>NW_024425564.1:22719596-23080774 GCF_017311325.1 Ursus maritimus
TGATGAGGCGTCGTCTTGGGACAGACCCTTCAGGTTGGACAGGTTTCAAACTTCTTATCCCTTCCCACCCCTTCCATGCTGGTCTCAGGAAAAGTCACATCGGTATCTCTTCCCCAACTCTCCAGAATGTCATATCTGACTCCCCTTGTTGGCTCACCCTTCACGTTGGCTCCACCTTTGCAACATCTATCTCGTCCTTCCCCGTCTGCCTTTCCCATGAAAACATTCCCTGTTCTTTTATTTTTTATTTTTTAAAAAGATTTTTATTTATTTATATATATATATATATATTTATTTATTTATTTTGGAGAGCGAGAGCTAGAGAGAGCATGTAATTAGTAGGGGGTGGGGATGGGAGGGAGAGGGACAAGCAGACAGACTCTGTGCTGAGTGCAGAGCCTGACATGACACGGGGCTCGATCCCATGACTCCAAGATCTTGACCTGAGCTGAAATCAGGAGTCAGACGCTCAACTGACGGAGCTACCCAGGCGTCCCCAAAGTTCCCTGTTCTTCTGGCTCTTCCTCCTTCGCTGAGGTCTCCAGTCTCTTCCGCTTTCAATGAACATGTATATTTCTGTTTACAGATATTTTCCTGAAATACACTGTTCATCATATTACCCCTTTCCTCAAAAACTGTCAAATCACTGTACAATAACTTATCAGACTCTGATGTCAGGCACTTTTACCATTTGACTCAAACAAATATGTCAACTTTTTCTCTCACCGTTTATTTCCAGAGTGTGGTCCAGGCAATGCCTTGTGACTGTTGTGATGGGATCAGGCAGGCACTCTGCATCTCCCCCTCCAGGATTTGCACAGACAATTTCCCCACCTGCGTTAGCCTTCTTTTCCATGGTCTTTTTTTTTTTTTTTAATTGTGGCAAAAGACATATGTGAGAAAACTTACTATTTTAAGCATTTTCAAGTGTACAGGTCACTGGCGTTAAGTACATTCACACTGTTATGCAACCGTCACCACCATCCACCTCCAGAACTTTTTTTTATCTTCTGTAACTAGAACTGCACAGCTGTTCAAAGCTAACTCCCCATTCCCTCCTCTCCCAGCCCCTGGCAATCACCCTTCTACTTTCCCTCTCTCTGAATTTGTCTACTCTAGGGACCTCATATAAGTGGAATCATACAGGTTTATTTCACTCAGCATGATGTCCTCAACGTTCATCCATGTTGTTGTACATGTCAGAGTTTCCCTCGTTTTTAAGGCTGAGTAATATTCCATTATATGTACAGACCATGTTTGGTTTATCCATTCATTTACTGATAGACGCTTGGGTTGTTTCCACCTTTTGACTGTTGTGACTAATGCTGCTGTGAACATGGGTGTGCAAATATCTGTTCTAGTCCTTGCTTTCAATTCTTTTTGGTATATAACGAGAAGTGGAACTCCTGGCTCATATGGTAATTCTATTTGGAATTTTTTTGAGGAACCGCCATATTGCTGTTCAAGTAACTACACCCTGTTACCTTCCCAACAACAGTGCACAAGTATTCGGATGTCTCCACCTTGTTCTGGCCAATACTTGTTCTTTTCTTTTTCTTTTTTCAATAGTAGCCAACCTAATGGGTATAAGGTGGTTTTATAGTCTCCTTTTGAAACCCTTTTGCATATCTTGAAAAATTCTTTTAAAGTCAGTAGATTATTTTTGTATCTTTATTACTTAATGATAAAAACAAGGCATACCCATTAGAATAAATCCAAAGATTCCCTTAAAAAAAAACCCAAAATCAAAATTAAAAAAAAATTAAAAAAATCCATTAGAGTGACTGCTCTCCCCCAAACCTTGCCCCCCAAATTCTTTGACATCTTGTTCTTCTCTCCCCCAACAGCTGCACCCCGAGAAGTGGGAATGACATTCGTAGGCGTGCACTTGCCCTATGGCTTACGTATGTCCATTCCCACTGGTTACTGCCTGTGCCTTCCTGGTGACTTGATATTCAGAATATCAGTCTTTGCCTGGGAGTCCTTTCTCCTGGATACCTCAAACTCACAACAGAACGAAGAGAGGAGAAGTTCTGGGGCAGCACCCACAAGCCAGGGGACGCAGATACCCTGAACGACTTCTCATTTGGCTCACTCAGGAAGAATCCCTTTAAGACCCTGCTCACAAGGCCCAGGTGATACGAAGTCTCTCTTCCCACTTCCACCTCCCAGTGAAGGTCACGTCTTCCTCCTCTTTGTGCTCCCACAGCACTTTATTTGGGTGTGCAATTACATCTGATTCCTAATAAACCTCTGCTTTTTATTATAGTTATTTGCGTATCTCTATCCTCATCCCTGGAACTGTTGGCTTTTTCACTCCCTTTAGTGATGGCCAAACTACCTTGCATGTAACAGGCATAAGATAAGTGTTGCCCAATTCGACTGCATCGGGGCTATTGCTCTGGAAGGCCCTGGTGATTTCATCGCTGGACGCGTTTGAACACGCGTGCAGTATTGAACTAATCCAGGGAAGCCTGTGTGAGTTCCAGCAGCACTAGCTGCACAGCTAATGATGTGTTTTTCCAGAGCCAGAGACGCTGACTGGGACCCTGGGCCTGCACTGTGGTTTAGAAACGACACGTAAGCTTGCTTCCTGGGGTCTCTTTTCCACCAAAGTCACTTTCCAGGACAGATTGTCTGCACCCCCGGGGGTGGGAGTGGACGAGAAGCTTTTATGTCAGGAGAGAAAATGGTGACGGGGCACCTGATTTCTCTTCTGAGCTCATTCTCATCCAGCCCCATCCCGCAGGCCTCACTCAGGCCGATGCCCAAGAATCCTGGTTGGAATCCAAAGTCTTGAGATTGTAACTCCTGACTGCTCAGCCACAGGGGCCGTGTGGGTTGTTCGTGGCTAGGCCCCGAATTCCTAACTGTGGACTACCCTATGCAGCCCGGGGGTGTCTAAGAGACATAAAGCTAAGGGGCACTCCGGGATCCTTCCCTGGAGAGCTGGGCCAGAGCACCTATCAGCGCATCAAGACTGCAGAGCCTGAAGAGACAAAGGAAAGGAACAAAACAATCAGGAATTCGCCCTCCTGAATGGAGGCCGTGGTCAGATCTGTAACGTGTCGTGGTGACACTGAATCCAAAGGACACTGTCTGGGGTTGATCGGACTGTCCAGGCCACTACGAGGGCACCGTCTCCACTAGATCGTGGATGGCTCATTGGGACGTCACCCAGGAGCAGGGGCCTGGGGTGGAGGGGAGATAGCACTTTCTCGCAGGGCAGCTCTAGGGCGGGTCCCTGACGTGAAGCTTTTGATGGCTGAGGCGGCCATCTCAAAGACGGTCTTCTCGAATCAGCACATTGCCCACTCCACAACTCGATACAGAGCCAGGCCACCCCACCCATGAAGGTCTCCTTGCAGAAAGCTCCGAGGGCCGAACTAACAGACCGTTCGAGTGACCCTGCTTTTCCCTTCCCGTGCTTTCCTTCCTGCTCTTGTTTTAAATTCGCCAATAAAAAGTGAACCTGAAAAACCCTAGGCACTCCACTTTCGACCCCACTGCAGCGAAACCCCAGGTCTGTGAGTTCTCTCTCTCTCTCTTCCCCCACCCCGCACACCCTCACTGTGTGGTCTTGGGCGCGCTGTGGTGTGCCCTCCAGGACCTGTGAGTAATAAACCTTGTTTTTTCAAAGTTCCTCGGTGGCGGTTGCTGGGTGAATCTTGCAATCATAACAAGAAGCATGGAGGGCCAGTCGGGCCACAACACTGGCTCAGGGCAGGGAGACGTCGGTGGGGGCTGCCGCAGCAGCTCGGGGCCAGGTGCGGGCCGCAGGGGACAGAGCAGATAGCATCTATGGCCAGGGACGGGCTGAGGCTGACCCAGGACAGCAGCCTGGAGAGAGCTTTTATTTGCAGTGAGGAATTTAACCCCTGAGAAAAGCAATCCCAGCAGGAGGACTTAAGGGAACCAGGAAAGTGAGAAACAGAAGGAAAAGGGCTCTGGGAAGGGAGAAAACAGGTGGCTCAGAGTCTACGCTGTGTGTTTCATTTGATTTTTGTCAGAGTTAGAAAATGGTTCGAAGAGGAGTGCCCCAGGCTCTTTCCCAATTAGACTCCCTAGACCTTGCCTTTTAAAATCTTGTCGTGTCTATTTAAAAGGTTCTGTAGAAGAATGGAATAGCATAAAAAATCCATTCTGCCTCTAAGCCTAAGCAATTTTTATCAGCTTCCAGAAGCTTCCTTTTTGAATCATCTGTTAATCAGCTTTCTTTTAGGAACTTGGAATAGGTAACTAAGTACAAAGGACTCATTGAAAGCCACAGATAGGACTTGTAGATCAGTGGGGGAGATACAGGAACCACCACCCCACCCCCAGGCACCCCAAGGCAGAACCTTCAAGGGTCTCCTTTGGAGCTTTCCCGTCAAGAATCGACTCCTGTTCTTGGCCTGGCTGCCCCAAGGGCGGGGTGCAGGAGGCCTGGGAAAGGAAGAAAACCAGATTGCAACACCACTTGTTTTGTTTCTCCTAACACCCCCCCCCCTTTCCCCACTCCAGTTGGGGCCCTCATGGGTACCATTTGTTCTCATACAAAGGCACAAATAGATCTGTTGTGAGTTCCCCGGGTACCTGACTCTGTTACCTGACATCGGGATGGTTTGTTTTCTGGGATGCCTACAGCTGCACACATTCCTTTCTGGGGTGAACGCTGTGTATAGACATAAACAGCCAGCTAAGCTGTAGGGAATAAACCTGTAGCTGACTTTTCTTTCTTCGGAGCTACAGTCCTGCCGAGATAAATATACAGAAAGACAGATTATAAAGGAGGAAGGACGCTGTGTCAGCATGAGGGCTCCAAAGAGAACAAAAGAGTTATCATGCACAGAGGCCGAAAATAGAATATAAAGCTCTCAAGGCTGGGGAAACAGTGGAGGCCTCCCGGGGAACCACCTGCAAAAAAAAAAAAAAAAAAAAAATCTGAACCTCCCAGGAAAACAAGCCCTGGGTTGACTTGTGTGAAAGCAAAACTTGAAAATCCGTGTTGAGTAATGCCAGGGGATGGAGGGGAGAGAAGCCACTGCCTTCGACTTTCGTTCTGAGTAAGGCAGCCTGGCCTTGGGCGTAGGGGCTTATTTCCAAGCTGCCCCAGTCTGATGAGTGGAGCTGGGGGCAGGTCTTTGAAATGGGCCCTGCTGACCACTCAGACGGCAGGAGAGCTGCCAAGGAGTGCGTGTTTCTAAAACAATATACGGTAGTTTGATTTTACATTTAAGACCCTTTATAAAAGCAGAGGCTCTCCCCCAGCCCCTTCAGGTTTTTGGCAAGCTTGCTGGAATCCAGGGAACCAAGTCAAGGCTGTCTTTCGCTCTGACTTTGTGCGGTACCTTTGCTCCTTTGCAGATGACGCCGCTCATGAAAACCGTGCTGGACAAAGGTGATTTCTCCTTTCAGGCTTGATTTCAACGGGGAGTTAACCTCGGAGTCCCCCAACTCCGTACCTAGGTTCAGCTTCCTCCCCCTCCCCAGGCACTTCCATTTACCATCCTGTCCTTTAAGTAGCCTACATTTTGTTTAGAGGCCGCAAGCTGGTTTCAGATCCAGTTGGCCACCTGCCCTCCGGTGACAGAGACAGCCGACTGACGGCCCTAAGGATGCTCGGCGGGGTGCAGCGGTCTGGTGAGACAAACCCAGGACAGGAAGGCGCCCTTCAAGAAACCTCAGCCTTCGGATTAACGTAATAATGAAGCCATGATGCCCCTTCGAGGGCCTTCGGGCTCTGCTGCTAGCTTCTCCAAACAGAAGCCCTCAGCTAGACATTCAAGCCCGGTACCTCCCATCAGCGTACCAGGGCCGAGCGCCAGGATCCGTGCCCATCCCAGGGAACATGGCTTCAATTCTAAACACCTGCCATCGAAGCTCTTCCTGCCATATTCGAATTGGCCCTGTTTGTTCAATACTATACCTCTTTTGTCAAATCTTAATTAGCGCCTGTGAGTTTGAGCCGTCCATCCTCCAGAAATTATCCCTCACCCGGTACCAACCCTGCCTTCCAGGAAGATCCACACTGACCAGTGGTTTTCATCTGCCTGATGCTGTTGAATTTTGGAAGCGAGGCAGATGCCTTCAGTCATTCATTCATTTATTCGTTCTTGCATAAATTAATTTTGAGTGTCTAGTATGTGCCAGTCACTGGTCTGCATCCTTGAAATACCTGAACAAGAAAACTTGTTGCCTTGAAAGCTCACATTGTAAGGGGGGGAGTGTGGGAGACAGATGGTAAACAATAAACAGTAAGTACACTGGGTGGCACATCAGAAGTCATAGAAACAAGGGGCGCCTGGGTGGTGTAGTTGGTTAAGCCTCAGACTCTTGGTTCTTGGTTTTGGCTCAGGTCATGGTCTCAGGGTGGTGAGATCTAGCCCCACCTTTGGCTCTACGCTCAGTGGGGAGTCTGCTTATGACTCTCTCTCCCTCTCCCTCCACCCCTCCCCCACCATATGCATGCATGCTCTCTCCCTCTTTCTAAAATAAATAAATAAATCCTAAAAAAAAGAAGTTATAGAGACAAAATAGAAGCAAAATTGGAGCAGATAAAGGGGGAATCTGGTGTGCAGGTGGCGTGGGGAAAGGAAAAGTGTAAAAAAATTTTCAAGGGCAACTTTACTGAACAAGTGAGAAAAATAATAAATGAGAATTTCTGTTCCTTCTTATGAAGGGTTGGTCTTGCCGATGAACAAGTATCAGGACAATGAGACACATATCATTGTCTGTAGAATTAAATCTCATATTCTGCAGATAGTTATGTTTATTTATAAGGCAATATTCGGAATATCATTTTATACTTATGTATACATTCTCTTTGTATACACAGATACATAATAATACCTGCTATAATTTAATTTAAAAAATGTAGCCTCAGGGAGCTCTGATACCTTTTCCAAGCCAAGTGGATATAGATTCCCATATATATGAAATTTCTAGTTTCCCACATAGTCTTTTTGTTTATTCAGGAAGAACTTTCTAACCTGATCCAACTCACTTGCTTAACTGGGTGACATGAACAGCAGAGGCAACTCCCCCGCCTTTCGACCCTGTCCTGCTGACCAAGCTTAAAGCTACTTCATGCTGGCCTTCAGCCCAAGATGGCTCTTGGGAGCAGAGGGAATTCCAGGCGTGGGGGCTGGTACAGCAACAGGAGACTCGCGCTCCTCACAAAGGAAGATGGCGCTGGGGAGCAGGGCTATTGCCCACACATGTCCTTGCACACTTCATTAAGCTCTGAGCCCTGAGTCAGACCCCAGTTTCTGGTTTCTTTGAAAGTATTTGGTACACAAATAAGCAAATTGGGGATAAGGAATGTCCAGTCATTGTTCGAGGATTTTCTGGAATTCGGAGCATTGTGATTTTTGTTGTTTAGAAAGGCTTTGGTTGCCTGTTTATCATACAGTGCAGGCTCTTGAATAACTTCCTGGGGGACTGGCCCACATTCTTGGTCCCGTTGGCGTCTCTTGCCCAGCAAGGCTCACTCAGGGCGTCTTCCCAACATCCTGTCTGAGAATGACCTTCTTTTCTCCACTTACTAAGCTCCGAGTCCTTATTGAAATGACCTCCTGCACAGGAAGGCCCACTGTGGCGCCTGGCAAGAGAAAACAGTTCTGGTTTCTAGGAAGTTAGATACACACACACATACACACACACACACACACACACACACACACACGAAGTCTCGGTCAGAAAAGGCAAAATGTTTGTGTTCCTCCGCGGGCCTGATACGGAAAACTAGCCGACATTCCAGCAACGTACTGAACAGAGGTGAAGGCAGGTGCAGGGAACCCAGCTGGAAGCCAGGGAGCACAACAAGCCTCCCGTCTGCAGGCATAGCAGCCTCAGTGACCCCACCAGGAGGATGTGGCCGCTTAAACAAAGCCAAGGGCATGCGTGCGTCTGTCTGTGGGGACACTCCGGCTTAAAAACGACTCAGTGGAAAGCCTACAAAGCCCGAAGCATGTCAGAGAAAAATAACCGTGGAATTTATCTTAACATCTAGGAAGAAGTTTGCTCTTGCCACATATGTTCTAAAGCGGGCAGGCTTTTTTCACTTTTACCAGTGAGAGTGAGGGGAACCCCAAAGAAGGGGGCGGGTATGTTCTTTAAATTCATTGTAGTCCGGGGACCCTGGATGGCTCAGTTGGGTGAGCGTCTGACTCTTGATTTCAGTTCAAGTCATGATCTCAGGATTGTGAGATGGAGCCCCGCATAGTCGGATCTGTGCTCAGCGGGGAGTCTGCTTCTCCTTCTCCCTCTGCCCCTCCCCCTGCTCGTGCTCTTTCACTCTCTTTCTCTCTCTAAATAAATAAATAAATCGTTAAAAAAATAAATTCATTGTAGGTCTTAAATGAGACCTGCTTGAACATGAAAAAGAACTTTAAGGATCCCTCTCTCTCTGGTACAATGATACAATTTTGGAAATAGGACCTTTGCAAAGGTCATATACAAGAAACTCATAAGGACTCTGATGACCAACGAGGAATTGTGCCTTGCCCTTGGTCACCTGTTGGGTCATCTGTCCGTCGTAATGCAGAACTGCGATTCCCAGTTCCGGGTGTTCACGTGCTGAATTGCCCTCTCTGGGCTGGTGAGGAGGGCCGGCATCATGGGTGGGTGAACTGTGCAGTGGTTCGGAGCCCACTCTTAGAAGGGCCCCACACCTTCTGGTGTAACACTCTGCTGTCACGATCTTGAAATTCTTAATAATATTGTTTTTGAACTTGTGTTCTGTAAATGAAGTCCGATGGGATAGCAGAATATGCATGTGAGCTGAGTAGTTACACACAATATGGATGTCCATTGGTTCTTGTTCTTACTGCCCATCTACGTGTATCGTTTGAGATGCCCCATAAGCATGGAATTCCACGGGACCCCTGACATGTCCGAGTCCAGGAAAGACTCAAAGCAAATACAAGGTAAGCCTGCCTATGACTGAGGTGGGAGCGTGGAAGAAGGAGGGGGCACTGGCAGTCCAAGTGCACACAGAACTTACTCCACTCCAGAAAGATGGCAGTGGTCTTCTGAGAAACACAGATAATCACGGAACCCTGTCATGTCCTTCCTTACTGCTGTTGCCTCCCAGTGTAAGCCAAGTACTTTCGCTGAAAATGAAGACGTAAAAGGAAATGGAGGGGCACCTGGGTGGCTCAGTTGGTTAAGCGTCTGCCCTCGGCTGAGGTCATGATCCGGGAGTCCTGGGATTGAGTCTCACATTGGGCTCCCTGCTCTGCAGGAAGTCTCCTTCTCCCTCTGACTCTCCCCCATCTCATAATCTTTCATTCTCTCTCTCTCTCTCAAATAAGTAAATAAATAAAATCTTAAAAAAAAAAGGAATGGAAAGATAGAGCAAATGATACGTATTTTTTTTTTCAGTTCTTTCTTACCCACCAGTAAGCGAGAGGTATAGGCTGTTGGTAGCATGTGTGTATATCATGAAATGAAATAAAAACAGTTGAGTCAGTTTTTTTTTAATAGCATTTCCACTGTTTCGGGGAGAACAAAGTGAACTACAAAATATGAATTATATAATTTCAGTGATTCTACAAGTTACATGCTCTTAGATTTGCGTTTAAAAATGGCATTGCAAGAACAATAACACTGGCATTGCACATGTAAAGAAGAACCGTAAAACTCATGCTAATAATTAAAATGCTTCATTTTTCTATAGGGCATTAAATAACAAGGAATAAAAACACCATGGCAAGTTTGAGAGACTGAAGAAGAAAAGAAAAGGCTCTATATTATAGTACCTTTTTAAAAATTCATTTTTAAATCTCATTTTATCTATTTTATTTATTTTTTAAAAGATTGAATTTATTTATTTGAGAGAGAGCATGAACGGTGGGAGGAGCAGAGACAGAACCTCAAGCAGACCCCTTGCTGAGAGCGAGGCCTGACGCAGGGCTCAGTCTCAGGACCCTGAGATCATGACCTGAGGCAAAATCAAGAGTTAGGTACTTAACTGACTGAGCCACCCAGGCGCCCCTATATTACCATACCTTTGACAACATTTGTCCCCTTGCTTTTAAACAATTTTCATTTTTCCCTGGGCCCCACCAAGCAGGTAGCTGGTGATAAATATAAATATTTGCAGAAACACCTAAAGTGGCTGTTAGACTCAACCCCAATCATAGGTTTGTATAGTTCAGGTCTACTAGTGTTCACAACACATTTAGTTTGGATTTCATTTTAGTGATTGTCTGTGTTTGCGTTCTTCCCAGAAGTATACCCTGAGATAAAGATTTGACTGAAAGTAATGTATTTGGAAGATGATCCCTGAAAACACCAAGAGGGGGAGAGAGAGGGGGAGGAGAGAGAGATGGAGAGAAGGAGAGAGAGAGACTGAGAAAGAGAGAGAAAGAGAGAAAGAGAGAGAGGGAGAGAAAGAGACAGAGAGGGAGAGAGAGAAAGAGAGAGAGAGGGAGGGAAGGAGGCCAATTAAGCGTGTGCTATCAAACTAGGTACCACTGTGGGGAACTGGAGCTCAATCCTGCTGGGACCCCCGGGAGACCGCGGTATCCACAGTCACCCTAGATGAAAACAGAGAAAGTTGGGGTGTTTGTCTTTCAACTTTCCATCCATCATTAGTGGAAGGGTATTCCTGGGAGCATTAATTCTCTATCATTTCTGGCTTGTTCTGCTCATGGTTACCATGGCCAGAAACTAAGCCCAAGAAAGAGTGTTGCAGGTATGGGAAGGGTACCCATAGCATCTACTATTTGTCAAGCAATAGAAGATTCTATACAGATTGGAACTACCTGTTAAAATGACTAGTGAGACACCCCCAGAAGAAAAAAGACATACCAAATGATGAATCTTGGTTTTGCCTGGCCGAGGCTTCAGAAAAACATGATCATACAAGTCCTCACAGATAGGGGTCTTGGATGATGGCATTACATCTGTTTCTGTGCAGAATGTGGGATGAGACTTTCAGGGCAGTAGAGAAATACAGGGGATCTGAATGGAAGCTTCTGGGGAGCCATGCAG
Organism: Ursus maritimus; assembly: GCF_017311325.1. Lineage (NCBI taxonomy): Eukaryota > Metazoa > Chordata > Mammalia > Carnivora > Ursidae > Ursus > Ursus maritimus. The sequence continues at coordinate 22,730,577 of NW_024425564.1, forward strand.
CTAGCGTGGATTTGCTAAAGAGAGCTGACAGTCTATCAGGAGGCCTGGAATGAAAATCTTACATTCTTTTTTTTTTTTTTTAAGATTTTATTTATTTATTTGACGGAGACAGAGAGAGCCAGCGAGAGAGGGAACACAAGCAGGGGGAGTGGGAGAGGAAGAAGCAGGCTCCCAGCGGAGGAGCCTGATGTGGGGCTCAATCCCATAACGCCGGGATCACGCTCTGAGCCAAAGGCAGGCGCTTAACTGCTGTGCCACCCAGGCGCCCCCGAAAATCTTACATTCTTGCCAACAACCAGCTTCAGACCTTATGATGAATGTAAGTCTTTGATGACTTTGGTTTGCTCTTGGTTTCCTAATGGCCCAGCTCTCCAGGAATCAGAGATACACTGCCTGGCCCCCTACAAAATCCCGTTGGGGCACAAATGACTGATCCCAGCTCAGCGAATGCCCTGCTCCAAGCTGCATTGATTTTTGACCTTATCTTCTTTTCCCCCCAGAACCTAATTATGTTTGATTTCATTGTCTTTTTAAAAATTTCATTGTATTTTAATGGTTTTCTCTTAATTTTATTTCTTCACTTCAATGATAAGCTCATTCCTGGACAAGTTCTGTGTCTTCTTTTCTTAACTCTCATGGTGCTTAGCCTAGCTGGACACAAAATAGGTGAGTGATAACTGCTTGCTGATGAACTGTCTCTCCCAGGGCCAGAGAGCGTCACTTGAGGCAGCTGCTGACAGGTTGGACAGTCCTGGAAGGGTCTGCAGCTTCTGAATGACAGGACCAAACAAATGAGGTCGGGACACGTGCTGTCGGGTGCTGTGAGGGATACCAGGGTTCTGAGATGTGTCCTGGCCTTGGAGGAATGCCAGAGGGTAAGGCTGCTCCCAGAAGAGTAGGGAGTGATGGGAGTCATGGGGCCTGGCAGGGGCTACCCAGGCATCATGGGACCTGGTACCTGGCTGGCTAGGGAGGAGGAGGTGGTGGAATCTGGTGGTGCGTGCATCAGTGGGGAGAGAGGGGGCTGCTGAGGGGTCATCATGCCGGGGTTCCAGGCCAGGTCCTCCTGAGCACAGGCATCCCTCTGTCCATGGTGCTGCTGTTCCATTGTTCGCTGAGCTCGTGTCTCATGGTATTTGCGCTGTTCCACATCAGTTCTGTGCCTTATCATCTTCACTTGCTTCATGTTCACCTTTGTTTTTTGCCTTTTCAGGCTGCTGATCAGCAGTATTTGCTTCCATTTTTCCCCCTCTTCAACTGCCCTGGCTCAGTGGGACCCATATCAGCCATACAGCTGCCCTCCAGGCCTGAAGCACTAATGCGGGGACTTCCAGAACACACTGGTCATTGAGGGATTTACATGGGGCTAGGAAATCACTTATACAGAGAGTCAACATAGGAAATATGTATGGATGCTTTGCTTTTTGTGAATGCAAATGTGTGGTTGTAAAATGTAATATTTGTAAAATGATAGTGGTTCAGCCAATGCCAGTGAGAGGAGGACTCCATTTACTCTGAATTCCTTTGGTTGTTTGTTTTTTTTAAAAGATTTTATTGATTTATTTGACAGAGAGAGACACAGCCAGTGAGAGAGGGAACACAAGTAGGGGGAGTGGGAGAGGGAGAAGCAGGCTCCAAGTGGAGGAGCCTGATGCGGGGCTCGATCCCAGAATGCCGTGATCACGCCCTGAGCCAAAGGCAGACACACAGACGCTTAACGACTGAGCCACCCAGGTGCCCCTCCTTTGGTTTTAAAAGTTTATAATTAAGTAAACAAAGTGTGAGAGTATGTGTACATACACTCACCTAAGCTTCATTTGAGATTTTTAAAATCCAGATCACTTCTACTTTTTTATTCAGTTTTTGCTGTTGTATTCTGCTGGGCCTGGGGTTTGATTTTTACCATATATACAAGCTAACAAATTAGGTTGTTAGTGTTTCCTGGATGCTGGCAGAAGCTACGAGATTCTTGGGTCAGAGAAAAAGGACTCTAGTACTCATGGCAAAGCCACCAACATATGACCCCTCTCACCAGCAAAACACAATATGGCCCAGATGGATGCCACTCAATGTGTTTGCATTTTAAGTGACTCTGAACTTGAAGGATCCACTACAAACAGAAGCTAACTTGGCCCTTGTTCAGGGAGAGATGTTGCCTCATTTCCAAAGGGGAACAGGCTGCAAAAACATTTCCGAACTATTGTCTGGGTAAAGAGTGACGGGGCCTTGCAGTACTGACCCACCAAGTAAGAGGCGTAGAAGAGAGTAAAACATCCAGTAGAATTGCATTCCATGAGTTTAAGAAGATAGAAGAAATTATGAGCATATGGAGGGAAAACATGACATTTAGTTAAAAATAAAAAAGACCTGTGTCAACTAGTTAAGTATGAAAATGCCATGTCTGAGATACGATTAGACTGCATGGCCTTAATAGCAGATTAGACACAGTGAAGGAAAATATTAGTGAACTTGAGGACTCAGCAGTAGACACTGTTCAAAATGGAACACACGGAGGAAAAAAGATGAACAAACATGAATGGAATATCAGTGGGCTCTGGGTCAAGCACTCATAGCTTCATGTATGTGTAAATGAAGTTGTAGGAAGGGACCAAAAAGTGGCTGAAGATTTAAAACTGTAGAAAACTATAAACTCACAGATCCAAGAAAGGGAACAAAAATCAAGGAGAAGAAATGTGAAAAAAAGGCACATCAAGGCACATCATAATCAAATTCAACTGGGTAAGAATGGTGGTGGGGATGAAGTCCATGACGGATTTTTAATTAATTAATTAATTTTTAAAGATTTTGTTTATTCATTTGAGAGAGAGAGAGCCAGAGAGAGAGCACAAGCAGGAAGAGCAGCAGAGGAAGAGGGAGAAGCAGGCTCCCCGCTGAGCAGGGAGCCCGACGTGGGGCTCAATCCCAGGACCCTGAGATCATGACCTGAGCAGAAGGCAGATGCTTAACCAACTGAGCCACCCAGGTGCCTGCAGATTTTTAAATTTAGATTAACACTTTTAAAAAATCATGGAAAGGAGAAAATCTGAAAAGTGACCGAAGGAAAAACATACACATTATATACAGAGGAACAAAGATAAGAATTTTAGAAGACTTCTCTTTGGAAACAATGTGAGTTAGAAGACAGTGGAGCCACATGTTAAGGTTTTGGAAGAACAAACAAGCAAACAAATAATTATCCACCTAGAATTCTCTACCGGCAAAAATAACTTTCAAAAAGCAAAAGAAAAGTGGAGACTCGGTCAGATATATGGAAGTTGAAAGAATTCATCACTTGTAGATCCCACAAGACACATTAAAGGAAATCCTGCAGGCGGAAGGAAAATGCTACCTGATAAAAAGCAGGGTCTACACAAGGGAACGAAGGGCCTCAGGAGTGATGTCTGGGCATTTCACCCATGACATCAGTTCCTTCCAACAGCTCCTTTCCAGATTTCAGTCTCCAAGTGGAGCAGAAATGCCCTGGAAGGCGCTTGGTTCTCAGCACTGCGATGTGAATAAGAAATAGGTTACATTTGTGCTAGAGGATCAAAAGAAAAAAGATAGGAGAGAGAGTGGTGAACTTGGAAGGGAGAGTGGCTGAGGAAGAGTGATCTGAGAGGATAATAGCCAGGAATAGAGGATTAAAGCTTCTGTGTGTTTGCTTCTGGAAGATGCTGGTAGTCTTTTCCCTCACTGAGATTATAAATAATAGAAGGAGGTGGTGGTGAATCAGAAGAATTTAGCAACACACAGAGTTTGGAGTCAACTTAAAAATTTGACTTGGTATATTTGGGGGTAGCAGGAGAAATAGTTGGGCCCTAGAGGTATTCGGAAATAGAGATAGGAATAAATCCCAGGCCCTGTAGTTGAAATGTGCATAGACTTTACTCCTACTGCCATTCCTGACCCAGCTTTACCCTCCTGGGAGTAAATGTAAGCAAATTTCTCTCTCTGTATGAGTAACCACGTCAGGTGTTATTGAACACCCAAAGATGCAAGGCAGAGGATTCTGCCTTCAAGGATGCACTTACAAAGATGGAATATTCCCGCTCCCATCTCTCTCCCCCGCATCCCTCTTATTTCATTTCTGTTTTTATCCATCTCTCTCCATATCCACAGACATGGGAAACAATTTCGGCATCAAGCCACAAATGACGGATGTTCAAGAAGTGATCCAGACCATTGTTTCAGGAGCAGGGGGGCAGTTCAGGGAACATTTTATGGATGAGAGAGGTTTTGAGCTGGAAAGAAATGGGATTTTGATGATCTGAAACAGAGCATAGGCACTTTTCTGTCTGGGAAGATGAGGTGTTGATTGGCAGATCTGTTGGGCTTGAGGAGTGGGTAGCTGCCTACTGTAAGCAGGCTGTTATGGCCCCCAGACAGGTCTGATCCAGAAGGAAAGGAAGGCCATAGATACGCAACAATCCGTAAGTTTCCCATGTAGTTGAGGTGGAGAAGGGAGTGTGGCTGGGATCTCCAAAATCAATTCAAAGAGAAGGGCAGAGAGGTCAGCACACTTACCTCAGAGGTGGGAGAGGAGCCAGGAGGGAGATGCTGGGGACTCTAGGAGGTCACGGGTGTCAAAGCCTGAAAGGTGTGCCATGTCCAATGATGTGGAATAGAGCCTGAGATCAAGTCACCAGATTGGGTGGGTGAAAGGGGAATGAGAGAGGGCAGCTCCAGAAGAAAGCCAAATTTCAGAGTGCTGTGGGGGGAGGTGGGTGAGAAGAGGGCAGGGACAGGGCCCCATGAGCCCAGATGAAGATTTTGGGCCAATTAGAGAAAGTACTCATCTGGGAAGACCAATTAGAGAAATGTGCTTTTTTTTTTGCATCAAGAAAAAGACATCCCATTCTTAGGAAGATGCAGTCCTGTACCCCCTGCCTTGGCAAGTGGATTCAGGGCCGGATTCAGCCATCTTTCACCCCTGCCCCAAGTGTCTTTGAGCAGAGCACAATCTACAGAGTGGGTACATGATGCTTCTGAGCAGGGACACACAGTGTAAAGTGCTCATTGGAGAATAGGGATGGGGCAGGGAATGACCAAGTAGTAAAATCACACAAGGGGGTAAAAAGGGTCACGGAAAGGTGTTTGAAACGAAATCTGTGCAACTTTCTGGGCAGAAAAGATGCCCCCTGCTCTTCCCCTCTCCCCCACCTTTGTCCATCATGTCTACACTTGTGGATTTCAGAACTGCTTCGGAGGAGACACCCGTGTGTGAGGCTAATCCAGGTGTTATGGGAAGAACTGTGCCCGCTCCAAATTGATACACTGAAGTCCTAACCACTAGTACCTCAGAATGTGACTATCTGCAGTTATAGTCTTTAAAGAGGTAATTAAATTAAAATGAGTCCATTAAGATGGGCGCCAATCCACTGTGACTGGTGTCCTTGAAGAAGAGGTGATTAGGACCCAGACAACTCAGACTGGACACAATGAATGTGAGAACACAACAAAATGGCCATCTGCAAGCTGAGGGGAGGGGTCTCAGGGGAAACCAAACCTGCCGCCATCTTGGTGGTAGACTCCCAGCCTCCAGGACAATGAGGGAATACATTTCTGTTGCTTAAGCCTCCCCAGTCTGTGGTACTTCTGCTCTGGCAGCCCTAGCAAATGAACATCCACAGTTAGGAAAAAAATCTCCTGGGAGAGCTGTGAACCAGTTCCTTGCTGAGTCGACCCCAGGAGAAATGTGGTAGGGTCAGAGCTTGAGGCCATGGAAAGGCAGCAAGTCTGTAAGCCAGGCTCAAGGGTGAAGGAGTTCTGAAGGTCAGTTCTGCCGCTATGTATATTTGTGACCTCGGGTGTGTTAATCACTTGGCACCTATGTTTCTGAAAGTGTAAAATGAGTTTCTCAATAGCGTTGCGGTGATGCCATCAGGATTAAATGAGAGAACACGTGCAAAGTGCTTAGCACACGGTAAGTGCTTGAGGTGCTAGGTCATCCTCCTGCTTTCCCATAATCAGAGCTGCTCGAGGGCCAGCAACATGATCTCCTCTGCTTCTGAAACAAAGCATTTATTAAGTGACGCTGGTAGGTCAACCTTTCACTTTAAGGAACTGAACTGTTTCCTGAGTGGGATGGGGTTTCAGTGACAGCCATTGTCTGGCAGCAGTGGACCCAGCATGGGTTTGGGGTCCGAAGACAGAATTCTGGCTCTGGCTCTGCCACAGACTGGCTGGATGACCTTGGGCACTTTGTTCCTCTTGGCCATGGGTTTCTCATCTGCAAATAGAAGAGACGGTGCTTCATAATTTCCGAAATGTATGAAAAATCAGATTCTGTGATTCAGAATTGCTGAATGGGCCTGGGAGACTGGTAAGAAGCCCAGAGACATATATGGAGGCAGAGATTTGCCTACTGTTCTCTCAGCAAGATGGGAAAGCCCCACCATGGGCAATGCCTTCTTATGGCTGAAATAGCAGAGAAGCCATGGCAGAGATGACATCAGCCTGCAAGTCCTTATTACTGTCATGATTACTGTAACAAGGCTGCTGGGGACTTAACGGAATCTGATTTGCCCTCCATGTACTTGCAAGTAGAACTCCTTCGTGCACTCTCTGGCCGCAGAACAGAGGGTCCTGAAACAAAGCCTGTTTTGATCTTTTGTCTTGGTTAGGGGTGACACCATATCTCCAGCATAAACTACGATGCTTGTGTTGTTTGCATGCCAGCAATAAAGGAGGAAAACACAACCAAGTGGTTTGGTTAGTTTTGGCAAGCACAATTCAGGGTGGGAAATTCCCTCGGATTTTGGCCGATCACCTAGTATTTAATTTTTTAAATAAGTGTGTCAGTTTCAAAATACCAGAGGTTCTTGCTGAAGGGCAATCACAAAGAATTGGACATCCTGGTGTTTGGAGCAAACATTCCAGCTCGTTGGCCTCACAGCACTTACTGTAATATCAGCGATAAGAGCAGTGACCACACTGCAGTGTAGGTCCCTGGGGACCTTCCCGGGGAAGCCTTTCCATTTATGGTGAAAAGCAGTAAAGAAGAGGGGGCCTGATGTGCCTCGGATAGCACCTCTTAGGTGTTCCAGTGTCAAGAACAGCAAGTCTCAAGGATCTGCTTCAGCCTCAGGGGCCCTGGGACCTTGACCAACAGTTATCCAAACTGGTTTCGAAGTCCATTCTCTGATCTTGGGCAGACCTTGGTCTTAGCGTTGGGAAGCTGATGACTTACTGGTTTGAGGTCCACCTGCTAGTGGAGCCTGTATGTTCTGATTCTTAAGTTAGAACGTATGACTTGGTACCTTGTGTGACAGTGCTCTGAGCCCTGGCAACCCCCAGCTGGTCCACAGAGCAGCAGTATCAGCATCCCTGGGGAGCTGGCTAGAAATGCAGTCTCAGCCCCACCCTAGACGTACCGAATCAGAACCTGCCTTTCAGCACAATTGCAGGATGATTTGTTTGCACATTTCCTTTTTCAAAACTCTGTGCTTGAATACCCAAAACAGAGGCGCCCTATCCTGCACATCCATGAGACAGATTAACCAGTCACTGGTCCAGGATAGTTTGGGCGTAAGAAGACTTAATTCAGGAAGCTCATTGGGTACAGTCAGGGCGTTACCTGTTTTCTGCTAGTATATATACCCTACATATATGCACACAGGTGCACAAGAAAATCATCCATGATTGTTTTTCCATATGCTTTCTGAAACAGCACAATCGAAAAATACTAGATAAAGTCTGCTAAAAGGCTTTCTGTTAGCAGCTCTGTTTGGAAAGGATTTTGCTAAAAGCGAGGACAGCAAGGGGCCTTCTGCAAAATGGGACAACATGAACCAAATGGGAGTCTGGAGGGTCAGCCAGACAGCCAGCAACCTCTGCTTTCCTTTCTGCTTTCTTCAGGTTTCTCTGCCAACTCGATAGCACACATAGGACACTCTCCCGTGACCCATGTCCTCCTAGAGTTCACAAATGCACAGGTGGGCGGGGCCAGCTGACACTGGGAGGCCACAGAATGGCTCCAGGAGGAGCTGCTGAGAGGAGCGGACTGTTTCTTAGCAAGTAGTTCCCGTTGCTGTACAATAGCCTTAATGTGTTCTAAGCCGGAACTTTTATTCCTTCTTGAAAGACTAGGTCATCATTCAGTTGATCTCATTATTTTTCGGTTCCTCTCTAATATTTATTTGAAAAACCCTTTACTTGGCTTCCTTGATCCACTTAAATGTCATCACTCAGAAACTTTCTGAAACTGAAAAAATGTATATAAAAACACACGCACATCACCTGAGATCAACAATACTGACGGCTTATGACTTTTCTACACACTAAATGCCCACCTGCTGGTCTTCTTTCTTTTACATTCCCTGACTTAAGCGGTGGTCCTGGAAGGTTTAGGGTCCCATTGGTGACTCGTACTTTCCTGCATCAAGGAAATCTCATCTGAGGAAGTGACATAGTCATAGGCCAAGGAGACGGTACCCTTTCCTCCCACATGTGGGGTTTGGAGAGGGAGCATTGCCTCCCTTCTGGGCCCCATCCTTCATCGATGGTCTAGGCATAGACTTCTGGGAGTGCTGTCATCAATTACCACACACTAAATGGCTTAAAACCATGTGTTATCTTACCATTTGGAAGGTCAAAGCCTAATATCTGTCTCACTAGGCTAAAGTCAAAATGTCACAGGGCTGGCTCCTCCTAGAGGGGCTAGGGGAAAATTATTCCTTGCCTCTTTCACCTTCTAGAGGCTTCCAGCATTCCTGGGCTCATAGCTGTACCCTCTGACCTCTGCTTCATCATCACATCTCTCTGATAGAGACCCTCCTGTCTCCCTCTCGTAAGGATCCTGGGGATTACATTGAGCTCACCAGATAATTTAAGATAATCTACCCAACTCAAGACCCTTAACTTAATCACATCTGTAAAGTCCCTTTTGCCGTATAAGATAACATAGGCATAAATTCTGGGGATTAGGATGGGGCATCTTTGGGGAGCCATTATTCTGCCTACTATAGCCTAAAAGACAAAAATGTTGAAACTGTGACCCTTCAGCATCTTCGACCAGCTAAGGTGGAATTCTACTTACCGCATATAGCTTGAGCTGCTTGGAATCATACCACATAACAATTCCCGGACACCTCAGAGATGGGGAGGCAGAATCATACTTTTGATCGACTTAAGAGATGTGTTTTTACTGGAATGGAGTCAATTTGAAAAAATGAGAAGGGATAAGAATAGAATGTGGAGGCTTGAAAGAATTTAATTTAATTATCATAACATCTATTATTTACTGAACTTGTTCTATGAGCCAGGCACAGTACTAGGTACCCTGCATGCATTATTTCATTCTATCTGCAAAAATGGCTGAAAGCAGGCATTGGTGTCTATGTTTTAGAGATGAGAGAACTGAGCTGTACAAGTATTATGAGCTGTTTGTACAGCTTCCTTCCTAGGTAGGTGCCCGGGGACCTCTAGTTGTCAGTAGAGATGATGTTTCTGAATGTGGTTTTTAATAACTAGACTTACCTTCCCTGAAGAAAGTCTATTTATAGACTTCCCAGAAACTCTGCTGTTGGTAAACTTGGTCTAACCCCAGAGCATCAGCAGAATGAGTTCCGCCATCATGAGAGAGGATAGTGTTTATTTTGCTTGCTGGGTATATCATTTATTCCTTTGTTTTCTCCACTCAGTTGGCCAACAGCCTATTGCATCTGCTTGACTTTGATCAGAACAGAAACTGTAGAGTGTCCCAATGGTTAGAATTCAAGACCTTGTTTCAGAATACATTCATATTTGATTAACATTTATTGAATGCCTATCATGGGCTGTGGATTGAGCTGGGTTCCTGAAACACAGCTCGATAAGAGTTGGAAATGAGGCTGCTACTCCAGGTAAGAGGTCAACTGGCTGAAAGCGATAAGGAGAACTTCATGATCTGCCTACGTCCATTGTTCTCTGAGATGCAGGAGAAGAGCCAAATGACTGGACCCCAACCTAGTCTTCATATTTTTACCTCTTACTCTCCAGCCCATTGAAGTTCAGTTTCAAAATATATGTTTGTCTATTGTCAGGCTATACCCACCTGTCATAAATTTTGGGTGTCCTAAGGAGAAAATAAAAAACAAAACCATAATATGGGAATTTAAAAGTATTCCAGCCAATCTTGACATTTGTTAGCTTATACCCAACTGGTGGTGTGCTGGAGCCGGCTTGAGCTTGAGCGTGGCTTGAACCAAGGGCATGCACATCTTTCCAGGTCTCTGTTCAGTGCGTTAGTAATATCAGGTTGTAGCTTCAAACTTGCCATGGTAGTGCTGTTCACATGGCAAAAGTCTGCAAATGCTACAAATCAGGACTTTCTTTTCTCCTTTTTCTTCTTTTTCTCCTTCTTCTTCTTCTTCTTCTTCTTCTTCTTCTTCTTCTTCTTCTTCTTCTTCTTCTTCTTCTCCACCCCCTTTCTCCTCCTCCTCCCCCCCTTCTTCCTCCCCCTCCCCCTCCTCGTCCTCCTCCTACTCCTCCTTCTTTTCTGAAGAGCCAGTTTGCCAGCATGCCACTGTCACCAACATATACATTGTATGTGTGTCAATCATGGTCAATAAAAATGAGTCATCAATTAGTTAAAGAAATATTAATGTGGAGTGCCTGGGTGGCTAAGTCAGTTAAGCGTTTGCCTTCAGCTCAGGTCATGATCTTGGGGTCCTGGGATCGAACCCCGAGTCAGGCTCCTTGCTCAACAGGGAGTCTGCTTGTCCTTCTCCCTCTGTCCCTCCCCCACCACTTGTGCACGCTCTCTCTCTCAATTAATGAATCTTTAAAGCAAAAGAAATATTAATGTTAGATTAATAGGTTAATAATGCTTAAAAGAGCAATAGTTTAAATTCATAGATGTGTGTGCTGGAAGAGATACTAAGCATCAGCCAGAATACTTTTCCATTTTCCAGACAAGGAAACAGAATTGACCCTGAGCAAGAAGATCTCTGTATCCTTCTTGGCTTCTTGGGGAATGATGAGCCAAGCTGGATCCTCTTGGAGATTATCTTTCTGTGCTCTTCCTCAAAGTTTCAGCTCTCGGGATTAAAGGCAGTGGGTATCTACAGGGACAGGGTCTTTAAAGCTCCTGTGTGGTAGGGTCAGGGGAGGCAGTGTGGGGGAGTAAATCCAGAATGCACGGTAGACAGGTCAAGGATATTTCACCTCTCCCTAGACTTGTAACGATTAATAAGAAAATCAATTTCTGTTTCTTGCAAGTCCTTTATTAATACCAAATTGCCTTCTCATGTCAGGCATGGAAATCCTAGGCTCAAAGTGGGGTCAGCTGCCGGCCCTTATGGGGCTCTCTGCTATAGAAACTCCTAGGACACATGCATAGACATGCAAAAATCCAGGGCAGAGGGAGGCGTTTGCATTGTGCCAGTGTTGTTCACGAAATCATCCTTCCATGGCTAACCATACCAAATGGATTCATTTGTTTCAAAAAATTTACATAAGCAGAAAATCTATCACAAAACAGTCTGTAGGAGGGTAGGCTTTTTGTAATTAGCATCCAGAGAACATATGAGTGTTTCTTCTGTCAGCATTCCTCTGCTCTGCACTTCCTGCTCTGCGTGCTGGCCTCAGCCCCACACTGAGCCTGTTGAAGCATGAAGCTGGGGAGGTCAAGCATTTCATATGGACTAAATCACAGATGTCACTTTCCTTCTTCCAGCCCACAAGCCACTGAACCATGTAGGGCGAAGGTTAGAATTATAGTTCTTGGCCATTACTCGGTGTTCCCGGGAGCCGTCTACTTTCCCCATGTCCCTCTGGCCTCCACATGTCACCCCCCACCCCTGACCCCACCCCATCTTATAACAGTTCTTGCAAAAATAAACACACGGGAAAGATGGTGTAATTAATAGTTTACATATGAACTCTGGTATGTTGTAAAAGCCGAGTTCTTGTGTCCAACAGCCTAAGGTGAATCTGGTTATGTGTATTTGATAGAGTAGCAGCTGGAAAAGTGGTTTCTGATGCCACAAGGCCTCCCAGCAATAGTGGTAGATGAGGATAGCAAATATTTCCAGCCATTTTACTGGCCTCCCACTCTTTCTCCTTCTACGCATTTCTTAACTACTGCTCCCAGGCATAAAATGATCAAGAATAACCTTTTTTACTATCTCTCCAGGACCTCTAGAAAGAGTTTTTGAGGCTTGACAAGGGTAAGTCTGGCAGCAGAGCTCATCATGCAATGGAGACAAGGTTAGTGGCAGGAAGACCAGGGAGGATTCCCGTGTCATGAGGCAAAGGCTGGATTGTGATAATGGTGGGCATGGAAAGGTAGAGAGTGAAAGGAAAAATGGAGGGGACATTGTTATTGATTGACTTAAGGATTCAAATATAAGAAAGAATCAGCTATGACTTCAAGGGCTGGAGTCTGAGTCATGGGAGAATGGGACTACCATTGACAGAAGTGAGGAGGGATAAAATGGGATCAGTCCTACAGCAATGAGTACCTAAGGGAAACATCTGCACAACACTAATATTACTAAACATGGATTTTGTGGTACCAGCCCATGGGACAATATTACATTTACTTTCAGGAAAAGAAATACTAACTAAGCGTGGACCTGCCCCATGAAATCATGCTGAGGACTGGGAGAAGCAAACTAAAGAGGGTTTGTGTCCCCCCACCCAGAGACTTGTCATTGACAGGGTACTACTGCTGTGCATTTATAACCTCTTGTGACAGAGCAAAATTCTTGGCAGCCACCCAGATAAGACTCTCTTGCCAAGCAAGTGAGGTCACCTGGAAAGTTCCAATCCCATAAAGGATTTTCCCAAGTCATTCACTTATCTTACAAGCCAGTTGAGTATCTTATAAGCAAGGCACAGGGTTTAGCTCTGGGGGGACAGGGTAAATGAGAGAGACCTAGTCCCTCCACTGTGAGCACACTCGGGGTTCTCTTAAGACTGTGGTCTCAATAGACTGTGTATTAGCCTGCTTGGGCAGCCATAGCAGAATACCACAGACTGGGGAGCTTAAACAACAGGAATTTATTTCTTTACAATTCTGTAGTCTAGAAATCCATGATCAAGGTGCTGGTAGGGTTAGTTTCTTCTGAGGCCCCTCTCTTTGGCTTGCAGATGCCTTCTTCTCCCTGGATTCTCACAGGGTCTTCCCTCTGTGTGTGTCTGTGTCCTAATCTCCTGCTTTTATTAGGACACCAGTCATATTGGATTAAGGCCCACACACATGAGCTCATTTGACCTTGAATACCCCTTTAAAGTCCCCTATCTCCAAATACAGTCATATCCTGAGGTACTGGGTGTTAGGACTTCAATATATGATTTTAGAGGGACACTATCCAGCCTATAACAGATTGTTCCCTGCCTGCCTGCCTTAATATTCTGAGAGATTATGTGTAACCAAGAGCACTGTCCCACCCCCAGTCCCTGGGAAGGCCATCTCACAAGCATGGGGAAGCCAACGTGTCTGAGCTAGCTATAAAGATCCTCTGACCAAGAAGAAAACCCATCTGTAGCATGGACAGGCCAATCTCTCTGCCTCTTGTCTTTCGAAATTTGTGGTTGCAATGGGGTTTTTATTCACACAAATGAAGTGATTGGTGAGATGTGGTTCTGTGACTGACTTCACGTAGGCCAGGACACCTCCTCTTCTCTCACCTGGCCCTGTCTCTAACTCAGGAGACAGTTGGAGGAGTTCTTCCCACCTCTATGTAGGGTCTTCAGGGATTCTTCACCCCCCACCAGGTTCCTGAAGCACTGCCCTTCCCCCATCTGTCAATGACATAACACTTACCCATTTTGTCCTCTTCAGCCAAGACTCTGTGCTATTCAATACAACATGAGAAAAAAATCTCAAGATTGACTCGGAGATCCAACTTTTATAAGCTGTTTCCAGTTTTACTTAGTATGACAACAAAATCTTTCTCTGAGGACTCTTCCAGACTTTATTCAGAGAGCAAGATCCTTCTTGTAGAATGTCTTCCTCGTGTTGCAGTTACCCAAACTAAAACTCAGTGAGTTCTTTGGGCTCATGGAATCTCTCTGAAGCAAACTCAGCTCTCCTTTAATCATAATCCTATGCTCAAGTCCTTCTTCCTGCACTCACTATAAGGTTTTCTCATTTTTCTCTAAGCTCACAGTTCTTTGTGAAATTCCTAAATATCTTTACAGTTCTTTCCTACAACTAACCAGAGTTCCCAGCCCACCTGGGCAGCATAGAATTCAAATTCATGGCTCCAAGACTCAGAAAAATAGTGGCACAAAATCATTTTATTGAAATGAGACATGATTACTCCATCCCTAAATAGAATACATCTGGTTGTGAATATACCTAGGATAGGAGAAGTGTGGGTAAGCCCATGCTTATGGGAGAGTTTATAGATATGGAAGTCATTTTCCTCTAGAAGGATGAGTCTCATGAGCTTACTAGATCTTTTTATTTGTTTTCAAATTCTAATACTCATGCTCGAATTGCTGACAAAATCAGATCTTTTCCAGGAGGGTTGGCAACAGTGTTTAAAGTCCATAAAAATCAGACAATAGGTTGTTAACATTTAAGCCAAGTGGTAAAAAGTTGAGAGAGTGCATGGTAGGCTAAGAAGTCATTTCAAGCACTTGTTGTAAAGCCAGTACGGGATGCTGCATAAGACCTGGCTTGGTGTTAATGTTATTTTTACAAAACTATTTTATAACTTGATTGTTTAGAAGGAAAAAAAAGTTATTTCCTTGTACAATTGAAAGTGCCTTAATATGAGCACTTTGAGCACTTTAGACTATCGTAAGTACAGGCTGAGATTTCCTTTTCTTACATTTTGTAATTAGGACAACTCTTTGACACTGGCTTCCCTGAAAGCAGCCTCCAAGGTGGAGAATTGGCTGCAGGGGTTTGACTGGGGAATGCTCTTGGGATCAATGCCTGTGGGGACACAGAGAGAAGTTGACTCAGTGCAGTCACCACAGGGTCTCTGCTGATCCTGAGGGTGGGAGGGGCCACAAAGCAGGAGTGGCCCTTCAGAAATGTCCTGAGTTCAGGACATGGACCAGGCATTTACACACTGCAATGGCCACCTCTTAGATGCAGTAAATATCTATTCAGAATTTGGTGTTTGGGGTTCAACACCTAAGTCCTTCTCTTTCCCTTCCTTCCTTCCTTTAAACCTATGTATTCTGTGTTTTTCATTGAATGAGAGGGTAAAGGAGAGAAAGTTGTTGAAAGTATTCCTTGACTTTTGATGTGGGAAGGTGAGGCTATGCCAAGGAGGAAGACAAGAAACTCAAGCTTGGCTGTGTTGGCATTGAGGGTGTGTGGGATATCCCAGTGGAGATGGATCACAAGTGCAAAACTGAGAAGTTCTAGACTAGACGTACAGATTGGGAAGTCATCAGCCATATGATTGGGTAAGACACTGTAGAAGAAAAGATAGTCAAGAATGCTCAGAGAACATTTTCCTCATTAAATCAAACTCCACCTTCCCTGTACCTGAGGTGGTCTCTCCCTTCCCATAACTTCCTCCAGGCTTTCATGTCTGTCCACCTGTTTGACCCTTGCCACAGACCCCCTAGTTCTATTATGGATTTCTTTTCTCCTCAAGTCATGCGAGCTCTGTGGTTGTGTGAGGCTTGATGCTCGGTGGGTCAACATTAATGCCCTTATAACTTTCTTCCCTTCTTGTACCTCAGTTTCTCTTAGCATTCTCCAAGGTATGTCCATTGTCACTCAGTAAGAGAAGATGGTGAGAGAGAGTGGAATTCGGGAGGCCCGGCAAGAGCAAGGTCAGGTCCCAGTAGAACATTTTGGAGAGCGCTGTCAGATGACAGGATGGGACTCAGAAACAGAGGTGAAGAGAAGCAAAGAGAAGCTCAGTGACCCGAGGTGCATGGTGGACTCCAGATGCGGAAGTTGTAGGAAAAGATGTGGGAACAGTCGTAGGGAGGAGTTTTTACTGAGGTGATCTCAGGGGCTCAGGGGCTTCTCAGGTTAGACAAAAATGGGGAGTGATGTGATTCTCAGCCCTGCCAGGTGGGGAGTGGGTTGGCAGCTAGGGGGGAAGAGGGGAAGGATGTGAGGAGGAGGACTGAGCATGCTTGGAACATCCTGTTAGGATTGTTCTGGAACTTGGGGCAAGTTTGACAGGTGGGTCGACGGGAGGAGATGAAGGGGCGTTGCAGGGGAAGTGCTGGCTTCCTTTCCTGCAGCTGATGCTGTTGCTTCTGTTTCTTTCACAGCCTCATCTGCTCCTGTAGGAACCAGATTTCCCTCCTGCAGTTCAGCCTTTGGAGAAGGGGTGAGAACCTCTCAGTAACCACAGACACCCCCTGGGCCCCAACGGGACACTCAAACTCCCCTTTTTGCAAAACTATGGACCAACTACCCAGGACCTGGGCCTAATAGCATTTCAATGACCCAACTGGGGTTTGCATCATGGCCCCTTGAAGATATGCCCACTGAACCTCAGAATGTGATCTTATTTGGAAGAAGTGTCTTAATGTAATTAAGGTAATGGAATTAAGGTAAGGAACTCAAATTGAGATCATGCACACTCAGGGTGGTCCCTAAATCCAATAAGGAGAGTCATTATAAGAGATAGAAAAGAAAAAGACACAGAGTCACGGACAGGGAATGCCATGGGTTGATAGAGGCAGAGATTGGAGCAATGCATTTACAAACGAGGAGCACGAAGGATTGCTGGAAGTCACCAGAAGCTAGGAAAGAGGCATGGAATAGATTCTCCCACAGAGCCTCCAGAAGCAACCAAGCCTGCTGGACATTCTGATTTTGAACATCTGGCCTCCAGAACTATGAGAGAGATAAATTTCTGTTTAAGCTACCCAGTGTTGTGGTAATTTGTTGCAGAAATCCCTGGAAACGAATGCATGGTTGTATCTGAGCACTCCTGGTGATCTATTGGTCTGTGTTCCTTCTGGCATGGTTAAGGGGGGGTGCACTTTGAATCCCAACTCTAATATTTATTCCTAGTTTCTATAGGTCTTGTTAGTTGATCCTTACTCTCTCTGGCACAGCTCTAGGAAGATTTACAAAAATATGTATTCTGTTGGCTGACCCTAATACCCCAGGATAAGTAGGCTCCCAGATGAAGCTCCTAGCATGTACAGTCAATAAGTTACACTTTACAGTTTTCAAAGTGTTCTCACATATATTATTTTATTCTCAGAGCAACTCAATGAGGAGTTAAGCCAAGGACAGTTACCTGTTTTGCCCAGGAGAAAATGGAAGCTTAGAGAACACAGGACTATTATAGTTGTTCCATTATTTGCTAATACGTTAATGATGAAATCAGAGGGGATCAGGTTATTTCTTCCTCTTGCATCAGCTAGGAAGGCATTCGGTAAAAAGTACCAAAAATATTGACTAATGGTGGCTATGAGAACTAAGGATTTGTTCATCTCATCAAATAATAGTCCGAGGGGGCCATCCCAGGGCTGATGGGTGGCCTACGCATGCCCCCAAGACCGGGACTTTTCTGTGGCATGCTTAGCACATAGCACATGAAGCACTTCCTCATACTTGCCCTCTCTTGTTTTCCAATATGGCGGCCACATCTTCAGGCTGTCGAGTAGGGAGAATGGAAAAGGAGAAGAAGAGAAGGTAAAGGGGACCATAGAATGAAAAGCCTCCCGTTAGCAGGGCTCTGCCCTTTGGTTTTTAGAAAAGCCCTCCTCCCCAGTATATCACCAGCCAGAACTGTGTCACATGGCAGATTGTTTCCTTAGGGAGGCAAGGCAGGGAGGGAGGGATGGATTTTGCTCAATAGTTAGCCATCTGCCTTGGGCTGAATATAGAAGAGGAAGTGCTTCATGACCTAGAATATCAGGAGAGGCTTCACTGATCTGGATTAGGAGTGAAAAACTAAACAGAGCCATTATGTTTTGTTCCCTAAACTCTGCTTGGGTTGGCACTTGATAAATTTGTTCATTTTTCATTTCACTAGTGAAGTCTTAAGGAGAGCTGGTTACTATGGCTGTTAATTAGTAATAGTCACTATATCAATAATAATGACGCTGATAGAGTTATCAATATGCATCTGCTCATTGGACTCTTCCTTAATCTGTAGCAACACTGTGTGTTGGATCAAAACAAAAGCAATAAATATCTTGCTGCCATTCATGTGAAATGTTTGAACTTTGGACCTTTATAACCCCCCCAAATAATAAGTAAGAAAAGCAATAAACGCAAATATCTTTTTAAAGATTTTATTTATTTATTTGAGAGAGGGTGAGCAAGAGACAGCACAAGCAGGGGGAGAAGCAGACTCCTCACTGAGCAGGGAGCCCGATGCAGGGCTCTGTCCCAGGACCCCAGAATCGTGACCCGAGCCAAAGGCAGATGCTTAACCGGCTGAGCCCCCCAGGTGCCCCTGGCACAAATATTTTTGATATGTTGCTTAAAAATTAATATCTTCTGCCCTTGGTTCATTAGACTAACAACAACAAAAAGCAATAGGAAAGCTATTTTTTCTCCACCCAGCATTGCAATTTGCTTTGCTATGAAAATGTCAGAGGCTAAACTGAAATGCTAAAGAAAGTTTGTGCTACTAAAAATAACCTCAAATCTTCTTGGAGACCCACAGGAACAGACGGAGGAAGCCCTGTTTGGGCACACGTTCCTCTTTCGGTGGTAAACTGACACTCTGCCTTTTCAGTTCAAGGATGAAAAGTTATGGGCGGTTGCTGGGGATCCCGATTCTTTCCTTCAGAGAAAGACCATTTCTTTGCCTCTGAGGAAAGGTGCGTTTGCCAACAAGTCCATGAAACTCAGGCTCTGGGACCCCTCACCTATGGGGGCCCCCTTTCTGCACAGGATCCTACCAATGTGTTCATAAGTCACACAGCTCTGGGACCCCTCACCTATGGGGGCCCCGTTTCTGCACAGGATCCTACCCACAATTTTCAGAAGGAATCTTCCCCAATTTTTTTTTTTTTTAAGGAAGGTCCATCAAATTTTCTAAACTCCAGGGTTCACAAAACTTGGATCTGCCCTCGCCTCTGGGATGACATTGTCAACAAACATTTCCTGAGACGCAGCACATATTTGCCTTTTTTCCTCCTTATACATTTGGTCCCCAACACATGGCATTTCTCACATGGCCTGAAGCTCACTGGGCCAAGCTAGATAGGCACTTAGTCCTCCATGGTCTAACTGGGGTGCTTTCCGGCTGGACAGGCATGTCTACACAGCAGCTCTAGGAAGAGTGTCGATGGAGAGAAACCAGGTGGAGGAAATCAGCACCACTCAATTATTGGAAGCCAGGACAAAGACACAGCTTTTAATGTGAACAAAGTGTCTCTGGGAAAATTTCTTTGAAACCCCAGGCTAGGGGTGGATTTTCTTGTGCCTGTGTTCCTCGATGTTACTGGTTTCATAAGACCTGGTACATTGCGTTGACAGTATCTGCCTCTATATTCCATGTTTTATGCTAGACCATGGGCTTCTTGAGAACATTTATCTTTGATCGTCTCTGTGCCCAGGACCAGGGCAACAGTAGGCCCTAAAACTATTTGCTCGGCGGCCCCCGTCCCTTCTCCAATGGGTGGTTTATAATAAAGGATGCTGGCACATCTGGCAGCTTTCTGGTGAGGCTGTTGCAATAGGCACCTCCTTGTGCAATCCTTCCAGAGCGTGGGGCAGCCATCAGCCTTCTGAGGAGCACTCTAAGTAATTACTGCCAGTGTGTGATTTTTAGGAAGATCAGACAAGGATTCCTGCCCTCAACTCTCCCATCTTCACTGATGATTTCCATCAGAGCTTTGTCTTCCTTTGGGTATGAGAGTTTTCCAGATTTGAGTCCTGCTTCTAAATTGTAAATATTCTACCTGAATTATCCACCAATGCCTTCATGGGGTACTTAAACCCCATGGACACCAGGAAGAGTAGGGACAGAGAGGAGGGGAGGCAGCAGCAAAGATAAATGCTTATTCCGTGAACGTCCAGGGTCAGTGTCTTCTAAGCGTTGGGGGGCTCAGGATCCTACCCACAAAACATCCAATTCGGGCAGAGCAGCCTTTAGTCCTACCTGCCTGAGCTCGGGCTTGGGATTGGGGAAAAGCCAGGGAAGGTTTGGCTTTTCTTGTGGACCCAGCTGGAGCTGAAAGCTCAGTCACCCTTTGATGGGCATTACACCATGTGTGTGTCCTTTGAGAAAGCCCAGCTCAGGACCATGGAGGGCTGGGGTGGGGCTACTCTCACCTGCCCACTGAGAGTCTCTGGCAAAGATTGGTAATTCGGCAGGTATTTGTTGAGCATTGATCATGCATGAGGCGTATACTAGATGCTAGTGAATCCCACTGTAAATGTCGCTTTGTTTGGGTCTTAGTGCCCAAGATGCCTTGGAGTCAGCTCAGACAAACCGGTGTTGGGCAAGTGTGCAGAGAAGTGAGAAGCCAGAAGTCAGACAGGCTAAAGTGTAAGTGGGGGCCTCTGATGTGTGGCTGCTCACCTCCCAGGCAGTCCCCACTTCGTGACCTTGCAGCCAAGCTCTGGTTGCGACCGGCTGCAGAACGTGTCCGATTAACCTGGTTTCTCGAGTTCCTTTGATGGTGATGTGATGCCGCACCCCAGTTCTGTGTAGTAGGTCTTATCTGGTGCGCACATAGCATGATTGTCTTTCAACCATCACAATATTTGCATTAGTTACATCAGCAATGCAACCAACAATGTGAATTTGTTACTCTATTTTCGGTGCTGCCCGTAGGCCTTATTTTTATTTCTTTTTTTTTTTTTAAAGATTTTATTTATTTATTTGACAGAGATAGAGACAGCCAGCGAGCGCCGGGATCACGCCCTTAGCCGAAGGCAGACGCTTAACCGCTGTGCCACCCAGGCGCCCCCTTATTTTTATTTCTGTAAAGTTAGAATAAACCCCATTTTTATGAGGATTAAATGAGATAATTGACTTTCAGCACTTGGTATATTGTAAGCTCCAATAGAATAAAGCAGTAATATAGTTAATAATTTGATTTGGTTTAATTTCTAACACAAACTGCAATATACCTAAGGGAGGGCATAGTGAAGGAGAGAATGGGAATTTCTGAATTGAGGGAAGAATGTTTTGATGGGGCCAGATATGACCGTCTTGCCAATTTCAGGGATTTCCAGGGGCACAAAAATCAGCTGGCTACTGAATGACACACTTGCAAGTCATTGTTTTCTTTTAAGGTGTGTGCACTTTGAATGGAAGAAAGAATTCTTTTTTGTGTTCCAGGAAAAGTGAAACATAGCCACAGATCTTGATTGTCTGGACAAAGCTCACCCTCTTATCCATTCTCAACACTCCTAACCCCACCCCAGGGAGGACTATCTTCTGAAATCGCTTTTGTTTTAGAGAAAAAGCTGGAGAGAACCATCATTCCCTGCCAGCCCTGGCCGTCAGCCCTTGTCTGGAGAGCAGTGAAGTCCAGAGACCCCTGGCAGACACAGGACCCAGAGGGGCTTCCACGGGCCTCGGCTAAATGCAAGGAACGTCAGGCCCTTTAGGCTCAGGCAGGAGCAAAGCTGAGCCCCCCACAGACAGGTGTCTGCTTTGCCCGGCAGGCAGAGCTGCCACACCATGACCTGCCTGTCACTGGCTGATGCCCCCTCAAAGCCCTGACCCTGAGCAAGGGAGCAAGCATGAAAGGCAGGGTGAGCAAGGCCTCTGGCCACCACAAGAGCCTGTCTGGACTCGAGGTGTTTGGCCTGAATGTTGAGAATGAGGGCTGTGGCTTTGAACCTGTCTGCCTTTGGCTGTTATGACCTGTCAGATACGTGGTCATAAACATCGAGGGTGAGAATGTTTTTAGTTAAAACTTATCCCTGCGCCTTTGTCACAAATGCAGATGAGAAGAAAGGGACGTAGAAACCCCTTTTTCCCTTGACTCTCAGTGGTGCCCGCTCCCCTCTGTGGGAGAAAAGTCCTGGCTGGTGAGCACGGCATGCTGGGATTACCGACCTGTGAGCGCGGCATGCTGGGATTTCTGACCTGCGAGCACGGCATGCTGGGATTACCGACCTGTGAGCGCGGCATGCTGGGATTACTGACCTGACCACAATGCTGCCTCATTTTTTCCTTCTTACCACCGTTAGTTTTTCTTTCAACCTGTATCTATTAATTGCCAAGCACTGTGCTAGGTCAGGGAGCTGCCAGGCACTGTTGTCGCTCTCAGAGAACTGGCGGTCTGGGCTTGCTGTTTCCGCTATCCTTGGCGTCTTGTGTGTCCTGATTCTTCCAGTGACACTCCACACACCTCGTGTTCCCCCTTTCTTTTTAATGTAATTCCAAGGTGGACTATTTAAAAAAAAAATGACGGATTTTTCCATGTAGCAGTAAACTGATCAGCAATGTTTTGATGGAACAGTTCCAAAAATAACCTAAACAATGACAGTATGGTAAAAATGATTGCCTTCCGTGTGATTCCACTGAAGGACACCATTTATTTGGAGATGGGAGTTCTGGTGTGTTTGTGAATAAACAAAATGAAAGCCGAGCCTTATTACCTTATTAGTCACACCTTGTGCCGGTCGAACCGCATTACCTGTGTTCCCTGAGAGATCCTTTGGTTGAACTAGGAACTTACTTTGTGGGATAATGTTTCCAGCTGTAACACACAGATCATTAACCAGTGCTGAGAAATATTTTGTAATTGTGTTTAATATCAGGATTGAGTTTACACTATGTATATTTAACTGATGCCTTCAGTGTATTCTTTCCTTGGTAAATGACAGGTTGAGAACAGCGACAGTCTATCAGTCCTCTTCTTGTCCTTAGCATTAAGTGCAGTCTTTGGCAACGAGGTGAAAATCAACATTTGTTGAGTAATGAATAGAAGCATAGAAGGAGAGACTATGCTTATTTAATGCACTTTTCAGACATTTTACTATTTATTTAGTTTTTCTTTTAAGATTTCCTTATTTAAGAGAGAGACAGAGAGAATGGGGGGAAGGGCAGAGGGAGAGGGAGAGAGAATCTTAATCAGGCTTCAAGCTCAGCATGGAGCCCAACACAGGGCTCGATCTCACAACCCTGAGATCACAACCTGAGCCAAAACCAAGAAGAGTCGGATGCTTAATTGACTGTGCCACCTAGGTGCCCCTTCAGAGACATTTTAAAAATAATATATTTTTGGTTTTAGATGTCCAAATTGAATTAGTAATTCAAATGAACTTGAGAAAATTTTAGAAGAGATAAAGAGAAAGAAGAAAATAAACCTTCTCTATAAAGCAATCCCTCCCATTGTTTTCCAGGTTTCTCTGTGATGTCTCTGTGTGTGTCTGTGTGCCTATATGTCTATGTGCACATTTTTCTTGGGTCTCAGACTGAGTTTGGGAGGGACTGATCCAGCTAGGTGAGAGAGGTTTGCCACATGCCAGTCTGCAAGGGGCAAAATAGGTGTGGGCTCAGAACCAATCTGAAAGATGGGCACAGGCGTGTGCTGGACCCACCACGGGACTGGTGATTGTAGGGGAGAAGAGCCTGCAGGAGAAGAGTATGGAGCTGTTTGCTGTGCTGGTGAACACTTTTTCCACCCAAGAAGTTCCCCATCTCCTTTTGCATTAGACCAGTGTCCCTGGGGAGCTCTGAGCACCCCAGCAGAGAGAGCTGAAGAACAGCCTAGTAGGGAGATGAGACTGCATCTATCAAAGAGGCCTGGCTGGCTAAATGCCTTCAATGTTAAGACATGAGCTGGAGTTTCCAGAATATTCTGAATGCTGTTGATGCCACATTTCATTTGGGAAAGTATAAGAAGTTCAGGTCACCACTTAAGCTAACCATGGACAGTGTCAATTTCAACCCCCCTCACCCCTACCTTTTATAGTTTGATGTCTCCCTCTTCTCTAAAATGACAATCTTGGGCAAGTTGCTTTACCTCTTAGGTCTCAGATTTCTCATCTGTGACATGGGGCTTTCCATCAATGTTCTTTCAATTCCCTCCAACACCTCCTCATCATCTCAGTCTCATTCATCATGCAGCTGTCCTAGACGCCCTCAGCAGACCGTCTAAAATTCTTTCCTGGGTCCTCGGTCAAAGGGAGAGTTGCCAAAAGCTTGGAGGTCTGCCACCCCCACAAAGAATGAAAATAGCATGTTGTTTGGAAAGAAAGAGAGGAGGAGGAGAGTCATTAAAGCTAATTATGGCAATAACAAGTTAGAAAGATACGCTAAGAAGAGAAAAATCCAGGCCCCATTGCTTTGTGGGTGAGGAAGTCATTCTGGTTTGGAAGTCCAGCTTCCCTAGAGAGGTTTGGGAGGGATGGTGAGGGTCAGAGGGCAGCCAAGAGATTGTCATTTTAAGCCACAGTGGTATCACCAACTGTTGGAAGAACTGAAGATCTGGGTAGAGTAATATTTATAAAGCAAGCTGGGTGAACCCGCTGATGGCAGCCTCATTCCTCCTAAACCCAGCCAATTCTAGAATTCCCTTTTCCCCAAACATAAGGGAAAGANCTGGTTTTTATTTGTCATCAATGAATTAAAAATACATTAAGTATGACTTGCGAAAGCACATTGAGCACTGGGAATCAGTTCATTGAGGTCGTCTTGAGGCATAGAATCCTGATGATATTTTAGGAATGAGGGGGTTTTAGTAATTACATGGTTTTACTTGTAGAAACTTCTCTTGATATATAAGGAGATGTAGAGATCTGGATTGTCACGGGAATACAGATGAAGCAGCCCCGCGGTGCTACAGCACACAGTTCCTCTATCGCCAGTCCTGGACATCTCCAGGGAAACTCTAGGCCTTGGTAAAGTCCAGTTTGAAAATCACTTGTGTAGGGATGCCTGGGTGGCTCAGTTGGTTAAGCACCTGCCTTCGGTTCAGGTCATGATCCCAGGGTTCTGGGATTGAGCCCCCATTGGGCTCTCTGTTCAGTGGGGAGTCTGCTTCTCCCTCTCCCTCTGTACCCTGCTCGAGCACTCTCTCTCAAATAAATACATAAAATCTTAAAAAAAAAAGAAAATCACTAATGTAATCCAAACTTCTTATTCACTCAAAAAGCATTTATTGAACACCAGCAATATGCCACGTTTGGGGCTTGAAAGAAAGTAGATATGGAACATCAGTCGTCCTAATCAATGTCCCCTTTCACTGTGCTCCCATGTTTGCAGGTTGCTTCGGATGGTGGTTGGCCCTCCATGGATGAAGGTGGGAGTAGGTGTTTAGCACCATCTGCCTTCGTTTGATGAATCTGGCTGAGCTTTTCAGCTGCTGCTTTCAGAGGTATAAGGAACCTCAGCCTTCCCTTGTGTCCATCCTCACAAAAGGCTTCTTCATTCCCACTGCCATCTCATTTCTAATGGTGGGATGATCTGTCTGGGTGTTTTCTCATCTGTTCACAACTGTGAATTGACAGTTACTATTCCAGGTGAGGGAGATCCTGGTGTGTGGCCACCAAGCTGTGAAAAAGTAAGGTCATCTTTTCACCCCTAGTACCAAGCTGTTTCTGATAACCCAGGAAATGGATTCTTTATTTTTGAAACTGATTTCAAAAATGAATCAAACTGCCAGCTTTACTGTCCTAATGAGCCAGATGGAAGGTTGTTTCTGAGAAGGACACTCTAAGCCCAGCATGGGTTCTGATCCTATGAGGTTATGCTGCTGAGTTCCCAGTCAGGATGCCCCAGTGAAAATGAGGAATGCCCTACAGGGGGGCTTGGCAACTGTTTGCAGACAGTCAGGGAGTTCTCTGGGGTCACAGGGCCACGAAGGAGACAGATGACCTCAAATAGGGATAATCTAGGAGACCAGGGATGTAAAGATTGTCTGGGTCATTGCTGGCCAGACTCTGTGAATCTTCCTTTCCGTTCTCACTCCCCACTGCCCACTTCCTTCATCAGCTCTTATGGGGAATATTACCAAAACCTCTTAACTGACTTCTCTGTCTCCCCTACCTCCTGTCCCTTCGTCCTGCTGCTGCCATATCTTGCAGCAACAAAAATCTCAATGAATCCATAAATTAATAGTGATGTCTGTGGGGGAGAAAGGGGGAATGGGAGAATGAGAGGGAGAAAGAGAGAGAGAAAGAGAGGGAGAGAGGATCGAGAATCCCTTTATGCTGCAACGTTTCCTATGTGATAAAGCTAAAATTTCTCAGCATGGTGGTCAGTGTCTTTCAAAATCTGACTCACTTCCTAAACGCCAACCCCAGGAGATCTGTTGTCTACTGAACACCCCACTCTCTTTCTCTCCCCTGTTGCTGTTGTCCGTGATCTGCCCTTTGCTCATTATGCCCTTCCTGCTTCCTTAGCAAACCCCTCCTTATCCTTCTAGACTTAGCACAAATGTTTCTTCAAGCAGAGTTAGTCATTCCTTTATCTGTGTTTCCACATATGGTGCATGTATTCTTTCATACCACACATTTTTATTCTAGTTATCTTTCTAGACCTATCTCATTCATGGCAGGGGTGCCATAAGTTGCAGGCAGTGTTCTATAAGGCTCTGTGCACAGTGCCTAAAACATGGTTGATGTTCATCAAAGAACATATTTGTTGAGTACATCAATAGTCATCTGTCGTATGAGTCAGGATTTTCTGCATTAAAAAAAAAACAACTAACAAACTAGCAACTCTAGAATTATGTTTGACCTTTACAGAACTTTGCAGAATTTAGAGCTTACATGGACAAAGCACTAAAGGAGCCCATGAAACATGAGCGTGGTTGCACTCTCCCATTGGGTTCAAAGCTACGTGTGTAGGTGTGTGTCCGTATATACATGTGTGTATGGATGGAGTGTAGGCATGTGTGCGTGCCTTTTGTTGCCTAGGAATGCTTTTCCTTTGAGCTACCTTGTCAGTTGGTTTCTTGCAGAGACCTTTCCCTGTTTTCATTTTCCTCTTTGTGTGGCCTCATTTTTCCCATATGAAATGTTTCTCTAGACCTTTAGAAACTGAATCATTGGCAATGAACTTTTCCTACCCTTTTAAACTTCTAGCTGGGAAAGAGGAATTCTACTTCCTAAGGGTGCATTTTTTTAATGAAAATATGAAATCTTGAATATGATAGAGGCTTTTCCAATGATTTCCCCCTACACGTGCTTCATGGGAAGAAATAAAAAGCTATATTTTGGTTCACGGAAATGACAAATGAAATGAAGATGCAGCTAGTTCTGTGTGTGTGTGTGTGTGTGTGTGTGTGTGTGTGTGTGTTTCCAGATTGCTTTTCATCAGAAAAGGACATGGGGAGGAGAGGAGGTTGAGGACTGAATTTTGAGCCAAAAATATTCCCACATGCCCGTGACCCTATCTGAGGACCAGGCAAGGATTGGCCATTTCTTTTGAGTGGTGCATGAAACTGACAGCTCAGATCTCCATTTTGTATGTGTTCATAGAAACACAGCCTGTGGGTTTGAATAAGAGCCCAAAGGAACAGTAAAGTGATAGAGACACAGTATCCAGGGAATAAGGGGAGAAAAGGCCAAATAACCTCCAGGCACCAGGCCAAGTTTCTGCAGCTAAGTACTTTATGGCTCACCCTGCGGCCTTTATTAGACTCAAGATGCAGTTAAAACGATCAGGGACATTGTCACTGAGTTGTCCTTTTTTATGCAGAGACATTTTGGGGCTGTGTTGGGAAGTCAAGGGCTGTAGGAACAAAGTGACGGGTGTAGCTTTATTAACCCACTGACAACCCAGCTCAGGAGGAATCATCAGATGATTGGCAACTCTGTCTCCCCCACTCCCAGTTCTCCTACACCCTCAATTCTAAAACTGAAGGGGCCAGTGGAGTCCTGACTTACTGACCAAATGATTGAATGGATGCATGTCAAAGACATCTGCAACAGAAAATGGATTTTCTCTACTTCTTTCAATTCCAGGAGGGTGAACCTTACTTTGCCTGCAAAACAGACAAGGAATGAAAGTGCTGACCTAGGGATCCTTCTTGCATTTGTTCGTCTATGCAAACATGTGTTCATATTCATTGCACTGGACGTGGAGATGGACCCAATTGACATGGCTCCTGCTGGATGTGGTTTGGCAAGAAGAATTGGCTCTAACAGTGTTTTAAATTTGGAATCCACAGGCAGGAGAATGAAACTTGCTGTCCCCGAGGCCCATCAAATCTTTACCGCTCAAGGCTATTTCCAATTACTCAGTGAAAGAGTAGAGCAGAGGCAAATGGAAATGTTAGGAAAGGGAGATTGATGACATCTCAAGAGTTATTTGCAGATTCGTAATATTCTCCTGAAAATCCCTGTGCTCAGAGTAAAATTATACTTTCTTTCACTGTGACCTGTTTTGATAGAACCGTAGAAGGTCATGGCTGGAAGAAACCTTAGAAATCAAACAAATCCCTCATTTACAAAGGAAACCAAGGCTCAGAGAGGTTAGACCCAAGGTCACTGAGCTCATTAGTGGGCCTTGAGAGAAAATGAAGAGAATTGCCTTTCCTTTTTAAAGGGGGTCCACTTTGTGAGTGCAAGTTATAAGTGCTTTTATGTGGTGATACCAGAACTTTTTAGTTAAAAAAAAAAGGGTGGGGGTTTCTTTGAAATATGAAGCCAATTCTCTCCCTGCCAAGATCCTTAAAAAACAACAATGAGCTAGGACATCTGTCTATCATTGAGAATTTGGGAGACAGATATTTTCATAGAACCTAAGTATTCAAACAAACGAATAGCAAGTATGGTCTCAACTCCAGCTGAGCCATTAAAACTTGGACAGAGAAGAAAGGCAAAATGGGAATAAAAGTGGATAGAAAATACAGGGTTCCAGGATTCTTGAATGGATTACCCAAAAAATAAAATTAACGTAGACTTGGGTTTTTGTTTTTGTTTTTTAAAGACAGGATGGCATTAGAAGCCTTTGCACTATTGCTGTTGGCTTCTAGGAAAGCATATGAACTTAGAAGTTTCTCCTTTGGAATATAAGATTGTGGAGAGGAATTGGCAGAGCTGGCTGTATGCTTAGAGGATTGTGTGAACCTAAGGCAGAGAGTCCCGCTCCTCCCCTGCAGGACTGGGGTGGGCTCAGAGTTGTCAGGGGGTGTGAGCTGGGCCTGCAGGCTCTCAAATAGATTCCAGCCAGGACTTGATGAGACAAGTAGGATCCTGAGCAGGGAGAGGTCACGCATGGGGGAAATGCATTATGGGAGCAAGAAGAGCCAGGGCCAGGCCGTTGGTCTGAAGTAAGACAAGATTATTGGGAAAGGCAAGAACTGTAACAGAGGGATCTGGGCCCTAGATTTGCTCCTGGCGTGTGTTTTGGTGGTGGGGGGTGTGTGTGTGGTGAATGGGAATGGGCCAGATCAGGGCAGCTAAGTCAGGCTTTTGGCTTGGAGTTTTCAAATGCTTTTCAGGTAAGAGATGGAGTAAGAGGAGGGTCTTCCATCCCAGAGTGATCCTTTGACGATCCCCTATACCACCCCAGAATGTGTGCCATGAGCTCACGGTGGCCAGGGGCCTTACTGGCCCCTCAGGACTAATGGACATGGAAGTCCTTGGGATAGCCCATGTTATCTGACTTGGGTTCTGACACCACAGGCATTGAAATAAACCTGACTTCCTTCTTCTTTTTAGGGAAAAGCTGTGCTCTCTAAAGAAAAGAGGGACAGAATTCTTCACTGTTGCTTTTGAAGTAGTCCTGCCTAGATATGGGCCGAGGATCTTCTCATCGATGGCTTGTAAAAATTTCAAGCAATTAGCAAACTGTCTTCCAGCTGATGAGGAATATGTGACCAACGACATGACTGACCTGAGGAACCGCCTTAAAAGAGAACTTTCCCAGACTGGTGTAATGATTACTATAAAACTGCCATTATTGGAGATGCATTCTTTTAGCGTCAACTACAGCTCACCATGCGTGTGTTTTCAAAGTGCGAAATACTGATGGGGATACACACTGCTTTAGACACTCTGGCTTCAGTGTGATTTAACTGAGTGGTGTAGGGACTCCGGGTCCTATGACAGCTCTGGGTGAGGATGGGTGGGGAAGGAAAACAGAGGTTAAAAGCAAGGGGCAACATTTCAAGAGAGGAGAAGACACCTGAGTTAACGGTGTCACCTGCAGAGGGCAGTCCTGGGAAAGTGGTTCTTGTCTGGTTCTGATGCAACACGAGAGCATGAGCAGACTCAGTGCCAGGAACCTCCTGTGTGTCTAGGGAAAGGCTCAGGGGACAGAGGTCTGTGTTTAATGCAGGTTGCCATTTCATTAATATGACCACCATGCATTCGATAGTCATCCGTACTTTCCAGGGTGCCTCCTCATAGGAGGGGGATGCAGTAGAATGGAGCAAGGGGGAGAGTAGGGACAGCCGATTGCAGGGAGGACGATGCTGTCTAGCTCAGGGAAGTTCACTGGTTTTCCTGACATCATAAGGTCAGAGCTGGTGTACTGACCACCTGGGTGGATTCCCAGGAGATTAAGGTTGCAACCGGTGGTGGTGTTGGTGGTGGACAGGTCTGTAAACTCTCTGACATGGTGTTTACAGCTAATGTTTTGCATGTGCACACATGCATTTTTATTGCAGAGAATTTCACCATATTCCCCGGGTGCTCCTCAAACCACAAGGGTTGAAGACCTGCCGGCTGTTCAGTGTGTTGCTGGCGTGGTACTGGAAAAAATCCACAACCTTTCTGGGGAGAGATTGGGGTCCACAAGTGAAGCGGGGAGCCCAGGCTGGCAGGCACAGGACCTCAGAGTCCCTCTGCTCCCAACTTTGCTCGAAGGACCTACAAAGGCCAACGGCTGGCCACCGCAAAATGTGCCCTTTTGGCATATTGATTATTTTAAATGAAAGTCACCTAAGACACAGCCATTGCAAGAATACTCAGACCCCACGTTTGTCCCCCTGAAAGCAGGAAACAAATCTTCCATATGGAAAACACCCTCCCTGCACTAAGAAGACATCCTTATCACCGAAAAAGCTGTAGAAACAACCCTTGTTTTTTTTTTCTAATCTACTTGCTCAGCCCAAATACTGCTTAGAATTCCTTAGAATTCCTAACTAAAGCTCCCAAACACCTGTTTGCTTTGTCCTGTCAATTCCTCACATGTTTATTGTCTCTTTGTCTAAAGTGTATGAACACTGCCTGACTTGGTCATTTCTTTAGGTCTCAATTTCATTATTGGGCCTCTGTGTGCACATTATAAAGCATTTTATTCCCCTGCTGTTAATCTGTCTCATGTCAGTTTAATTCTTAGTCATCTGGAAGACTTAAAAGGGTAGAGAAAGATTTTCTTCTTCCCTGCAGAACCCTCCTCAGGGATCAGCAGCGTCACCAGATGAACATCCAGCTTTCAATTTCATTGCTTATTCGGAAGACCCTCCAAATGCTCACAGATACTGTGAACCTGGTACAGTAACAACATTTTGCCCCACGTAAGCCTAACTTTAAGAAAACCAGATTTTTAAAAAAATCACTTAAAAGATAAATATAGGTATAGGAGAAATTCCTTACAAAAGGATGCAAAGTATTTTTTCAAAGAGTTTCAATTTATAAAATGTTAATTTCCAGGCTTGTTGTGATGCCTGTAAGTTACTTATAATTATTGGAGTATAAATCGTGATATTTTATGTGTGTTACGTTAGCTTAGGTCAGTGCCAGGTGCTAATCAAGAATGCCTAGTTAGGATGTGGCCAGCCAAGGTTGTATCAGAAAAGCCAGGTACATCTTTTATAAAGCCTCCTTGTTCAACTACCATGGCCTTGCTAATTCTTACATTAGGTATCAACAATGGGTTTTTATTAATTCTTGTTAATTAGTTCTCATTGACGCAGTTAAAAAGATTCAAGATGTGTAGATTAGAGCTTGGAGGTGTTCCTTCTTTCTGACTGAACAGGACCTAAGAATTCATTCAACCATGGACTCATTCCCCTTGGGGATATTTTCTTAGCTCGAACCCCACTTGGTCCTAAGTCCAGTCATTGGTTTAACAGATATGATAATATTGATTACCATGTTTTGAGTCTTGCTCAGGAATCTTATTACCATGGCTGTTGTGAGCAAACATTTTACAGGACATGTTTGGAATACCTAGAGGAACAGAGAGCTGGGACTTGATTGAGTTTAGAGAACCAGTTGATGGACTGTACTGAGCCTGCTTTGTTAACAAATGTTTATCAGATGGATGTGTGTGTGTGAGAATGTAGTGTGAGACCAGCTTCCATTATGACTTGCTGGCAAGGTTGCAGAGGAAAGCTAATTATTGCCCACTTAAATGCTCTTGAAAGCTACTGTGACCTACCAAACCAAACTCCATAAGTTGCCCATAATCAAATTGGTTGAAGTAATTTACAATAATCCTATTTTTCAGAAGGTTGCTCATTGTATACAAATATAGGATTGATCTACATGGATTCCAACATTTTTATTATTCCAAAACTAGTGTGTGGACAAGAGGCTACTGTCGAAGTGGATTTAGTGAGAAGAGAAAGAAGAGGTAAAAAAGGCAAGTATAAGGAGGGAGCTTTGGGGAGGTCTTCAGAGTATAGATGAAGATCTGCTATAAAGCACTAGGGAGGGGAACAGGGAGGGACAGAGACCTCATCTCTGGGCAGAATGAATGGAAACATCAGACAGAAGTCCTACCTTTCCTCCCCTAGAGAAAGTGATATCATTATTTCCAGAACTGCTTAAATGTATCCTGAGAACAGTTCTAACTGGATTATAAGTAGGGTGTGACCATAACGTTTCACAGAATTTTCTATTTCCATTTTCCATGTTGTGCTTGTCTTAGAACATCAACATTGGACCACATCTTTGTAGGCGTTCTCTGAGTTCTAGTTTTCACAAAGCCAGTTAGTAAGTGCTTATTTAATGTCTGTTGTGATGATAGTAGGTACTGAGGGGTATAGGGGAGAGATGTTAGACTGAATTCGGACCTCAACAACTGGTTGAAGATGCCAACTTTACAGTCATTAAATAACTAGCAACCCATTCCATGTATTTTATGCTCATGGCCATTATCATAATGGAATTTAGAGAAAGATGATATTGTGGTCTACCACAGTATGGTGTAGGTAGATAAGAAGACTTTAAGGAAAAGATAGGGTTTGAGATAGGGCTGTAGTTTAAAAGTATTAATTTTTTTTTTTTTTGATGGGGAAAGAGATTCTTTAGAACAAAGTCAAAGGGCTGGGCAGAAGAGGGAGAGCAAATAGTCTCTGCATCAGAACAGCCATGTCACCTGGAAATGTGACGGTTTAGGAGACAGGGGGCTTTGTTCTACACTCTCTGTGACCAGGCTTGGGTGAATTACATTGTGTCAAGCAGACATCTGGCCAATGATTTATGTGTCAGGTTGGTGGTGAGAGCACCCTGTGCCCATCACCATTAAGTCAAAAAAAGTCAAAATTATAACAACAATACGCATGTCTCCAAAGTGTTAGGCCATGATTCATGGGCCTACAGGCCAGGATTAATCTGCAAGTTTATATGGTGCTGCTGGGCTAGTGACCTGACAGGCTCAAAATCATCCAGAAGGACACTGAAAAATATGAACCAGCACAGGAAGGACCATGGGTCCCACTTAGAGAGAGTAGGAGGGGGCTTCCTAGGTCCTTGGCTGCCCATCTCTCCTTGCCCCCACCTGGTTCTAAGTAAGTAGGTTCCACTAGCTCACCACCCCTCCACGTCCCCCAGCTCAGCACGCAGAAAACGGCTGTTATCAGCATGTAAACAAAACATGCTAATTTAAAACACTGCTTTCATTGAAATCAAACACAATTAACTTATTATTTTAACTACCCAGTGGAGTCCATGGTGGAATTTTAAAAACCAAAGAAAAGAATATGATAACTTTAGAGAGTTCAAAGAACAGTCAGGCCATTTTATCAGCACAATTGTTTGGGAGGCCACTGTTTTTTAAAAGAATTAGGGGTAGGAAGGTCTTCAGAGAGCATCTGTCCACCTCCTCATTTACAGGTGAGGACACTGATGTCGAGACTAAAGAGAATTGCCCTGGTTACTTAGTTTAGAGTGGGGTCAATGTTAGGACAAGACTGCAAAGATTCTGGGTTTAAGTCCCATGCTCTTTCAGCAAAATTTGATAACAAATTATGAACATTTAATTAAGTTCAGTTTTTTTTTAAGTTTTGTTGAGATACAACTCACGAGATCGAATTCACTCATTGAAGGTATACAGATCGATGACCTTTAATGTATTCACAGAGTTCTGCATCTGTCACCACCTTTACCCGTCAGCCCCGAATACTCCATTTGGCCATCTCTGCATTGTCTTTGGGGATATTTCTATTCAGATACTTTATCCCCTCAGCCCCAGGCAACCACCAACCTACGTTCTGTCTCTATTATTTGCCAATTCTGAATGTTTCATAAAATGAAATCATAGGATGTGTAGTCTGGTTTCTTTCACTCAGTATATTCTCAAGGTTCATCCACATTGTAGCTTGCATCTGTCTTTACTGCTGAATGTTATCCCACTGTATGGCTACGTAGCATTTCATTGATCGTTTCGTTAGTTCTTGGATGTTGCGTTGTTTCTAGTTTTTGGCTATTATGAGTAATGCTGCTATAGACACTCATGTACAAGTTTTT
Source organism: Ursus maritimus (assembly GCF_017311325.1). NCBI lineage: Eukaryota > Metazoa > Chordata > Mammalia > Carnivora > Ursidae > Ursus > Ursus maritimus. The sequence continues at coordinate 22,765,021 of NW_024425564.1, forward strand.
GTGTGGACAAATGTTTTCATATCTCTTGGGTACATGCCTCAGAGTAGGATTGCCAAATGATATGATAGCTCTATGTTTGACTATTTAAGGAAGTGCCACACTGTTTCCCAAAGCAATGGTACCATTTTACATTCCCATTAGCAGCAGAGGAGAATTCTGGGTTCTTCACATTTTCACCAACATTATTATCTGTCATTACTATTATCACCAACTATTATCTGTCTTTTTTTTTTTTTTAGAGCCATCCTTGTGGGTATGAAGTGGAATCTCATTGTGGTTTAATTTGCATTTCTCTGATGGCTAGCCATGTTGACCATCTTTGATGTGCTTGGTGGTCATTGGTAATCTTCTTCGGAGAAATGTCTATTCAGATTCTTGTCCACTTTTACTTGGGTTACTTATCTGGAGTTGTAATAGTTCCCTATGTATTCTAGATACAAGACCCTTATGAGATACGATTTGCAAAATTTTTCTCCCATTCCGTGTGTTGTCTTTTAACTTTCTCAGTGGTGCCTTTTGAAGCACATAAGTTTTAAATGTTGATAACTTCATGGGTTTTTAAATGGGTCTTTATTTTTTTCTCTGCCTTTGGATCATTTATAAATAGACCTTAATATACATGTGATCATAAAATATTTGCTGTAGGACACATGGTGAATTGATCTATACGAGGTAGCTTCAGCTTGATATAAAGGGCAGTAAAAATGGGTAGAAGTGGTAGAGTTAGAGAAAAAAGCAAAAAAAAAGTAAGCTCTGATGCTCGAGGGGATTCTGTTGAGAAGAGCCCTGTAGTCTTGCACATGTAGGAATCACCCCAATTGCCCAATACCAAAAAGCCCCTAGTCAATGTCTCCATGTGAAGAAATAACATTCCGAAGAAACAGAACTTATGTAGATAAGGACAATCACAAGAGGTTATAATTGTATGCGTCTTCCTGGGGTGAATAAATAGACCCCTCATAGCCATGCCTGTTTATTAATGAAGCCAGGTGCGTTTGCTCATTTCCGGTCCAGTTACTTTACTGCACGCACATAACACAGTATTTCTGATAGATGTCTGTGTACTCACGTATGGGAGAGCATTCTTATTACACTTGTGGATGCAGCCAGAGCTCCAGGTTGTTATCATTATAGCATGAATAGAATCCAGTTGAAGTTTTTTTTCTTGTTATTTTCCTTCTCTTTCTCCCTTTACCTCCCCCAGTCTTGCCACTTCCCATCTAAACACAGGAATATACTAATCAGGGAAATATGCACTGCTGTTTAGTAAAGGGTCAAATCCATTTGGATGGAATTCCAGGCTCAACGTGCAAACAATGGCAGGAAACTGGGTCCTCGAGCTGGCTTCAGCACGGAGCTGTGAGCGATAGATTGTTGAAAGAGCCGGCCCTGGGGTATGCTACTTTGGCTTGCTTTGTGTTTGGAATGCTGCGATTGTTCCAGACACAATGAGGGATCTGTCTGTCCACACAGGAGAAGTTGTAATTACAGGAACAGGAGCTAAATTACCGCTCTTAATTGCGAACGATTCCATAACGGTCTGTACACAACTCGGCTAGTTTGTCCTATGGACTGTGCAGGGATGGGCAGCATTGGTAATTTAACGTTTTTGGTGATTAGGGGAGTAGACTTTATACCTTATATCCGCTCCATCCACATTCAGGTGATGCCCGGATCCCCTCTGGTTTACCTGTCTTGTTCGTTGTGATGACGCGGGTCAGTTCATGGTATTGTCTCTACCCAGAAGACAGGGTGTTGAAAGTCTCACTGTCTTTGGTGTCCTAAAACCTTGAGTTGTTGTGATCATAACATCCTGTACAGAAGTCTCCTTGTGTGTATCATTGAGACAGGCATTTCCTAATTGGGAAAGACGGTTGAAATCTGGCCCGGTGTCATGTTTTGGAAAAAAACAGCTGTGGCAGATGACAGTTTGTAGCCAAACGTAATCACCAAGTGGATACCGTTAAGTAAGGTTTTTGTCTTTTTTGTCTGTTAGGAAGCACATTAGGAAAATTCACTCCTTTGGATGGTTTATAATGTTATCCATTCATTCATTTATTCATTCAACAAATGTTATTTGAGGACCCGCTATACACCAGATATTGTATAGGAATGGGATGAAAAGTAGCATAAGAAAAGTTCTACTCTGAGCCGACAGTCTCATTAGGGACCAAACGGTGTCAAGGAATAAGACAGTGTGATAGTATCACGACAGAATGATGCATGCTTCGTGCCTACAGATTAGATTGATGAAGAACATTCCAAGAAATAACCAGAAACCTTTCCTCACACATCATTGCCTAGAATTGAGATGCAGACCATTACTAAACCAGACTCTGGCAAGGTGAATGGACTGACTCTGAGATCAGTCAGACCCATGCAAGGAGGAGGGGGTATGGACAGCTTTCCTTGAGGCCCTGGTGGGGGAGGGAGCTGCGGATACCTGAAAAAAATGCAGGCTCTATTTGAAGGAAGACAGGAGAATGATATCAGGAGACCACCAACAATACCCCACTGCCTTTGATGGACAGATCGCAGCGCCCACTCTGGCAGCGGTGTGGAGGACAGGCAGCGGGGTAGATCGAAGACAGGGAAACGGTGAGGAGGGGCTACAGTATGGGAGGAGAGGCCATGAGACCTAGACCCTTTCTGTGACAGTCACCAAGGAGAAGAGAGAGCTTCTGGGAGCTGGGAGGGAGAAGAATTTATACCAGTGATTCTTCAATGTTTGGGAAGGAATGGACCCTTCCAGAATCTGAGCCAAGCAGTTTCCCATTAAATGTCCAGCTTGTGGATTTGCTCCATTTTGGTGTCAGTGTGACCTCGACGGCAGGGGGGCTAGGCTGGCCCTTTGCATGGGCCACAGTTCTTGGTTCGGAGGCATGCCAGTGATTTCTGACCACATTGTGTGGTTGGAGACAGAAAGAACAAGAAGCAGCATTTACCAGGGACTAACTACTCTCATCAAGCTCTGAGACCCACCAAGCAGGTGGGAAAGCTGAGATGCTAAGCATGTCCTTCAATATCCTGCCTCCGGACACAGTCTGAGCTTGAGTTTGCCTGAATCACCATACCAAGCAGCCTCCTAGCACCAGCCACCCTATTTGGTCCAAGCGCGAGTGACTGTGATTACCCACTTGTTTCTTTCCCGGAATCCTTTGGTAGCCTCTGTTTGTGCAGCTGAAGGGGACACTCGCTCTACCTCATTCCTGACAGTTTTAGGAGCTGACAGCAGAACATTCAAGGAATGACATCAAGTGATTTTCCTCAAGGTCATTTCCTGTCGGTGATCTCTGCAAAGATCACATTCCCTAAAGATGTGTGGGGGTCGGAAACAGACCCTATTCTGTCAGACAAGAGATGTCTGAGGCAGCTGTAATAGGCGGATGAGGGTTATGTCGACATCCTCCGTGACATGCTTTGCTGGTGAACACACACCCCACACTTGGCTAAAAACAAACCAGGTCTGCTAGGCTGGATGACTCATGCTTGAGACTGAAGTCTTTACCCTGAGTCAATAATTCTCATTTTCAAGGCACATGCTGAGCTCAACAACTACCGACGGGACACCACGTGGGGCAGCTCTGTGTGTTAATGTGGATTGTTGGAAACGGCGCCCCCTTCGGTTCTTGAAGCAGGACGTACTTCAGTGGGCTTTCAGCGTCTCTGCCCCTTGTCAGGTTCACTTGGCACCCAAGAGGTGCTCAGGGAAGACAGCCTGGTGAAGGGAACAAATGATAGGATTTGGAGATGGGGAGTCCTGATGTCACAGGAGGGTTCTGCCCTTCATTTCTGCACGATGGTGGGTCACTTACCACTCGCTCACCGGTGAAATAGACATCAGCACGCTCTATTAAAGCATGTCACTAGACCTGAAGATAAAGTGTGTAGGGTACCTGGGCACATAGTAGGGGCTTAACAACTCAAGCATCAGGATTCACTTTGCTGCATGCCCTTCCCTATAGCAGAGTTGTCATTTCCCCCTCCTCCCTTTATTTTAAGGGCTTTATTTATTCCTTTAAGGAGAAAGACATGCAGCTGAGTGACGTAGATTGTAGGCACTCACACGTGGTTTTGCCACCTCTCCCGTCACCTCTGTGTTCTGCATCCCGTAGGAGGACATTGGTTAGAACAAGCATGATGATAAGGGAGAAGCAAAAGGTGAAGGATCGGGAGAATTCCCGTCTGTCTCTGGCTCCGCCCTCACCTGATTAAGAGCCCATGGAAAAGTCACCTAAACTCTTGGGCCTCCATTTACTTGTCTGCGAAAAAGAGGGGCTTGAATGAAAAGATATTTCAGGGACTTCAGGCTCTTGCTGGGCTGTTTCTGGGGTCTCTTTTCCCTGAAGTACTGACTTAAATTCTGGTGCATGAAACACTGCCGCTTTGCTACGTCTGCAGATGCTTTTCTGTACTGGCTGATGCTTAGGACCAGATTTCCTTCCGTCAGCACAAATGGGGCCAGCACGCTAAGTAACGCCCTCACCATGAATGTTCCTCTGGAGTAAGCGAGGCCGACCGGGCTTGTCTCTGCTGATCAACCTATATATTTCCAGGAAAATTATTTTTTTCTCCTTGTTATTCATACACACGGCTTATGCATGTGGGGATTTGTAAACACAGTTGATTTATAAGGGGGTGGATTTCTCTGAAACATAATTTGTGTTAATTATGTCAGCTAGTTAAAATAATAAGTCAGCTAGTTAATTATGTCAGCTATCCTAGCATGAGCTTGTTAAGGCGCTAAATATCACTCCTTTTGTTTTTCTCATACTCAGGAATGAATGGTAGGTAAAGAAGTACAGTTCTAGTTCATATAGTATCAGAGGGACTAACTGGGTTTATTTATCTTTTACCCAAGGGAGTGGAATGTGAGGCTTTTCTCAAAGGGAAAGTTAGACGACTGGATTAGTGTGCTTGGGCCAAATGTTAGGATCAGACGTATTCTCAAACCTTCTCAGAATCCTGGTATGTCAGACATAGAAGAGGCCTCTAGGATTTCTGGGCAATTCCTCTCCTTCTCTCAGTTGCCCTTTTAGCTCAATAACGACGAGCTTATGCGTGAAGTATATTCCTTTAAAGAAACTGTTCAGTTAAACATTTCTGTGGGAACAGAAATTGCCCCACGTGGTGGAGTATCTCAGATGGGATTTTTTTTTTTCAATAAGAAAATAAGGAACTTAAATTCTCTATGTTCTTAAAATTTACCCAATTAGTTGTAGTAGGGTTTGCGTATCTAGCGAGCTCCTTGTGGGAGACATTTAGGCTCAACGAACGCAAAGCAGTCAGTGTGAGTTTTGCCAGCAGGTGGCGCCAAACGTTTTCATTAGAAAAGTAACACCGAAGGCAAACCTCTTTTACATCCTAGGGCTAGTAAAAAAGACTTTTAAGAGAGCGATGCGGGTTCTTTCACTCAAATACAGGAAACATGTGCCTTTCTTATTTGGTAGCTCTTTGGCAGTACGCTGCTGTAGTTCGAGGTGAGTTATTTCCTTGAAGTTTGTTAAAAGGGAAGTATGGTGAAATTAAAGACTTGAAACAAAGCTTTATTAGAGTTTTGCAGGCCAATTAAAATTCAGTCTCTCAGCTGCAAACCCTTCCATCAGCCCCTTCTCGGGGACGCCGAAAAACAAAGCACGAGGAGAGGGTGGATGGCTCCATTTCCCCTTTTTATCCTTGCACAGAATCTTAATTATTTTTTTTTTCAGATCTCAAGCCAACTTTTGTAGTCTGGTTAAAATTTTGTTCTGTGTAAGAAAGAGTATCGTACTGTGACCTTATTGATCCAGGCCCCGCTCTGGAGCGGGGCACACTGATAGCCTCAGACATGGGGTGGTGAGGAGGATAGTGTGTTTCTACCTGTGCTCACACTTACCAGAACAAAGTGCGGCCGGTACTCAAGATCCTGAAAAATCATGGCCGATGTATGCCGAATTTTAGTTCTTACAAGGTTTTTTGAAACAGGGTAGGGACATTCATTTATTCATTCATTCATTGGACAGATGTTTTCTGAGTGTCAACCATGCCAGGCATTGTCCTCGGAAGACAGGCATCCAGAGATGAAGGAAAGCATGTGTTTCCATCTCTTGAGAAGCTTGTCATCTGGTGGAAGAACAAGATACTGATCAAGTCGCCCTCATGCCTATACAGCAATGAACTGAGGACAGTGCTTTGAAGGAAAGGAACACTGTCCTGTGATGCTGTTGAACCAAGGAAGTTGACCTGGATTCCTGGATTCGAGCAGAGTTGGGCGCAGGCAAGTTTCTGGACAGAAGTGTCCCAGCTGGAGTGGACATGTAAAGGGTGAGGAAGAATTAATTAGGTGAGGTGGTAGGGAGAGGTGGGAAGAAAGTGCAGACCAGGGACGAGCAAGTTCAAAGACCCTGGGGTGGGAGGGAGATTGGAGAGTGCCAGACAGCGAGAACCAGGGGGAGGGAACTCAGCAAGGAAGGGGAGAATCGATGCTATTACATGAGTGAAAACTCATCACGAATTTTCTGCTCTTCTCCATGTGGATTACATTCTCCAGCACCACCACCACCACCACACACACACATAAAATCGAACACACACACACTCTAAAATTCTATTAATCACCTTATCTCTACTAGTCTCTGGCTTTTATAACACTGTTGGCTTGAAGCCAGTGTCCAAATATTTCTGAAAAGTCTGAGCATTTTCCTTTCCCCAGTACCCATGGGAATGGACACAAGTACGTTTGGGGAAAGCCCCAGGAGAGAAATTCACAGAATACACCTGCAATAGTAGAAAGTGGGTTCTTCAGCCTTCATTAAAGGGAGTGTGGATCTGTAAACTGATTGAGACTTAAAAATGACCCTGACTTTCTGATATGGTGGTAGCCTTGATTTACCAGACCTGGAATTTTTTTCAGTTATATACATCAAGTGGGGCCAGGACCTATGATCAATCTATCATACCCTAAGACCCTGGTAGGTCAGTCTCTTCTGCTGAGTCCTAATGTCCTCCAAGGTGACTGTACCTATTTGTATCTGTCTGTTCTAGTGTAACTACATTCCCTTTATCACCTTGGGGTTTTCCCATGGTCATCCCATCCAAAGAGCCCTTTGCAATGGAAGCATCTTCCGCCAGTATCCCCAGCCCACAGAGAAGAGCCACTATGCTGCTTTTCAAAGACGTTGGTGTTTCCCTCACCAGTGGATATCTCAGGCCCTAGTGATGAGATCATCTATAGGGCTAAATCTACAATGGCATTCCTATCTCTTGAGATCTTTGAATTCTTTTCTTCTCTATTGAATTCACCATTTCTGACCTCTCAACTTTGCCCAGACTTCACTTCCAATGAAGCCCCAGGCTTCTTCAGCTGACAAGCTCTTTATCAGAACTACTCACAGCTGCTCAGCCTGGCACTAGTAGATCCAGAATCATGGGCGATTGTGTCAATATTTATCTTGATCAAAATGACGTTTGATCCTGCCTGACTCAGTAGTCCTCAGGACCCCTGTTCTCACACATTCCCAGATCTTTGTCAATATAATTGAGTGAAGTCCTATAAGTCTTTTGGTGGGTAACTCTCCTACTGGGTTTGACTTCATAAATCTTCCCCTCCCCCTTCCCTTAGGAAATGCTGGGCTCTGACTTTAGTTACAGGTCTGGGGATATCAAGGATCAGCGTGCAAGGGTGGTTAGGGGCATAGAGCACGAAGGGAATCTACTCTTCTCCTTCCAGCAGAAGGTCAGAACCTTCAGGCCACACATGAAGAGCCTTATCAGACAGGGAAGGAGGTGATGGCAAGGGGGTGCTAGAGGGTTGGGAAAACTGGAGGTCTCTGAATACTCCCATATATCCCCATTTCAGTTCTCTTCTGATCCTTACAAATAAAAAAATCCAAACAAGCAGACAACACACATGAAGATAGGAATTGAGCTGATAATGTGATTTGGGAACTCCATATCAAACTCTGCCTTTGATTTCCAGCTACCTCTGTGCCATCTTTTTGACATAGTCCTCAAACTCCTTGGTGAAAATCCATGATTTATGCTTTTCATCTGTTTTTCATTGTCAGTGCCTTGACCACATCCCTTGACCTTTCTACTTCAGGACACACAGGCTGGACCTCCAGCTGCCAGCATTGACGTCTATTTACTCAGAGGCTTTCTTTGGCCTCCAGAGCTGCTCTGCTCATGTGCAGCAGACTAGAAGAGTGGGGTGCCTAGCACCCAGGGCAGCAGCACTCAGACAATGACTGCTGGGAATTAGTGTACAAACTCTCCAGCTACCTTGACCCTTGGACAGGATGATTCTGGTAAATGTCTTACTCTCTGACCTACAGCACCCCCATGGGCTTGAGCTCCAGTTGTCCATGGTGTTTACTGGGATCCCCTTCCAAATAAATGGCATGCACTTGAATCCTTGTCTCAGAGTCTGCTTCCAGGCAAGTCCAAAGTAAGACAGAACCTTACTAGAAAAATCCCACGTAACTAACAGATGGATGAAGATCCAGTCTGTGAAAATGGGTGGTAGACTAGAGATGCTAGGGAACAAGATATATGGCCATTATTAATTCACAGGAACATCTGGGTGGGATGCCGCTGTTGGACACCCACATGCATTCTCAATTAGGGTGATATCAGCCCCCAAGGAGCCGAATACAAAAATCCTACTCTTATGTATAAAGCATGGATATACATGCAGTGCATAAGCAAATATCACAGTCTACCTACTGTCTTAAAATTTCATGGAAGGGCAATTTAGCAAAATATATGTAAAAAGTCTCATTAGGAGAGTGATAGTGAAACAAAAAAAAAAAAAGGTTGAGAAACCCAGCCTAAACACCACTGCCATGAATGCTATATTGCTGCCCCTGAGGCTGCTGCCTTGAATTCTGATCTTAGCACCATTTGCTTAGGGATCATGGGCTGATGGGAACAACTGATTGACAGAGTACATGTCACCTGACTGAGTTCTAGCTGTAGGGGTGCGGGAGGGAACATCTGTCCTTTTCTCCTTCGGTTATAGCTGGCATTCCCCTGAAGTCTGGCATTCCCCCGAAGCTCACAAAATAGGGAGCTTTCTTTTCAAGTATGAAAGAGGTCTAGGTGTAGATCAACCCTCAAATGGTAGCTGTTCACCTCTGAAAAACTGTGGACTTTGAAGAGTTTGAGGGCTCCATCTTGGGAACTTCTGGTACTGCCTCCATTCAGAAAGTAGAATAGGAGATATCAAATATGTCTTGGGTTATGAAAGTCTACCAGAGGTTTACAAACTATTCATCAGAGCAGCTTCTAAAACAGGAGGTACTTTAGTTCGGTGTTCCTGAGTGAAAAATATGAGGTAAGAGAGTTGCCCTTTCTGATGAATCCTTGGATTTTGAACCTTAACCGCATACACATATAGCATTGGAATTACTAAGTCACCAACTAGATGTGCCCCATGGCATGGTGGAAAGATCGTACTAGTCAGGAGATCTCAGGATTGCCAATGGCCAGTGGTGGTATGACAAGCAAGTGCTTCTCTTACCTGTATGAGACGGTGTTGAACTAAAAGGCTTTAGGGTCTCTTCTATTTTTGCCATTTTTTTTACTATAAAAAAAATTATCATGACCTTCTTATGTATTGTGACCCATTAATTCTTCCAATAATAATACCAAGGGAAGATTTTATTATTTTCACCGCATGGTGCGGAAGCGGAAGTTCAGAGATGTTAAGTCACTTGCTCACGTTCACCCAGAAATGAAACAGCACTCAAGCCAAGATCTGTCTGGCTCTGAAAGCCACCAAACCACACTGTCCCATGCTCTAGGGGAAGTCTTAGGTTCAGCAATGGTTGATTTTTGGTGTTTTTCCTTCCCCTGATGTGGTACCCTCTCCTGGCTGCCTGGGCGTCCACCATGTTGCTCAGATCCTGTCATGCACGTCCTTGCCCAGGCTCTACATTTCACTCTCCTCTGTTTTCAGCTTTCCGTGTTCCCTCTGAAATGCACAGCCAGGAGACTGAAATGCACTGAATGAACTATCCAGGCTCTGGAGACTGAGTGCTGATAGCTGGCTAATCGGATAAATAAATACATTAGTGGGAGAAAGATAAAGCAACAGAAAGTCTGCCTGGAAGCTGTGGAGTGAATTAGATGTCCCTTTCAATCCAATATCTCTAAAAAATGCCCCCACGTAAACTGTAAGCTTGGAGTTAGACACCACTCATTCACAGTACGTATTGCCTCTAGGATAGCAGCCAGCCCTAGACCATGACCTGGACGAGCAGATTCTTAACTCCAGCCGCGGCAGGAAGGAGAGTGTGGTGCAGAGCACTAAGGACCAGAGAAGCAGGGGGTCTGAACAGGCCCCTCCCTTCGGCACAAGTCACCCCCATGAGTGGCCACCAGGTCCAGTCGCCAGGTTTGTGCATGTGTTACCCTGAGTGGAAGGCAGAACGCAGACTGAATTAATCCTTTGGATATTTGATAAGGAACAGAGGACCAGTGGCAATTTCTAAAAGATGTGTTTGCTTTTTCTCAACGTTCAAAAGGTGTTAATGGTTCAATTTCCCCCATGGTAATCCAGAGGCAATATGGTCTCAGGGGAAAGCAGTGTATTGAGAATCAGAGGACCTGAATTGGGGCTCTGGTCTCCAGCAAAACAAGTAAACCCTCTGAGCTCCCTTCTGAACTCCCTTTCGAGCTCCCTCCCTCCTTCCTTCTTTCTTTCTTTTCTTCCTTCCTTCTAAATCAATTTTATTGAGGTATAATTGACACACAATGAAATGCACCCATTTTAAGTATACAGTTGATGATAAAGGTATACATCCACCATAATCAATATGTATGACTTTTGTATTGGTCCTAAAATTTCACTCTTGCCCCTTTGCAGTTAATCCTTCCCCCTCTCCCCAGCCCCAGGCAACAGCTGACTAATCTGTTTCCTATCACTCTAGATTAGTTTAGTCTGTTATAGTGCTTTATATAAATAGAATTACACAGTATGTATTCTTTTGTATCTGGCTCATTTCACTCAGCATGCTTTTGAAAATCGTTCATATTGTTGTATGTAGCAATAGTTCTTCCTTTTGCTCATTTTTCTTTTTATTGCTGTGTAATATTTCATTATTCAGCTTTGCTTCTGTTTATCTATTCACCTGTTGATGGGCATTTGGTGTTTGTCTCTTACAAATGAATAGGAACATTCATGTAACAGTGTTCTTGCTGACATGTGTGTTCATTTTTCTTGGGCAAAACCTGGGAGGGGAATTGCTGGGTCTTATGATAAGGGTATATTTAAATTTATTTTAAAAAGTACTCAACTTTCCCAAACTTCACCATTCTATATGTACATTCCAGTTGTTTCATATCCTGGCCAACAATGGTTATTGTCAATAGTTTCAACTTTAGCCATTCTAGTGCATGTGAAGTGGTTTATGAAGTGCGTGGTGATTTTAATTTTAATATTCCAATAGCAATATTTTCTTTTTTAAATTAAATTAAATTAAATTAATTTATTTGTCAGAGAGAGAGAACACAAGCAGGGGGAAGCAGCAGGCAGAGGGAGAAGCAGGCTCCCCACCCAGCAAGGAGCCCAATGTAGGACTCAGTCTCAGGACCCTGGGACCATGACCTGAGCCAATGGCAGACACTTAAACGACTGAGCCACCCAGGCATCCTCCATTCATATATTTTCATTTTTTAAGTGTCTGCTCATATGTTTTGACCATTAAAAAAATTATCTTATTGTTTAGGTGTAAGTTCTTTATATATTCTGGACATAAGTCTTTTGTCAGATATATAGAATGCAAATATTTTGTTCAGTGTGATATACTTTTCAAGTAGTTGAAATTTCAAATTTTGGTAAAGTCAACTTACAATTTTATTATTTTATACTTCACACTTCTTGTTGTTTTGTCTAAAAAGTTTTTGGCCTATTTCATTATGGGGTTATGAAAGTAAAATGTGATCACTACATGAAAGAACTTTGTAAGCTATAAAGTGTTGTACAAACCTGACTTATAATAATCAAGAGAGCAGCAAAAGTAACAATCATAATAAGCAAACCAGCAAGCCCTTTAGTAAAGCACAAGTCTCAGTGATTAAAGAATTACAAAGAAACACCTCCAATCTAGAGAGTTATGAAATACATACTAAAAGTCCACAACAAAGTAAGATGGCAAATGGTACGTGCCACGTAATAACATAAGAGCTACTCTTAATTGAATACTTAAGGCACAATAGCTGAGTTTTTATAAACATTGTTTCACTTAATCCTTAAAAGAATCTTGAGAAGTAAATGTTAGTGTGTCTTCTCCAGAGATGAGGAAATCAAGGTTCAAGAAGGTTAAATAGCTGAGAAAGTTTACATAGAATGTGATAGAACTAAAATTAGACACGCAGTTGTATCCTGATTATCCATCAGGAGGTTAGACCGTGCACTTTCAGAATTCAGAAGACAGAGACGTGTTGACTTGAAGGCTGAGGGAATGCTTTCTGTAGGAGGTGAGGGTTGAGATGGACTTTGAAGAAAATTTAAATACGAGTAAATAAGAATTCAATATTATCAGGAAGGGGATTACTTACAGAGGCAAAGAAATAAAGATAATATGTTCCAGGGACATTGACTAGATTGATTTTACTAGTTTGTGGGAGTAGCAGTTAAGGTTGTAGCTATACTGAGCAAGATGGTGATAAATTATGTTTAAATTATTAATATTACTTTAATGTCAACATATCTTTAAGTATAGTACAAATGTCGGTTGTTATTTTTTTTTTTGCTAATAGGACTTTTTAAATTAATAATAACCCATACCAATATACTTAGCCATTAAGTGCTTTCCACATAATTTCATAATCTTGCATAATGTCCATTCATTTCTTTAATGTTTGTGAGCCTCTGTTTTGTGCTGGGCATTGTACTAGGCATGGAGAATATAAAGGGAAATCCAATACTGTCCCTGCTTTCAAGGAATTCACAGTTAATGTTTAAGTGAAAGGGTCTGTTGAGCAAAAAAAAAAAATTGAGGGCTGAGTTCTGAAGAGATGTCAGGGCTAAAAATGTAAATTTTGTAGTTGCTGATATGTGCACAAGACACATGTGGATTATCTAGAAAGAAAAACAAAGATAAGAGCAGTGGTACCAGGGTGGCTCAGTGGATTAAACATCTGACTCTTGGTTTTGGCTCATGTCATGATCTCAGGGTGGTGGGATCAAGCCCCACATAGGGCTCCATGCTTAGTGGGAAATCTGCTTCAGATTCTCCCTCCCTCTCCTTCTGCCTCTCTCCCTGCTTACATGCTCTCTCTCTCTCTAAAATAAATTAAAATCTTTTAAAAAAGAGAGAGATTTCAAAGAACAACCAAAAGCAGTTGCAATCTTTTTTTAATTTCTGAATTATATACCTGTATGTACACACACACACACACACACACACACACACACACACAACTATTTTAGTGACTCTTGCACCAAGGAAGTAATGAGAAATGTTACCTTGAGGTCACCAAGTAGTTATTATTATTATGTGCACATTTCCTTGAACAGTGGAGTATTGGGTAACTGGAGAAATGGATGTCAGTATTAGATAGGTGGTCAATATCTTTTTAATGCTTATGATAAGCCTATAGTTAAATATTTCTGGGCTTGAACCGAGTTTTATCTTTTAAGGGAAATGTGGATCATTTTCTCAGGACCTCCAGTTTTAGAGTAGAAGAAAACAGCTCATTCCCAGAGGTAGAGCTGAATTGTCCTCAGTATGTTTGGGACTCATCTCCATCCTTTTAGGGAGACAAAGATTTTATGAGGAATTTATAGCAATATAATCTTACAGTCAACATACTACACAGCCCAGGGAATTCTTTATCCAAGCTAATATTGCAGTAGTGCTGACTGTGGAAGGTTTCTGAGTAAAAGGAGATTCTGGAGTCTTGGAAGCACCAGCATAGCATGACCTCCAACCAAGGGTCCTGAAGGTCTTTATCATTAAGAGCATCTGGTAAGGGAGTGATCCCTACAGAGATGCTGGGTGAAGAGATGCTCAGTGGGGAGGAGAAAGGGAGGAGAGGAAAGGCTGGGACCAGAGCCCTGCAGAAGGCCTGTGATTAGGGGGTGGGAAAGACAGAGAAGATGGAATGGAACAAAAGATGAGCACAGTCTCAGGAAAACATTGAGTCACAGAAGGCGAAGAAAAGAGTTTTCATCAGAATCAAATAAAGCTAAGTGAGAGAACACGACAGATTTAAAAAAAGGTCTTAGATTTGGCTTTTCAAAGTCATTAGCAAAATTTGGGAATCCAGTTTCTGATCTGAACTTTCTGAGATCACCAAGTTGTTTTGTTAGCTGACTTTTTTGTTTCTGGAAGATTCTGAAGAATAAATCAATCTACAAATAAATGAGAAATAGGCATATTTATTACTTAAAGATCATCTTGCAGAGAATTAGAGAAAAGAGATGAAATACAATGGCATACATACATTTATAACAACTGATAACAATTTCAGGTGCTTTCTCTATCCAGAAGCCAATGGCTCCCCCTTGTCTACAAACCATAGCACTCCTTCTTCTATCTGGAAATCACGGCCTCGACTTTTGAGGGTTGTCTCCCAGGATTCTATACCTTTCCAAACTGAGCAACCACCCTGAACCCACATATATTCTCCACCCATGTACCTTTGTTTACCCTCCAATTAGACTTTCTTTGATGAATTTATTCAAGAAGTATTTATATTCCTTCTTTGGCCTTGTAAGGGAGTTATCATGGAAACTAAGATGGCCATGGCCCTTGTCCATGTGAAACTTTGCCTCTCATGGGACAGGAAGACATTAAATAATATCACATCTAATCATGTAACTCTGAGCTACATGCAGAGGAAATTGATATAATAACATGAAGGTTAAATAAAAGAGCTGGACCCTAACTGGGTGTTCCAGGGGGATATCCTCAAGATCTGAAGAGTATGTAGGAGTTAATTTGGTAAGAGGTAGGGGAAATGTCAGAGGCAGAGGGAACAGTGTGAAGCTAGGAAGGGAGCCTGGAACACTGAAAATGAGACAACAGCCACAATGAGGTAGTGAGGAAGTCAAGGACAAGACTGGGCCACAAGCTGGGCCCCAAATAAGGCATCAATCTATTTCCTACAGGCAATTGAAAAAGCAACAGAAGGATATAGTCCTACAACTATTGAGTTCACTGCTACGACAAGATTAACATACAGAAATCAGTTGTATTTATGTATACTATCAATTAACATGTGGAAACTGAAATTAAATAAATACTACTTACAATCACTAAAGAGATGAAATACTTAGGCGTAAGTCTAACAAAACATATATAGGATTTATGTGCTTAAAACTACCAGACAATGAAATCAAAGATCTAAATAAGTGGAGAGATAGTCCATGTTCATGAATAAGATGAATAAAATTTTTATTGACATAAAAATGATGTCAATTCTCTCCAAATTGATAAACAAATTTAATATAATTCTTACTAAAATCCCAGCAAGATTTTTTGAAGACACAGACAAGGTGATTCTAACATATGTATGGGCCTTCCCTGAGTGGCTCAGTCAGTTAAGTGTCTGACTCTTGGTTTCGGCTCAGGTCATGATCTTAGCATCTTGGGATCAAGCCCCTTGTTGGGCTCTGTGGTGAGTGGGGAGTCTGCTTGGGGATTCTCCTCCTCTGTCTCTGCCCCTTCCTCCCTCTAAAATAAATAAATAAATAAATAAATAAATAAATAAATAAATAAATAAATCTTTTACAAAAAGATATGAAGAGACATTACCCCAAAGAAGATATACAAATGGCACATAGGCACATTAAAAATGTTCCCCACCACTAGCCATTAGCTAAATGCAAACGAAGACCAAGGTGAGAGAACACGACACACCCATTAGAACCGCTTAAAAAAATGATGACTAGGATGCAGGCAAGGGGCTGCAGAGAGAGTGGATCTCTCCTACATTGCTGGTAAAATGGTACAGCCAGTCTGGAAAATGGCTTGCTAGTTTCTTATAAAACCAAATATACAGTTACACTCCTGGGCTTTCCAGAGAAATGAAGACTTATGTCCACATTAATACCTGCACACAATTGTTCATTGCAGCTTTACTTGTAAGAGCCAAAACTGGAAACAGCCGAAATAATTCGTAGGAATTTGCTCCTCTGTAACATGAGTACTACTTAGCAATAAAAAGGAACAAACCATTGATATGCAAGCTTAGATCCAAAGGCGTTATCTTGAGTGAAAAAAGCCAATCCTAGAAATGATTTTTAGAGTTATAGCATTCTTGAAAAGACAAAATTATAGAAACAGAAAACAGATTGAAATTTGCAGGTGTTAGAAATGGTGGAGCAGAGAGTGGAGAGAGGTAGGTGTGACTGTGAAGGGGTAGGTTGAGGGAGGTCTCTGTGGTGATGGAATAATAGTTCTGTACCTTGATTGTTGTAGTGGTGAAGACATCAATCTATACACGTAATGAAATGAAACAGGACTATACTCACACATTGCACCAATGTCAAATTCCTGGCTTTGACCTTGTGCTATAATTATGCAAAATGTAACCATTGAGGAAACTGGGTGCAGAATATATGGGTCCTCTCTGTCCTATCTTTGTACCTTCCTGGGAATCTATAAATACTTCAAAATTAAAGTTAAGAAAAAGAGCCATTTTGGTTGTGGTATGAAGAGACTAGGGAAGAAATGGTAGAATGGTTTTGGGCTCAGGGAAGTGACAAGCAACTAACTGGAAAATTTCGTATAGTCATTGCTCTGAAGAGGTTAGTAGTGAGAGAAATGGAGAAAGGTGAACAGATATGAGAGATTTCTAGGTAGTAAGATGGAAAGTTTTCCTTTGGTGTTTATATAGAATGAAGGAGAGGACATTGCATCCTGGACCTGCATCCAGGTTTCCGGATGACACAATTGTCATAATGGTAGTGCCATTCGGTGAGTGAGGAAATGGGAAGAAGAACAGGATGGGGGTGCAGGGGTTTGGGTGTGGAGATTGAATTAGTTTTAGACTTATTGATTTTGAGACAGCAAGATAGAGCTGTTGACAGTCAGAAACTCAGAGTTGAGGATGTGGGAATCCAGAACATAGGATATTTAAAGCCCCATTGGATGCGATCGCTTAGGGAAAAGTACAGGAAGTAGGAGAATGAAGTCCTAGGATCTAGTCTTAAGAAATTCCAACATTTAATAGGCTGGGTAGAGAAGTACAAGCAGACAAAGGATATGGAGGAATTGCCGGAGAAACAGGAAAGAAACCATAGTATCAAGGAAGCGGAGGACAGAACGTCTTTCAGGGAGAGAACAACTCACAGTACTGCATGGTCTGGGAAGTCCTGTTAGGTTAGAACAGATGTCCCTTGGGTTCCTGACATAGAGGTGGCCTTATTGAGCATCTTTTTCCTTCCCCTAGCACGATGGAGTTAAGGAGGCAGGGAAGACAATGGATATGGCAAAGTATATATAATTTTTCCTGAAGTTTGGCTGCGAAGGGACAGAGAGAGCCATGGAAGGAAGTTTTCATTTGTTTGTGGTTAGCTGGTTTCAGAGACGTGTCAATGGAAGAGGGTTGAAAATACATGCAAGTAAAAGTACATGATACAGTACCTAAGAGGCCACAGTTTCCAGAACACAGAGGTGGAGACATCACTGATCATTTTTTGAAACCAGAGAGAGAAGATCCTCTCATGCAGCGGTGCAAAGCTTTGGGTTGGAATGGTAATCATGGCACTTGGGTTTAGTCTATATTCTTCATCTGAATAAATATTCTTCCCTTAAATTACAAGTTAGAAGCTTAAACAGGTCAAAGGAAAGTCAGAAGGGACGTTGGAATCGACCCAGCTCAGAGGCTGAGAAGAGTTGCTCCTCCCAATGGTGTGTGGGACTTGAGCAGAAGCCACTGGACTGGCTTTCATCTCCTACATTCTCCAGCAGGTCAGCACCCTTCTCTGAGCCTGGGCTTCTTCAGATACAACATGGACCATATTGTTTTGAAGAGGAGGGGTCTTTGGGAAGATCTACTTTTTTGTCGATACTACTTTGAAAAAAAGGTAATATTTTCTCTGCTCACCAGCTGCTCTTAAGAGTTGACAGGCATTACAGGTAAATCTGAGCAAACCCCTGATTATAGCGCACCAGTCTGCACTGTGGCACCCAGTGTCGTACTGGAAATAGAAACAGTTGACTTGTTTTTAGGAGTCTATTTAAAAAAGAGTGGTGGCTCACTTGTATTGGGGCAGAGAAGCCCTGATTTCTTGTTACACCCGGAAGGCCCCGTGAGAAGTCAGGTCCTCAGGCCCTGTCAGCAGGTCACGTGCCTGTGCTGTTGTATCTGCTGAGACCAGAGGAGTGGTTCGGTTCTTCTTCTATTATATAAAGAAGAACTCTGTTCTCTTGAGGTTCCATAGGCTCACTAGGATCAATTCTCTTTCTGCACGCTTTTGTTGGTGCTTGGAACGCTGCCAATTTAAAATCTTTATAATATTCTCTGCACAGAAATGTCTTCCTCTCTAATACGCTAAGTGGAATAAGTCAGTCAGAGAAAGACAAATACCATATGATCTCACTCATATGTGGAATTTAAGAAACAAAACAGATGAACATAGGAGAAGGGAAGGAATAATAAAATAAGATGAAATCAGAGACTCTTAACTCTAGGAAACACACTGAGGGTTGCTGAAGGGGAGGTAAGTGGGGGATGGGGTAACCGGGTGAAGGGTATTAAGGAGGGCACTTGATGTAATGAGCACTGGGTATTATATGCAACTGATGAATCACTGAACTCTACCTCCGAAACTAACAATACACTGTATGTTAATTAAATCGAATTTAAATAAAAAAAATTTTTAAAAATGTCTTCCTCTCTTTTTATGTATCTGTCTGTTGGGGCTTTTCGTTTGTTTATTAATTTATTTTAGGGATATTTTAAATAATATATTATGAATTAATTTGAGACATAACCAAGTTGTAAAAATAGTCCCGAAAGTTTTCATATACTCTTCTAGCTTCTACAAACGAAACCATTATACAACTATCAAAACCAGGGAAGTAAAAATAGTACAGACAATACCATTAATCACAGACCTTTTTCAAATTTTGCCATTTGTCACACCCATGTTCTTTCTGTAATCTAGGATCCGAGCCAGCATTTCACAATTGCATTTCGCTGTCATGACTCTCATCTGGGACAGGTCTTCATGTCTTTTTGTCTTTCATAACCTCGATACTTTTGAGCCTGTCTTTCAGTGTGGGTCTATCTGATGTTTCCTCACAGATGAACTCAAGTTTGTCGCTTCTCCCTTTTAAGCACTAGGTCTTGGAGTTGGGAGCTGGAATTCGTATATTACCCATTTACCATGAGCCTGTGTTCTTAGTGAAAGGCACATTCATTTACAGAAAAAAGAATCTGCTCCTGGTTCTACCTCTGGAGCTATAAAATTAATCCTTAATGCAACTAATACAGCACTTATGGTTCACCTCCTGGGTTTTCATGAAATATTTTTTTAAGGAACATGAAATTTAAGTGTTATATTGTTTAATGTGCTATTTAAAACAGCTAAGTACCTGAGGGTATCAGTTCTTAAATCCCTATCATTAGTCATCATTAATTCACAAGGAACACAGCTAAATCATCAAAAACTAATGCTTAGCCCAATTACTGGATCAACAGAAATTCTTTAAGACTAAAGTCACCCATAAATAACTTCACAGCATAAAAATGCCTAAGCCAAATGCACCAGCCACCAGTCATGGCGCATGAAGGGACCGACTTCCCAAGAGATTTGCAGGCTGGGTACCATTACTCACATCTCCAGAATGAATATGGGAAGCTGATGGTGGTCAGGAAGCTCTTTCAAGCTTTCATGTCAAATGCCACATGGAAACTCTGACTGGGCTAGAAATCAGAAGCCCCATTCCAATTCCCCAGCTTATTACCATGTCATCTTAGTCAAGGAAACTGACCTTGCTCATTATTCATCCATTTCTTTTATTGACCCATTTTTAGAAACTATGGAGGATCTCCTATGTGCTCAGCTCTGTGTCAAGCCAGAATAGCTTATGTTGAGTTAAAATAGATGAGGTCTTTGGCCCAAAGGGATAAGAAATAGTGTTCTGGGGGTGGGAGGACAGTGTGAACAGAGCCTCTTGGCAGAAGAGAGCAAGAGTTTTGTGAAGAGACCACTGTAGGTAGATGGCAAACAAAAAGGGCAAGTAGCCGAGGAGCTAACTCTATAGGGTAGGGAACGGTGAGGCTTTGGGGAGTACTGCAGGGAAAAATGAACTCAAAATATATCTTAGAGCTAAATGTACAAGCTAAGATTATACAAATTTTGAAAGGAAATATGGGAGAATTTGAATTGAGATCCTGAGTTAAGCAAAGATTTCTGGGATGTGATACTAAAAGCAATTCCACACAGAAAAAAAAGTGATAACATGGACTTCATCAAAATTTAAAACTTCTGCCTTTTAAAAGATACTCTTAAGAGAAAAAAATGGCAAGTCCCAGGATAGCAGAAAATGTGAAACTATTTGTAACCTGAATATGTAAAGAGCTCTCATAACTCAATAATAAAAAAAACACCCCAGTTAAAAACTGGGCAAAAGACTTGAACAGATACTTCAGCAAAGAATATATACAGGTGGCAAGAAAAAAAAAACCCAAAAAACAGATGAAACAATACCTTGACATCATCAGCCATGAGGGAAACACAAATTAAACCACGATGAGATAACTTCACACTTATTAGAAAGGCTAAAATTTAAGACTTATCATACCAAATGTGGCAGAAGATGTGAAGGAACTGGAACTCTCTGTTGGGAATGTAAAACGGTGCAATCCCTTTGGAAAATTCTTGGCAGGTTGTTTTTTTTTTCTTGTTTTGTTTTTTGTTTTTTGAGAAAGAGTGAGCTCGAGCACGTGAGGGGCAGGAGGGGCACAGGGAGAGGGAGAGAGAGAATCTTAAGCAGACTCTGCGCTGAGCATGGAGCCCGATGCCGGGCTCGATCTCACAACCCTGAGATCATGACCTGAGCTGAAATCAAGAGTCCGATGCTTAGTGACCCAGGAGCCCCCTAACAGTTTCTTATTTATATTACCTACGATATTATCCAGACATTCCAGCCTAGGCATTTACTCAGAAGAAACAAAAGCACGTGTCCATACAAAGACTTACACATGGATCTTCATAGAAGCTATTTGTAATATCCCAAACCTGGAAACAACCCAAATGCTCATCAGCTAATGAATACACTGTGGTATATCTTTACAATGGAATGCTACTTAGCAGTAAAAAGGATTGCTAAACCGTTGATACTTGCAACAAGCTGAATGTCAAAATACTTACGCTGGGTGAAAGAAGCCAAACGAAAGGTGTGTACTCTGTATGATTCTATTTCTGTAACATTTCTGGAAAATCATTTTCTGTAATGACAGAAAACAGATCCGTGGCTGCCTGGAAAGAGGCGGGGGTGGGAACGAGTGGGAAAGAAGGATTACAAAGGAGCATAAAAAAATGCTTGGCAGTGATGAGTATTATCCCTCTTGTGATGTTGGTGATGGTTCTGCAGGTGTAGACATACGTCAAAAATGATCAAATTCTATACTTTAAATATGTGCAACTTATTGTATGTCAATTCTGTTTTATTCAATTGTATGTCAATTCTGTTTTATTCAATTGTGTGTCAGTCCAATTTTATTCTATCGCATGTCAATTCTATTCTATTCTACTGTTTGCCAAATATATTTTTTAAAAAAGCGGGGGGCGGGGCTGAAGTGTCGGGTGTCTCAGATAATCTCCCAGAGGGGTGGAGACTGCACAACCAGGAACAGAGTCCAAAATCGTCTTGTAAACTTGCCTGGCAATTACCCCACGGCTGGGTTCTAGATGTTGGATCTGGGACTACCAGCTCCGGGGTAGGATTGGGCTAGAGAGGCTCCCACTTGAATTGCTGTCCCTGCTGCCTCCTGAACAAAGAGGTAGCTGCCCCTTCCAAGTCCAGCATGGCTCCCGAGTCCTCATTTCTCTAACTCTGGATTCCAAGTCTGAGGCGGGAGCTGTGTCATGGTAGGTCCTGGGCCACGTGTCTGTGTGGTAGCCGGAACAGAGGCAGGGAGCATGCATGCTTGCCTTATGAGACTGGAGGGTTCCCCAAATACTGCAGGGGTAACTGGATGCTGGGTAGCCAAGAACAGCCAACATCAGGAGTCAAGGCCACTTTAGGCTTCCCCTCCATGCCCTTCTCTAAGAAAGGAGTTTTTATGAGGATTTCTGTGAGACTCCAGTGAGATCATATACGTGGAAGTACTTTACAATTTTCAATATAAATGCAAGCTGTTATTTTTCAAACCCATAGAACTTTGAAACTGAACATTTTCTTGGCCAACTAGCATCTTAAAGGAATAGGCTGGAATTAAACAGTGGAGGGAGAAGGCCCTGTGAGCAGACAGTAGGAGATGCCAGGAGACAGAGAAAGGCCTGGAGTCCAGGTTGTGAAGCAACCAGCAGAGGGCCCAGAGAGCACAGCCCAGGAAAGCCGACTCCTTGATGGAAATTCCATCTATAGTTATATCTGGAACTTTAAAATACAATGAAGGTGGGTGTCTTTGCAAAAGCATGACAGTTCGTAAACGTACACGCTTTGAAATCTTACACATGCCTGTTATAAGTAAGTTGAGTAGGAATACCCTTACAGGTGTCATAAAACATTTTTGTATGAATGTGTTTCATCTGTATAACACGCATTACCAATTCCAATCTGAGGAAATGCTATCATATCCATTCTGATTTAACTGTTTGTTTTATGTTGTCTGATGGCATCATTTTGCATCCCCATCCTTGAAAAAATAAACACACATACACACACACACACACACACACACACACACACACACACACACACAGAGTTTGTGAATACCAGTTGAACTGGCTAGAGGCTTTAATTCCATGCATAACTCTTGCGACTTGGCCTTGCTTTCAGTTTGTACCGCCTTGCTCAACATTGAAAATAAGAGCCTTTAGTCCGCAGAGACACAAGACAAAGATGTTACAACTGCATTTAGAAGGTTAAATATCTAACAGCACCTGCGATAAATAATGAAATCACATTAATTCCTTCAGATATTATTTGCTATATGTTTTTAAATGAACTTTTGTCTTTTAGAACAGTTGTAGAATTACAGAACAGTTGTGAAGACAAACAGAGAGCTCCTGGAGATTCCACACCCAATTTCTCCGATTCTTAATATCGTAGGTTAGTGGGGTGCGTTTGCTGAAATGGATAACCAGTATTGATAAATTATGGTTAACTAAGGTCCATACTTTACTCAGATCTCTTCAGTTTTCACTTAACGTCTCCTTCAGTCCCAGGATCCCATCCAGGGAACCACATTACATTTAAGTCACTCTGTCTGCTCAGGCTCCTCGTAGCTGTGATGGCTTCTCCGACGTTCCTTGTTTTCACATAACTTTGACAGTTTTAAGGTTTACTGCTTGGGCATTTTGTAGACAGTCCCTCAGTTGGGATTTATCTAATTTTTTGTCATGATTAGACCGGGGTTATCTGTGTGTGAGAGGAGAGTCACAGACATGGAGTGGCATCCTCATCATGTCATGTCAAGACACATGCTATCGACAGGACTTAATCACAGTTGGTGTTGCCCTTGGTCACCTGAGCTGGGTGTGCTCTGTACTGTGCCTTGTTTGCTCTGTGCTCTAACTGCCTGTCTGCCATTTATGTTTTCATTGTTTTTCCAATATTTTCTTATGAGAACTTGAAAACATACAACAAAATCAAAGTTGTAGGTTTTTATAATAGTTACATCTATCCCCAACATAGATTCTATAGCTGACCTTTTACTTCACTTCCTTTATCACATAGCTGTCTATCCGTTCTGCCATTCAGCACATCGATTCACCTTTTTAAACAAATGATACTATGTTGCCATTTATTTTAGATTCTGCCAATTTTGCCCCCATGATACAAGAGGAAATAGGACAGACCTGTTGCAAAGAAACAAAGGAAGAGAATCATACTGGATCTTAAAATCCAAGTTCCAGAGATGTGGCAGCAGAGGCACATCAAAGAGAATAGTAGAGGGTAAAAATCAGCCTGCAATGTGGAAACTAGCGGAAAGTCCTTTGACATGATGGAGTGTGTCAAAAATACCACTGCAACTCCAAAGATTGCTAAGTAATCCCATAGAAAGAAGCTAAAGAAAACTATGTCCCAACGCACATGTGACTTCAGGGCATTTGAAGGAAACGGAAGACCATTTGCCAGTTTTGGATAGCTGGAGCAGGTCTCCAAAGGCACTGCGCCAGAAAGATCTGGAATTGCATTCCCATTTCCTGGATCCCATCCCCAGCACTAAATGGGAAATGCTAGGGTACCATATTTTAATGATCTATTCCTCTAAGGCAAAGAACAACACAGTGAATGTCCCTTTACACTTCTCCTTGTTCATCAGCGTGAGGGTTTCTCCAGGAGAAAGGTCTTTGTATTAGTTCTCTAGAGATGCTGTAAAAACGTACCACAGATGGGGGGCTTAAATGACAGAAATGTATTTCTCACAGTTCTGGAGGCTCAAAGTCTGAGATGGGTGTCTGCAGGAAAGGTTCCTTCTAAGCGTTGTGAGAATCTGTTCCTGACCTCTCTCCTTGGCTTTAAGATGGCCACCTTCTCCCTCTGTTTCTTCACCTTGCATTTCCTCTGTCTCCATGTCCAAACTTCCCTTTCTATAAGGACACCAGCCATATTGGATTAGGGTCCACCCTAATAACCTCATTTTAACTTGCTTATCTTTATAAAGGTCCTATCTCCAAATAAGGTCGTATTCTGAACAATTTGGCTTAGAACGTCAATGCATGAATTGGGGGGTGGAGAAACAATTCAACCTGTAAGTCTTCAAATTTATTTCCTGTATAACCATTAAAAGAATTTGGAGAAACTATGTACCCCTTACACAATTTAACACTGGTATTTAAGAATTTAAATCATAGGTTTAAAATAGCTCCAAAGGATAAAATTGCTGGCATTTGTAAATATTAACATTTTTTAAATAAACGATTACCCTTTCAAGTGTATCCAAAAGAATCTAAATACCATAACAATTTGATTCAATAATCATAATCATTAAAAATATATGCATAATTTCCTATGGAAATTTTAAATCTTTCTGTTTCCCCCTTCCCATTTCAATTCTCCCAGAGTTTTATCTTAGTGTAATATATTTTCATCCCACGAAGTCCCATTTTTGATCACCCTATTATATTTCTTTTTGATGAAATTATGAATGGAAATTAAAATTTTAAAATCTTTTATTTCCCGGGATCATAAGGCTATACGCGTTTAAACTTTCTTATTGATATTGTTATGTAATTGATCAAGAAAACAAAACGATGCTATAAAATAATTATCCTTTTATAATTCATTGAACAGAAAAAATAGAATATCATTGAAAATGCTTCTCTAGAAATAATGCTTCTCCCTCCAATTAGTTCATGTATCCATTGACGAATGGCTTTATACTAGAATGATATAGATTTCTGCACTCATTTTATCCCGTCCTCCACACCATTTTTACAGAAGGAACTGCTCAGAAAACATATTCATCATAATAAATAAATAAATGGGAATGAAAAGTGTTTGCTATAGCAATTTCATCCAATTCTTGGAATTTCATTCAAATTACATGTCATTTACTATCAAAAATTATTTTTAGTATTCCTCTTGCTAAAAATTCCATTAAATTCTTCTTCAAACTGGTGAAAATTGGAAACCACCTGACATGTGAATGAGAGTTATCCACATGTTCAAGTTCTAGGAGAGACACCTAGATTTATCAAATAGCTCTTAGTTATACCTGTTGCTTTTTTACTTTCAGCACCTTGTAGAGAACAGATCCCTGTCTTAGAGTTCTCCAAAAAAACACAGCAAACTCTAAAATGAAGTCTTGGGTTCAAGTGGTTTATCTGAGCAAGGATCCCCAAAAGTATATCACAGTGGGGACTTTCTGAGTATCAGGTAGAAGGCACCTCAGAACTGTCCCATCAAAGGACAGGGACGTGGGGCCTTCATGCCCTTTCGTCACCTGGCTCTGTACCTGGCTGAGTCCTTAGTCAAAGACTCGGCCCTTACCACTAGAAGGTGCAGTGAACTCAGAGGAGGGCTGGAGGGACATCACAGTGGGACATCAGCAGTGTCTGTAATACTGAGGAAAAGTGGAAACAATGTAACTTTCATTACTGATAAAAATATGTGTTTTATCACATTTTATTTCTTTTATTGTTTTAAGATTTTACGTATTTATTCAAGAATGAAAGAGTGCATGAGCGAGCACAAGCTGGGGTAGGGGCGGGGTAGGGGAGAAGCAGACTCCCCGCTGAGCAGGGAGCCCAACAGGGGCTCCATCCCAGGACCCTGGGAACGTGACCTGAGCTGAAGGCAGCCACTTATCGGACTGAGCCACCCAGGCACCCTTCTTATCACCTTTTGAAATACATTTTCATCAAAACCTTGAAGCTGCAGATTTATCTCATTTAATTTATGAAAAATATCCTTCCTATATTGACACAACCAATAACCTTTGTCAAACCTACCAGCAAAATAAAACGTTTTCTGACAGCGGTAGTTTAACTTCATTTTTGATTCAAATAAATGTTAATATAGGATTCAAAAATCTCATTAGCTATTCCTTGAATTGAATTTGAATTTAATATTGAATAAATATGAAACACTACCAAACTACTGAGAAATAAATTTCAAGATGCATATTGTAAAGAGATAATTTAAATGGTGTAGGGATAATTAATTTAATCACTTTATAATAAGTCATCCAAACAAGAAAATGAATTGACAAGTTGTTTCTCATTATTTAATTTATAATAATGTAACATACTATTTAACTACAAGCGTAAATTATTTTTGAAATGGTAGATGATAAAAAAGCGTGGTATTCCTTTGGTAAGTGTGTTTGTGTGCCTATATGGATTATTGGTATTCTGCCCTGGAGAATAATTAACTTAGAACCCAGTATAGATGTCAGAAATAATGTTACTAACTTCTAGGCTTCGGGATAAAACATGTCCTCATATTAAAGGAAGAGAAAGATACTTACTGCTGAAACTCATCTATGTAGAAGAAACATAATTTTATTTTTTGTTGTTAACAGTCAAAAAAACAACAAGTGTTTTATAACTAAAATTAGATGAGAATTAATTTCAACTAGAATAGCTGTCTAATGATATGCTTTTATAATGTGTGTTTTAGCTGCTTTATTTAAGAGC
This sequence comes from Ursus maritimus, assembly GCF_017311325.1. NCBI lineage: Eukaryota > Metazoa > Chordata > Mammalia > Carnivora > Ursidae > Ursus > Ursus maritimus. The sequence continues at coordinate 22,792,274 of NW_024425564.1, forward strand.
ACACATCAAAAGAAAGAAATGATGAACACATTGTAGTTGCAGATTTTTATCCAATTTACTTTGGGCAGTTTGGGGTCTCCAGAAAAAAATACTGGATCCAGTTTAAAAAATCAGTCACCGACATATACTTCTCTGACTATTTAAAGGTACTTTTCTTTCCTGCTAATGAAACATTTTAGGAATTAATATTGAGGATAGCTTAACAGAATTTCCTGCACCTAAATACATGAGAAAAGTCATAGAGTATTAAAATAATTTTAAAATTTTAAATAATTAAAAAAATTAGCCATGATTTGCTCTCATGAAACTCCCCCACACCCACACTACAAATAGAGCTGCAATTTTTTTTAAAGATTTTATTAATTTATTTGACAGAGATAGAGACAGCCAGCGAGAGAGGGAACACAAGCAGGGGGAGTGGGAGAGGAAGAGGCAGGCTCACAGCGGAGGAGCCCGATGTGGGGCTCGATCCCAGAACTCCAGGATCACGCCCTGAGCCAAAGGCAGACGCTTAACTGCTGTGCCACCCAGGCGCCCCTGCAATTTTTGACATTAGTCTAGGAATAACAGAGGAAAACAAGTCAATGAACAAGATCATCTCTTCCACCTGTTTCTACAATGTAACCCATTATCTCATTTTAAACCAAGGCTACACTCTTAACAGAAATGTGTAGACAAAGAGCAAAAGACCAAAGGCTCCATGGAGCTCTAAGGAGTCCTTAAAGGAGGCTTCTCTCTTGTTTGGTTACCCATAGGTTTTTGAACTCAGAAGCCATACACTGAAGTAGGTTCTGAGATGGATGTGGCAAGGGCTTTTGTGAAAGCAGGTAGGCTCTTAGGTCAGTCTGGAAAAACCCTCCAAACTGATGAAGCCTTTGAATAATGCTGGTGTAAAGACCACCAGGTCCTGGACATGCACATCTTCAATGTTAATAAACACTGCCAAATTGCCCCCCACGGTGTTGGTACCAACCTGTGTGTGAGCGTTTCCATCCCTCTAGCCACCTGCCCACGTGTGATACCATCAGACTTGGAAAGTTGCATCAGCTTGGCAGGGGGATTTTGCTTTACAAAATTCCCAAATAATTACAATGATTTCATGGATTTTGCTTTCCATGTTCCAAATTATTAGTGAGTTTTGGCTTATAGGGTTGTCAGCTGAGTTTCTAGGAAAGTAAATCATCCTTATTTCTTTGCCTCGTTTTTTGATTTTTAAAATTGAATTTCGAAGTTCTTTATTATATTCTATATGGTAATCCTTGGTCTGGTTTGGTGTCGAAAATATGGCTTCTAATCTGTCCCTGTATCACGGCTTTAATTCATCGTCCTCATTATTATCATCATTTTTATGCCAGGACTATCACTGATATAATTAAAATACATTGAGTGCTTACCTTGTGCCAGGCCTGTTTAAATAACTCATGTGTATTGTCTCATTTAATTCTCATGATAGGCCTATGAAGTAGGGGTTATTGTATCCCCATTCTATAGATAAAGAAACTGAGGTGTACCAAGGCCTAAGGAAATTAATTAAGGTTGTCCAGCCTGTCAGGGGCAAAGGGCTCATCCTTAATCACTTAATACAATACAAAGAGTATTGCTGTGGTCAAGACTTAACTTTGGTATGGCATAAATGGTACTGAGTTTTCTAGTCAAAAGCTACAGTCTGTTTCATTTTATTGACATTAATAGTTTCCACAATGGGTTATACATTATGGGAGACCTGTGGATTACAAAAAGGAAAAAGAAAAAGGCACAGTCCCTGCTCTCAGAGTGCTTACAATGAAAGACAGACAATTGCAATAATGTGTCATGAGCACTGTAATAATACACAGCAAACTTTGCTAATAGAATATCTAGGAGGGGGCCCTAACATGGAATCATGTGTGGTTCTGTAAATAATCATGTTTTAAGAATGATTTATATTGAATGTTCAGTCACTAAAATGGCCTCATCTCTATGATATGTACCACCCTTCCCTTATCTTGTACGTTAGTTTAGACAAAAACGCACTAATGAATATGGCTGATCTGCTAGAGATCTTTGGGACTCTAATTTGCCCAAGGAAAGTTTTGGCTTGCATTTCTACCAACGTGCCATTTACAGCTCACTGAGAACGTTGTTGATGTCCTTATTCAAGTCATTTACCCCCCAAGGAATGGATAAAAGACGTAGGATAGATTTTGGAGGCAAGTCTGGGGGCAGCAAGCAGGTCACTGATCAGAACTCTGATGCTGTTCCTCCAGGTTCTTCTCTACTTCTAGAAGACAGAAGGGTAGCCTGGGTGGGGGGAGCACAGAGCAAGGTGGAGATCAGCAGCTCCGGCCGAGGAGGTGGGGGATGACCACAGTGGCCGTCCTGCTGCTTCTTTTCCTTTTCCTTCTTCTTCACTCTTCTCCCCACTCCCACCACTGCCCCCCCCCATCAAAAGCTGCATAATCTCTTCAAGGAATTAGTGAAGCTTTAAGTTTTCATTTGAGCTGAAAATAACAAGAGATCACTTCAAACTACTGGCACCTCAATTTATTCCTCCTTAAAATGGAAAAAAAGTAATGCTGGACACTAAAGGAAAAATTGTAATTCCTTAGTGCATTTTGGAGGGAAGAAAGATTAAGAAATGCAGGAGATTAATTGTGCTTGTAAACATTTGTGGTGCTGAAGGGAAAAAGCGTATCCGGTAGTTAAGCCATTTGTGACTTCATACAGGAACCAATGTTGTTCTATCTGGGTTTTTCCTATTATGTCATTCCAGATTGGTTATTTTTAAGCACCTAAGCACAAATATTTATTTCTTGGCTGCTAGTTTGCAGTCTCACCTCAGTTGCTATTTTAGCAATTGTCCTATAAAGGGGCGGCTCTGTGATCTCACAGGGTGCTGGGAAAGACAGGGAAGATCGGGGAGGCAGGCATGATGGCAGGACGAGGAGGGCAGGAGGTCTGTCTCCAGGGTCGTCAGCAAGCACCGGTGAGCGGGGAGAGCGAGCAGAAGCCAAGTCCAAGACACCACTGCTGCGGGGGGCCGGGCTGTTTGCCATTTATGGGAGTAGAGTGAGGTTCTTGAAAATTATGAAGGAGTGAGGCTGGGTGACATTGGCAACAGTAGCAAACCAACAAGAAGGAATAAGGAAACTTCTTCCCCGGTCACTCCCCATTGGAAGAGGCAAAGTGGAGGCAACTGGCAAAACAGAAACGGAGTTTGCAGTCAGTATCAGAATCACAAAGCTGAGTGTTCAAGCATGAGTTGGAAGCTGAGAGAGAAACCCTTAATAGCTGGCTCACTAATGAAATCCACTAGGATGGAGCCCTAGCCACTCTACCATTTAGGACACTCGGAAGACACGGTCCGAGTCAGGACAGTAATTAGGAAGTAGGGGAAGACATATGCCTTCCCTAGGAAAGAGAATAGTATTACTTCCCCTATGAAAATGTTGATTTTTTTAAAGTACCCCTGTGGGGTTACTCATGCATACAACTGAACATTATTTATTAGCGCGTGCATTTATTTAACACATGTCACGATGTACCTTCTAGGTTTATGGTGTTTGCAGCCTAAGAATTCTGTAGGGGGAAAAGAGGGCTCATTTAAAGCTAAGTTTTCCACCGTGGCGGTAGCAAATGTGTCTAACGCTGCCCAGGGTCCTAGGCAATTATCTTTTACCGTGGCCCATGCTTTATCACCAGGAGGGCTGTGTTAGAGAGAAAGAGAGAGAGAAAATTAAAAACATTTTAAAATATAAACACCACATCATCCCTGCTACTTAATCCATTTTTGCAATCTCTCAAGAAATTTGGGAGAGGAAGGAAGTTTGAGTCTCTGTCTTTAGACACTGATTATATAAGGTGAGATTAATTTTCCCATATGTGCACGAAATCCGCCTCACTGCTCTGCAGGCATACTTCTGCCTCCCGTAAGTCTATTTGCATCTAGCTAAGCACGCAGAGTAGGGTGTAGCTTAGAATAGGAAAAAAAAAAAAAAGAAATGGGAAGGTAAGAAGAGAGAAAAAATGTGTAAAGGGCAAAGGGAGACACAGAGGATAATTTAATTCTAGGCTCATCTTTCAGAATGGGTCAGACCTACTAGGGTCTAGTCACTCATTCCATCATGTAGCATTTATTGACATTCACATGGCAGGTGTTGCAGGACAGTCTGTAGGTGCCAGGCATACAAAGACAAATAAAACACAACCCCTACCCTCAAGAACTTTTCTGTTCAGGGGCATCTGGGTGGCTCAGTTGGTTAAGCGTCTGCCTTCGGCTCAGGTCATGATCTCAGGGTCCAGGAATCGAGCCCCACGTCGGGCTCCTTGCTCAGCAGGGAGCCTGCTTCTCCCTCTCCCTCTGCTGCTCCCCCTGCTTGTGCTCGCTCTCTCACTATCTCTCTCTCTGTCAAACAAATACATAAAATCATTATTAAAAAAAAAAAAGAACTTTCTGTCCAGTGGAGAAGCTGCAGGAGGGAAATAAGTCGCAGCGTGATGTGGCGAGAACTCTGATGAGATGTATGCAGGGTGCTATGAGAGAAGAGACGAATGGCATCAAAATCACGCTAGAAGGTAAGAAGGTAAGAAGAAGGCTTCCTAGAGGAGACAGTACTTTTAGTCAGTTGAAAAGAAAAGAGATAAGATTTGGGGAGGCAGGATCAGCATCTTTTAAGGCATAGGGACAGGAAACAGGTCAGTGCAGCTGGAGCATGGAATGAGAGATGGAACAAGAGACAGGAGGCGTTGGGGCTGTCAAACACTGTAGAATGTACGGAATTTCCCCCTACTTATAGCCTAACATGTTAGCATCATGACAGATGACACAAGACTCCTGGGTCAGAGACAAAGTACTTTATTATAATGGTGTAACAAGAACATGAGCTTCAGCATATTTTCACTGGTTTCCTTTCCCCCAAATCCCGCATGAGGGATGTGATGGACCGAAGTGGATGCTACATGGTCAGTGGGTTTGCTTTGCAGCTGAAGAACCCAGACCCAAGGGCACAGCCTTTTTAAAGCAAGCAGCCAGATATCAAGTCCCCCACTCCAAGGAACCGAGCAGATACGCAGTGACCATGCTGTGGTCACCTGGGTCCCTGTGTGACTGGCTGCAGGTACTGCTCAGTGTCAGGAGATGGACAGGTCTTGCAGTCTGACCCACTCGGCAAGAGTTTGCAGATGCTCAGCACCCACGGTGACGGTCTCTCCCGACAGGCGCTGGAGAGCTAAGCAGGGGCTATCCCATGTAGAGCATTTTAGATGATGCTGAGGAATTTGAACTTTGCCTGAAAGTATGTGGAGCCACTGAAGACTTGACTGGAGAAATGTGAACGATGATCGCTGCAATTTGAAAAGATGACTCTTGCAGCGATGTGTGGAAAGGATCGGACAGCCAGCTGAGACAATGAAGAAAAGCCCGTCAGGAGGCAGTGCCAGTATTTCGTGTGTGAAGTGAACTACACAAAGTCAAGGTAGGACAGGTAGGGGTGGGGGAAGGTGGTAAGTCCAAGGATATGCTGTAAGGTAGGATCTGAAGCATTTGTGTGGGGTTAGTTTTTAAACAAAGAAAATTTAAAGATTTTATTTATTTATTTGAGAGAGATCACAAGTCTGGTGGGGGGGGTGCAGAAGGGGAGAGAGAGGGTGAGGGAGAGAAAATCTCAAGCAGACTCTGCACCGAGCGTGGAGCCCAATCTCAGGACTCAATCTCAGGACCCTGAGCTCATGACCTAAGCCGACACCATGAGTCGGATGTGTAACTGATTGAGCCACCTAGGCGCCCCCCTCCAAAAAAAGAAAATCTAAGAAAAAAATCTAATGGACAATATTACTTATAACTTACTTGGTGTTCTGCATTTCATTAGCATTTTGCATGAATTAGCTCATTTGAACTCATTCTCTGTGAAGTAGATACTATTAATATTGTTATTTTATAGATGAGGAAACAGAGAACCGAGAAGGTGACCCCTCCTAGCTGCTAGGTAGGCAGTTAGGCAGGTGGTGCCGTTCTCCACTGAGATGAGGCACAGCAGAGGTGGGGCAGGTCTGGGAGGGAAGACAAGGCATTTGGTTTTGGCCCATATTATGAACTAAATGTTTGTGATTCCCCTCCCCACACCAGAAAATCATACGTTGGTGCACTAATCCCCAAGTGATGACATGTATTTATTTACTTAAATTTTTAAAAACTTATTTATTTATTTTAGAGATAGATGAACGCACATGCACAAGTGAGTGGGGGGGGGAGCAGAGGGAGAAAAATCTTCGAGCAGACTCCCTGCTGAGCTTGGAGCCCACCTCAGGGCTCCATCTCACCACCCATGAGATCATGACCTGAGCTTAAACCAAGAGTCAGATGTTTAACCGACTGAGCCACCCGGGCTCCCCAAAGATACTCAGAGACACAGTCTTTGGGAGGTTCCTACGCTTCGGTGAGGTAGTGAGTGTGGCGCCCTTACGATAAGGTCAGTGTTCTTCAAAGAAGAGGAAGACAAAGAATTCTCTCTCTCTCCGTGACCACGCACCGAGTAAAGGCCATGTGAGTACACAGTGAGACGTTTCCATTTGCCAGCCAGGAAGAAGGCTTTCACTCGGAACTAAATTATCTGGCCCTGTGATCTTGGCCTCCAGAACTGTGAAAAACAATTTTATGTTGTTTAAGCCACTCGTTCCATGGTGTTTTGTTATGGCGGGCCCAAGCACACTCAGCACAGTTGAGTGTGTGATGTCTGGGAAACATCTGAATGGTGATTCTTAGTAGATACTTGAATACATAAATCTGGACTCCAGAAGGGAGGTCTTGCTCAAGAAATAGACTTAGGAGTAGTCATTGAGTGGGTGGTAAGTGAAACCATGAATTTGGATGAAGTCATCTGGAAAAGTGGGAAGAAGAAGAGGAGCAAAGGGTTATAGGATGAAGCTGAGACAGGGAACGTGAAGGCACCCCATGTAAAACTGTTTTTTGGGGTTTTCTTTGTTGTTTTGTTTTTGTTTTTGTTTTTGTTTTTTACTCCTTTTCCCTCTTTTATTCTTGCTAGGACCTACACCTCTGCCTTACACGGGCCTTATAGAACAGATAATGTTTGCCCTCCTTGCAAAGGTTAAGGAGTTAATGATTTCTTTGGAGTCTTCCAGCATAGTAGAGAACATCTAAGGAGTAGGGTTGTCATAAACATTTTCCAAAACCACTGACTCATTAAGACCCCTGGCTCCAAGGCGTAAGTGACTTATGGAGGACACCTAAACACCGTCTTTGTTCTTGGATGCCTGAGAACACAGATGCGCTGGACCACAGCCCTGAATATAAATCTCAGACCCCGAGTAAAAATGAGATTCGCTATCTTTTCCTTTCTGAGTGTCCCAGACGCTTTGTCTGTATTTACGCTCCCTCTACGTCTGTAATGAACTCTGCTCTCACTTACTCTTGGCTTGCACTTGATTTCTATCCTGCATGAAGCCAAGGACCCTCTTGGCTAGTCCTGAGGGACTCCCATCTGGGTCCTTGGACACAGTTAGCCTGCATCAAAGCTGTAAACACCTACCTTTTAGGGGCAGGTAGAGAGGAAAGCCCTACGGAAGACCAAGAAGAGATGATCAGAGCGGATGGAGGGAAACAAAGAGAGAAGGCACAGAGAGGAGGTTTTCACATAGAACAGAGTGCTTCATAAAAACTAGACCTCAGGCGGAGTAATGAGAGCACCATGCCCATTGGGTAAGGCAGAGTGTAGGCAATTTCTGAGCATGAAGAGAATAAGTTAAGGTAGTGGACAGGTAGGGAGTCATTGAAATCTGAATTGTGGGTCACAAGCTTGAGATATCACGTGTTAAGTGAGGAAGTTACCTTGATGATAACTTTATAGGATGTCCCATCTGTGTTGTTTGGAGGGATATGCAAAGCAGAAATGGCAACAAAATGGACAGCCCTTCTCTTTTCCTAAAAATATGTGATTCCATATCCCTCTGGAAGAGAATACTATTGGCTTTTAAGAGGGTCATAGCAAGACTATGCATTCCTCTTGCACAGATTGGAAAAATGAAGTGGGTATGTGTCTCAGATATTCTAGTTGTGTCTCAGACAGCGTTTGGATTCTGATCTAGTATCCCTGTGCCTTGCTCTTCGGGAAAAAAAAAAAAATGAAAGTCAGGGGTTAAGAGAACCGAGCTAGCTCTCTTGTTGATCATGCTAAATGCACTATTATTTTTTGAAAGCGTTAGGAGCATTGTGAGGTAGTAGGAAGCAGGAACAGGCCAAAGAGACTAAGCCTGGGGACCTCTCTTATCTTTCACGGCAGTCAATCAACCAGCTCAGGGAGAAGACAAAGGAGAAAGAAATGCTTAATAAATAAATAAATAAAACACGGGCGTAGGGTCAAGCAGAGTACTTGCTGTAGAAGGAGGTGATTATTATAATTAATGGTGATGCCTATGGATGATGTCAAATTGTGAAGGCTGTGCTGGTCTCTTATGTCTTCTGTTCTCTCTTCCTCCTCTGGCCTCCTTAACAGGCCTCTGCTAATTCCGTTACTCTTCCCTGTTAACCTGGTGGCCCTGGTTCTGTCTTTGTATTTCTGGTGTGTGTGTGTGTGTGTGTGTGCATGTACGTGATTCTAAATAGCTAGATACATAGCTATGGCCAACAGTTCTACAGACAGCAAAGATCCCAAAATAACCAAAAGGGCTGGACGATACTCTTAGTTGAATGTAACCCAAAATGCAATCAAGTTCATCGTCTCCTGTGATTAACAGGAGCTAGCCTTCTCATCCAAGACGAAAGAGGGGGATGCTCTTCTCTTAAGATTGACTAGTACACATTATCCAGCCTATGGAAGAATTAGTAAATTCTGAAGTGGGAAGGGTTTTTAGACATCAAAGTTTCTCATTTTTTTCAAGATTTCATTTATTTATTTTTATTTATTATTATTTTTATTATGATATGTTAGTCACCACACAGTATATCATTAGTTTTTGATTTTTTATCTCTATAGATGAGAAAATTGAGGCCTAGCAAGGTTAAATTATATCTCCAAGGTTGCACAGCTGGATGGTAGCCGGGCCAGGATTGGCACAAAGGTTTTCGAGTAATTTTACTGTTCCTCATTTCACGTGGCATACGTGTGACTAGAAGAGGCTGAAAACATTATTATGTGTTCAGACACATTTGAATATATTTTTTAAAAATATGCTCTCACTACTATACACTTCTGTTTTTCATGCACAGCCATGAGTTCAAAGACCTATTTAGCCTTTACTTGGATATTCTTGGACAACAAACTAAATTTGTTATTTGTAGAGTATCAAGCTGTATCATTGAGAACCTCACCCCTTTTATCTTTCTATATTCTAACTTTTAAAAGCTTTTTGGGGAGCAGTGCCTGGCTGGCTCAATCAGAAGAACATGTAACTCTTAATCTCGGGGTTGTGAGTTTAAGCCCTACACTGGGTGTAGAGATGACATAAGTAAATAAAACTTAAAAAAATATAAAAAGCTTTTTGGGGAAACTTTCAGGATGATGATGAAGGAAATAATATGGTTAGCTTGAGATAAGCTGGAGTTCCCTTTGATAGCCATGTTGAAGGAATGATTCCTTAGGAGACAGGGTGGTCCCCGAGCTGGGAAAGGGAGAAGAGGAAGCAAGGAACATGCAGAGGGGTCGAGCTAGAGAAAACTGCAGGGTCTCAGTGGAAATGTTCTAGGTCCTCCCGCTTGGCCTTCTGGAGATCTTTGCTGTCTTGCCTATTCACCTTTGAAACTTGCTGTTAATTCCTTCCTTTAAATACAGCAATCATGTCCTAGGTGCATGTCATTCTCTCTGACATCAAACAGACAGCTCATGTTCTTTGCTGGCATGGTTTCCCATAGCTCAAGAAGGGCCTCCCATAGCAGGCCACAGGCTCGTTAGTCATAATTTCCCATCTTCACTCTTCCTTTCTTTCCATCAAAACCTATAACACCAAGTATCAAATAATTGATTTTCATGAATGTTTGTATTTGTTACTATTTATTTCCATTTACCTTTGGAAAGAGCACTGTCGAAAGTTCTGATGTTAACCACTTCTTAACTGTGTGGCTAGAACCAAATCACTCTGGCTTCTCAGAGTCTTTTCTTTTTTCTCTGTAAAGCTGGAAAATTTATACTTGATCTGCTACTCCAAGGAGGAAGTGGGAAAGTGCTTGTCATTTTCGGGTAAGTATAATAAGCAGAATTCAAAGATGGGCCTTAAGAGTCCCACCTCCTGGTTTATATACCCTGTGTAATCTGCACTCCTTGAGTATGGGCAAGACATGTGACTGTGATAGGATTTCACTGCTATGAACCAATTACAGCTCAGTTGACTAGGAGCTGATCAAGAAGGTGGGCCTGGCCTAATCAGGCGAACCTTTGAGAGAGGAACGAGAGCCTTCCTAAAGGGAGAATATAAAGCCAGGGAGATACACCTGCTGGCTCTGAAGAAATCAACAATCCTGCTGTGAGCTGTCTATGGGGGGTGGGGGATGGGCCTGTGGACATGTCAAGGACTTGAGTGTGGCTCCAGGGAGCTGGGCATGGTCTCAGCTGACAGTTACAAAAAAACAGGGATTTCAGACATATGGCTGGAAATACAAAATTCTGCCATCCTCTGAGGAAGCTTGGAAAAGAATTCTTCTCCAGGTAAGCTTACCAGTGGGAATGCAGGCCAGCCAACACCTTGACTACAACCTGATGAGGCCGTGAGCAGAAAGCCCAGTAGAGGCTGTACTGGAATTGTGGCCCATGGAAGCTATGAGATAATAAATTAGTGTCATTTTAAACCTAGTCCTTATTATGCAGCAATAGAAACTAATACAGCTACTCAGCACTAAACACCGAGAGGTGAGGGGTGAGGGAAATGCAGATTCTCTCTTCTCCCCACCCCCCCCAACAGCTATGGCACAGGTGTAGTCAATCAGATATGCCCACCTGGAGCTGCGAATCTGGAGAGAGGGACACAAAGACTCAGGGACTATTAGAGGTCGACCTCTGAGGCCAGTGGCAGTGGCAGCAGAGCCTAGCACACCTTCCAAAAAAGATGTGACTGTGATCTGACACGTTATACCACATGGAACCTGGTCCCCCTGGTTCCTGACGGTTCTCCATGCTTTGGGGCTCATGTAAATTCTGTGAACTGTGGGCTGCCCTTCTCATGTATTGATTTCTGCTGCAACCAGCCAGAAACTAGCTTCTGTTATTTGCCACCAAGAGTTTGGATTATTATAGATCATACATGTAAAAAATACCATGTTAACAGTGAAAATTCCATCAATGTAATATTATTTTCAATGTTTCTCTGCCTTCACTTTTCATCAGGATCATGTGTATGACCTTAGGTCTTCTCTGAGCTGCTGTCATTCTTGGTGTCATTCTGCATGTTTTGTTTTGTTTTTTAAGATTTTATTTATTTATTTGACACAGAGAGAGACAGCCAACGAGAGAGGGAACACAAGCAGGGGGAGTGGGAGAGGAAGAAGCAGGTTCCCAGCAGAGGAGCCTGATGTGGGGCTCGATCCTTGAACGCCGGGATCACGCCCTGAGCCAAAGGCAGACGCTTAACGACTGAGCCACCCAGGCGCCCCACATTCTGCATGTTTATATTCCAATAAATAAGTGTACCTTTATTCTAATAAATAAATGGGACTTACATGTAAATCTTTGTGAAAATGAAAGGACTGTTACCAAAAAACCTGACAGAGAACACGTAGGCTCAGAGAGGGACCATTTCCTGGGAGCCTGAGTGGCTTGTTCAGGTTTAAAGGACTTGCTTCCTGTCAAACTTGAAGGTCAAATGGAGCAACAGGTGTCTGCTACTGTGGGGGTCTCCAGGGAAGCCTTCAGAACGGGCTTGAGTCTTGGAAAGGTATATTCCAATCGGTTCACATTCCCATCTAGGGTTCACATCTTCACGTGTAATGAACCATAAGTTTGTGTGTATCCTCTTAGACTCCCTGCTTTCCTGCCACTGACAGAACAGGAAACCAATGAAATGAGAAACACCATCTTTATGGTTTTTTTAATAAAAATTTTTTATTATGTTATGTTAGTCACCATACAGTACATCCTTAGTTTTTGATGTAATGTTCCATGATTCATTGTTTGTGTATAACAGCCAGTGCTCCATGCAATACATGCCCTCCTTAATACCCATCACTGGTCTATCCCATTCCCCCATCCCCCTTCCCTCTGAAGCCCTCAATTTGTTTCCCAGAGTCCATAGTCTCTCATGGTTCATTCCCCCTTCTGTTTACTCCCCCTTCATTCTTCCCTTCCTTCTTCTACCGATCTCTCTGCTATTTCTTATGTTCCACAAATGAGTGAAAACATATGATAATTGTCTTTCTCTGCTTGACTTATTTCACTTAGCATAATCTCCTCCAGTCTCATCCATGTTGCTGCAAATGTTGGGTAATCTTTCTTTCTGATGGCTGAGTAATATTCCATTGTATATATGGACCACATCTTCTTAATCCATTCGTCTGTTGAAGGGCATCTCGGCTCCTTCCACAATTCAGCTATTGTGGACAATGCTGCTATGAACATTGGGGCGCATATGGCCCTTCTCTTCACTACGTCTGTGTCTTTGGGGTAAATACCCAGTAGTGCAATTGCTGGATCATAGGATGTCTCTATTTTTAACTTTTTAAGGGACCTCTGCACTGTTTTCCAAAGTGTCTGTACCAACTTGCATTCCCACCAACAGTGTAAGAGAAACACCATCTTTGAAAAGACATGATGAGAAAGCAGTTTAAAAAAATGAACACACAGGGGCACCTGGGTGCCTCGGCCAGTAGATTAAGTGTCCAACTCTTGATTTCAGCTCAGGTCATGATCTCAGGGTTGTGAGATCAAGCCCCACATCCAGCTCCATGCTCAGCATGGAGTCTGCTTAAGATTCTCTCTCCGTCTCCCTCTGCGCCTCCTGCTCTCTCTCTTTAAAATAAATAAATCTTAAACACACACACACACACACACACACACACACACACACACACACACACACACACTGCATTCATCAGAGTTGTCTCAGGGGCCTTCGGATGTGGCTGGGCAAAGGGCTGGTGTTGGGCCGCCCACCATGTTCAGTCCTTGTCGCCATGCTCTTGGATGAAATGTTGGGGTTTGAGGCCATAACAAGGTTGAGAGCACCTGATAGTAAGTCTGTTTGCTTTGACTAACTAAGTCCAGGGCCCTTGGATCAACTTACACATGGCCAGTGGGGCTCTGGGCACCCTTTGTGCCGAAGGGCCTCTGATTTTAAGGAAAAAAACTACAACCATGACCTTCTCCACTCACCGTGTTTGCATCTAGTCTGCAGCAAGGGGAAATGAGGTGTTTGCCTGTGGTTCCCTGGCAAGAGAGCAATGGTGAAGTGGAAGGCCGACTTGGGGCTGGAAGCAGTCAGGGAGAGAGTGTTGTCTGCAGAGCACAGAGTAGGCAGCAGGAAGAAGAGGAGCTGGCAGTGATGGAGTGTTGCGCTGAATAGCTTCCCAGCATACTGACCTGGGGACTTCATTTAAGGTCCTAAATAGAGAAAAAACCGTCAATGTGACCTCAATAGAGAAAGCTGTAAAAGTGAACCAATTTAGCAACCTTGGGTAGCGGTTTACCTGTAACACTTGAAACAGAAACGGGGAGAATGCCAGAAAGCCAGTGGCCCAGTGACAAGGGGAGGGGCAGAGCACATGGGTGGTGGAAGCAGCTGCTGTAGGAGGAACAGAGCAAGGATGGGGAACGGTCGGCCCGCCTCACTGGCATCAGGCCAGACCGGGCAGGGGGAAGGTGGAGGCGATCAGGCTGGGGGCTGTCTCAGACATGGCTCCGGGCAGGGTCACAGCTGTGCTGGAGGATCCCGTTAACTCGAGGTTCTCCACATTGACTCAGCATTAATGGTCCATCCATCCGCATAGGAGAAGGCAGAGCATTGCCAGAGGTCGTGGCAGTCTTTGAGCGCCATGACGTCTATGTGGTCACTTTCTTGGACAGGTATACACTTGGCTGGGAATAGAGTTGTGTGCCAATTGCTGCAGCAGAACCAACCTGGCCATCAACCCCTTTTCGTTGCTATGAGATCAGAAGAGCTATGAACGTGGCCTGCGATTGAGTGAGGCCTTGAAACTTTCAAATTTCCTATGAAAACGATGCTCTCCGCTGAGGAGAGTATCATTTCAGTGTTTCAAGACTGCAAAGAGAACTAAAAATAGCTAAACAAAGTTTAAATTCTATTTCCCAGTTTATATAAAAATGAATATGGTCGTAAGTGAGGCACTTCATGTTTAGAACAATCGATGGCCAGTTTATACACACAGTTCACTTTGTTCATAGTACCGAAAAGTCAGAGCTGCAGCATTTAAACTAAAAACCTGAAAGCTTCCACGAGAGAACAGGGCATGCTGGTATTTGCAAATACTTGAATGAATTGCTGGACCTGATGTGATTGGCACCAGACACTTTACTAATGGACATCCTGATCAGTGACCCTGGGCAAAGGTTCGGTGGCTGAGAAAGGGAAGATTCTGAGTAAGAGCCCTCCGACCTACCAGGGAGTGACCCGTTGGCCAGGAATGAAAAGAACCATGGTGTGAACAAGCCAAGGGCAATACAATATACATCGTATCTTCAAATCACCACAACATGTTGGTAGGTATTAGTAACCCCTTTTTATGAGTCAATAGTCACATACCTAAGTCAGTAGGTGGTCAAACGATGATGGTGATGATGATGATGACAATGAGGGGAGATCCCACCTATCATGCTTTTCTGTTTATAGAGTACATTGTCATGAAATCAGCAATCTCATTCGATCCCTAGAGTACACAGGTGATGCAGGTTTTGTTATGATCATTTTTATTTCTTGCGTAGGAAAACTTGGACCAAAACTGCTTTTTTTCAGAGTAAGTATTCAAAGTAATACTCATTAAAATAATCAGTCAAAATCCTTTCTTCATATTTGTGGCAGGTCCGCAGATTTTTAGCTGTGTGTCATTTTTTTTAAAAGATTTTATTTATTCATTCGACAGGGAGAGAAAGACAGCCAGCGAGAGAGGGAACACAAGCAGGGGGAGTGGGAGAGGAAGAAGCAGGCTCCCAGTGGAAGAGCCTGATGTGGGGCTCGATCCCAGAACGCCAGGATCACGCCCTGAGCCAAAGGCAGACGCTTAACGACTGAGCCACCCAGGTGCCCCATAGCTGTGTGTCATTAAGCAAACTACCCAACTTCTCTAAACCTTGGTTCCTGGGACTGACTTTGCAGAGTACAAGGAATGAATGTGATGGTCATTGTAAATTGTTTTTGTATTGTTAGGTTTCAATAAATATCAACTATTTATAATTGGTTATCATTAGGGGTGCCTGGGTGGCTCAGTCAGTTAAGTATCTGCCTTCAGCTCAGGTCATGATCCCAGGGTCCTGGGATGGAGTCCCACATTGGGCTCCCTGCTTAATAGGGAGTCTGCTTCTCCCTCTCCCTCTGCCTACTGCTCTGCCTACTTGTGCTCTCTCTCTCTCTGTCAAATAAATAAATGAAATCTTAAAAAAAATAAAATTGGTTATCATTAGAGATTCAAAAGTCCTTGGGCCTTTTTGATGGGATTTAATTTACAAAATTGCCAAAAAGATGTTCATATCCTTGAAATGTACAACGGCATAACCAAGACAAGCTGGATTGAAGC
This sequence comes from Ursus maritimus, assembly GCF_017311325.1. Classification (NCBI taxonomy): domain Eukaryota; kingdom Metazoa; phylum Chordata; class Mammalia; order Carnivora; family Ursidae; genus Ursus; species Ursus maritimus. The sequence continues at coordinate 22,807,935 of NW_024425564.1, forward strand.
TATATTGTCTGCTTATATATTTTGTGTTTTTTATACTTTCTCTTCAATATATTAACTCCAGAAATACATAGTTAATGCCTCCTGTGTACCTTTTATTGTGCAAAGTATCAGAGATGAGCCAACGAACCAAACCTGGTCCTGATTTCAAGAGCTTACAGTCCAATGAAGCAGGTATTTATGCAAATAATCCCGGTATAGTGGGGTGAGAGCAGTTCCACTTTTAAGTATTTTCCTAGGAGAAAAGAGAAGATGGTTTAACATGTATCCATTAAAGTACTTGTATAGGATTGTTCATCACAATTTTATTTAAAAGGCTCAAAATGTAATTGACCCCAATGTCTAACAGTAGGAAAAGGGAAAAGCAGATTGTATTATGTCTGTACACACAAAAAAACAACACAAAGGATGACACCTGGATGCAAAGACATGGAAACCTCAAGAACATCATGCCCATGCTGAGGGTAAGAAGCCAGACACAAAAGAGTACATCCTATGTCATTTACATGAAATTCTATACGATAATGCTAGCCTATGGTGAAAGGAATCAGAAAAGTGGTTGCTTGGGGTTGGAGGTAGGACAGGTATTGACTGGAAAGAGACATGAGGGAGCTTTCTGGAGTGATGGAAATGTTCTCTATCTTGATGGAGGGACGTGTGGAATAGGATACACGGGTGGGTGCGTTTGTCAGAACTCATGAAACTGGACCTGTAAGATGTGTGTGTTTTACTGTGTATACATTTGACTTTAATATCAGTCTTCTATGTTTTTACGTGATTACAAATGGTATTCTAAGAAATCTTATTTTCCAAATATTTCCTATTAACATGTAGCAAGACAATGACTTTTTGTATATTGCTCTTGTATGGTCTAAAATTGATAAATTCACTCATTCATCCTGGTAGTTGGTTTTTATGTATTTTCTCTGGGTCCCAAATGTGGTAAACCTCTTTCAATCTTCCATTTCTCTTAACTACCCACTTATGTTTCCCATTTGTGTCTACAGTTGGGATAATTTCTTTCGCTCTGTCTTGTTCTCTATAGCTTTGTTGATTCTGCTCTCAAACTCATCCACTGAGTTTTTAATTTGCATTTTTGTGTTTTTCATTTCTAGGTGTTCCATTTAGTTATTTTTCAAATCCGTTAGGTCACTCTTTCCCCCCCAAAGTTCCTGTTTACTGCAGATATTTTTAATTCTCGTTTCTTTAAACAACTTAACTATTTTATAAGTTGCTTCTGATTATTCAAGATACTGAAGTCTTTCAGGATCTACTTAGCTAGTGGGGTTTCTTTCCCTGTTGTTTTTTTCCCCCTGATGTTTATAACTTATTTTCCTGTGGCTTGAGTACCATGACTTTGCACTGCTCACTATCTTTGAGACATGATTTTTGGTGGTTACTGTGGCTTGGGTGAAGAGCTCTTCCCCAGTTTTGCATTTGTTTCTCTCAGACATTTGGGAACACTACCCCTCTGTAACCAATTCAAATTAAGTCATGGCTTAAAATTTTCTGAGTCACTCCTGGGTTTTTAATTTAGGTTATAATTTCTCAGGGGGCTGGGCTCTGGGTAGAACTACCAGAGACAGATTGTGTGTGTGGGGTGTGTGTGTATGTGTGTGTGCGTGTGTTTTACCCCCGTCCTTTGCTCTATTCAACATTAAGACACCTCTATCCTGGGAGGTTTTTTTTCAGGGGGGAGAAGCAAGTAGTTTTACTTCAGATTTATCTTTATTCTGAGGGTTCTTCTTTTGGGATTCTAGGTTAACACAAGACAGGTGTCTAATATTAATCTTTCAGCCTGGTGGACACTAAGCTTTGACTTCTGTCCTTCTTATTCTGTCAGGTCTTCAAAACAGTTACATAAGTCCCCAGCATATGTCTTCAGAGCAAAAGGATTTTGTTGTTTTTCTTGCCTTTATGGGTTGATAATTTCTTATTATGTTTTTATTTCTTTGATGTTTTTAAAGAGATTAGAAAATTTTTTTTTCCATTATTTTTAGTTGATTTTTGCAGGAGGGTTGGTTCAAATGGCCTGGCCCTTTATTATTGGAAATGGAGGAAAATGAAATTTGAAACACTGTTCAATAGGCTCTTCTTCATAATTTCTAGGTATAAAAAGAATCCTCTACATTGGTAAGTTTTGCTATGTAAAAATTTAACATTCTGCATGGCAAGAAATAAAGGACATAAAAAAGAAAGAAATCATAGGAAGAAGGAAATGGACATTCAACAAATAGGGAGAAGTATTTGAAACTCATATAAAGAAGCTCAAACTCAAGAGAAAGGACTTATAGTGTTAATATATGTAGAGCTCTGTATTATGGTTGATTGATGCATAACAAATTATCCCCTGAGTTTATCAGCTCAGAGCAACAAACATTTCTTGCCTCTCAGTTTCTGAGGTTCAGGAATATGGAAGCAGCTTAGTTGGGTGGTTGTGGCTCAGAGTCCATCATAAGATTGCTGTCAAGACTGTAGTCTGCTGGGGCTGTGGTCTCATCTGAAGGCTCAGCTGGGGCTAGAGGGCCCCTATGAAGATTGTTCATGTGACTCTTGGCAGGAAACCGCCGTTCCTCACTGGCCACTTGCTGAAGGCACCAGTTCCTCACCACCTGGACTTTTCCATCAGCATATGGCTGACATTGCAGCTGGTTTTGCCCCAGAACAGGTGACTCAAGAGAGAGTCACCAAAAGAGAAGCCAAATGTGTTTTACAAGCTTATCTTGAAAATGACATACCATCTCTTCTGCCATATACTATTAGTTAGTGAGACCAACCTGGTACAGTATAGGAAGTGACTATACCAAGAAGTAAAGTTCATCTAGGGTGTCTTGGAGGCTGCCTATTACAAACTGCTAAAGTTCAATACAAAATAAAAGAAACCCACACAGAAAAATGAACAAAAGATGTAAAAGTCTGTGCATATAAAATACACATAAATAACACATATTAAAATACATCTGAAACATAAAAAAGGTGTTCAACATCATTCAAAATAGGAATAATGTCAATTAAAACTATACCAAGATGCCCTGTCTACCAATAAGATTGTATAACCCCCTCATTGTTGAAGATTTGGGGCAATAGAGTCTCATATTTTGTTGGCAAAGGTAAACATTGGTGAAATCTCTATGAAGAGTAAATTGGAAATAACTATCAAGAGTAGAAATACACATTTCCTTTGATCTGACAATTCCACTTCTAGGAATTTATCCCAAGTATATTCTGGCACATGTGCAAAATGATGCCTGTACGAAGATCTTTATTACAGCATTGACTTATAATAGCAAAAGATTGGAAACCATCTGAATTTCCATCTAAAGGGAACTGATTACATAAATTATAGTAATATACATATAATGGAATTCTATGCATTTCTTAAAAAGGAATGAGGCAGACCTCCATGCTGATTTAGAAGTTTCTCCATCATATACTGAAGATGTGAAAGCAAGGTGCAGAACAGCGTGTTGTCACTTGTGAAAAAACATATATGTATATGCCTGCACATGAATATGATATCTCTGGAAGCATATGCAAGAGATTGGAATTGTAGTTGCTTGTAGAAGGGAACTGGGTGACCAGGGAATAAGGGTATGAGAGAGAATTACTTCTTATGCATTCATTATTGTATGTTTTGAATTTTATAATGTGTGCATTAACTACTCAAAATAACTTTTTAAAATACACTTTTAAAAGGCATATTGTAATAAACTGAAATGATGATGCCTTAAACTAAGCTGGTGACAATAGAAACAAAGAGAGAGAGAATTGGTAGGGCACAGCGGGTAACTGCATTGGTGAGAAGGAGAAGGAAGAGTTTAGAATGGTGCTCAGATTCCTGGTACAGGCATCTGAGTGGATAGGAGAGAACCTAAAAGCATATCTCTTAGAAGAAATTCCTGTTCCTCAAGAAGTTTAAAATAGAGCTACAACACAGCAATTCCACTAGTAAGTATTTACCCCAAAGATACAAATATTGTGATCTGAAGAAGCATGTGCACCCTGAAGTTTATCGTAGCAATGTCCACAATAACCAAACTATGGAGAGAGCCCAGATGTTCATCGACAGATGAATGGATAAAGAAGACGTGGTGTATACATACAATGGGATATTACTCAGCCATCAGAAAGGACAAATACCTTTTACATCTATGTGGATGGAAATGGAGGGTATTATGCTGAGTGAAATAAGTCAATCAGAGAAAGACAATTATCATATGATCTCACTCATATGGGGAATATAAGAAACAGCACAGAGGATCATGGGGGAAGGGAGGGAAAACTGAATGGGAAGTAATCAGAGAGGGAGACAACCATGAGAAACTCTTAACTATTGGAAACAAACTGAGGGTCGCTGGAGGAGAGGTGGGGGTGATAGGGTAATTGGGTGATGGGCATTAGGGAGGGCACATGATGTGATGAGCACTGGGTGTTATATGCAACTGATAAATTATTGAACTCTACATCTGACTAATGATGGACTATATGTTGGCTAATTGAATTTAAAAAAAGAAATTTCTGTAGTTAATAAAATTATCTAATTTTATTAAAAAATCCCACATTTTTAAAAATTCAAGGCTATTCTTTTCTATATTATACCATGAGCTTCTTGCAATTAGAGATGATACTTTAAATGTTCTTGTATCTCTTATAGTACCTAGTATAGTGTTTGACTTGTTATAGATACCCAGCAGATATCTGTTAGATAAATGTATGAAAATGAAATTTGTAAAAATGTGTTTCATCTTTTCAGAAGGTAGATTAAATAATTGCCCGGATATGCGCAGAGTGTGGACATCAAAGAGATTGAAAATTAAATGCTTTACCACCTCTTTACCCGAGGGTGAAGGGGCACAGGTGGAGAAAAGATGAAGTTCACGCAGCAAGTTGCTAATTGGAACAAGGCATAGAGCTTTCAAAACACAAGATAATTTGTTTTAAGATCGCTCAAAAAGGGGGAAGAGCCAGTCTAGCCAGCAGAGGGCTCTCATCATTCCATTTAATTGTAGGCCTAGAATTATTCATGAGATAAAGACAAATGCTGGTTGAAGACCAGCAGAGAATAGGTACCCTCCCCCACACCATTAAATTTATACACCATTGTAAGGACATTCTGTCAAGTCATCTTATTACAAGATGAGGGAATTGAAACTCAGCAAATGTGCTTTAAAGACTACATTTCCAAATGTCAAGGATGGCATCCCTGTCTTGTGTTAATTGAAAACTGAATTTATCTCTAGTACCCTGGAACACAAGACTGCTTGGAAGGTTTTCCCATATGTTGGATGACAAGAAGCAGGAAGTTGTAATGGGTTATGTCCCCTAATGTAAACCTATCTAAAGTAGTGATGTTTGTTGAAATTTTAGTGCTTTATGAAGACTTAGAGTGTTCTAAAATCTAGAATTACTAGAGTCTACTCATTTATAATTTTTCATCTCTTTTCCCATCTTTATTCTGACGGCTCATATGTAATGGTCTCTTACTTATACTTGAAGTCAGGGAATTATTGGGACCTCCTTGCTGATCTTGTGAAGTGATTCAGACAAGAAGTTAGTGTCCCTCCCATTAAAATCTGCTGACCCTGGGTGCTCTCATCAGCTGCTTTGTCCTCTGTGATTTCACACTGAATCTGCCAGGATCACACATGATAACCTATAAATATCCTTCATTGGATTAATAGAGCCTTTGAGTTAAGAGAGCAGAGAAGGATATGGATGGTCATTGATTTCCAGACACTGGGCTGTATTCTTGGTCCATTACGACATTCCATCCATCCATTACAGTGACTCTAACATAAGGTACGGATTGCACCCTCAATTTATAGATGAGGAAGCTGAGCTCTGAAGGTTGAATGAGTCTCCCAGAATGGTAGATGCTGTGGAAATGGGACTAACTGAATTTTGCCTGCCTATAGAGTTCACGCTCTTTCTGACATTGCATTGTGCCCTGTAATATGAACTCAGGCTTTGTGCTTGCTTTGTCTCTGGCTACCACCCTCTACCCAAGCCATTCAGGGATCTTGGGTGGGGCTTTAAGGCAGTGTGTTCTATAGCCTCCACAGTGTCTACTAGGAATGTGGTTTGATGATAGTTACCGCAACAGTGCAAGGCCCTTCTCCAGTGTCCTCCCAACTGTCCTTCAACCGTGGGGGACAAAGTGGACAGTGATGAGACCTCTGCAGATCTTTTGCAGTAACCCTTTTGGTATGGCCATGGCTGCTCTTCCCATTCCAGCTACTAATGACCTCTGACCCTGGGACAGCCTGCCAGTGAACACAGGTGGGATTAATGGGCCACCAGATCAGTACTTGTGCTCCTTGCTGTGGACTTTATGTATTGACCACATGCATTGAGCTTGTATAATAATGATCCTTGCTCCCAGGAGGAAGGCACAGCGGCCCATGGTCAAGAAGACATATGCTTCTGGGTTTGTACTGAGTCCTTCACACCTTCTCACCCAATTCACCTGGAAAGCATGTTCTATGAGCAGGATGGTAGTGTGAGGCTGGTTCTAAGATCTGTAACCATGGAGGACAATGGCCTTTAGCAGCTCAGTCAGGAAGGCACACCCAAGACCTTGTGAGGATCCTTAGCACATGTGAAGATGTGCCAGATACAGATCTGCACAGGGAGTCCAGCCCCAGCGCCATCTAAGACATTATGAACCCCAAATCCCCTTAGAGTCACATGTGGAAGAGTCTTGCAAGGTAATTTTCAAAGCAACACTCCAACACTAGGGTTTTCTTTCTCAAATCTATTCCACTGAATGGGCCCATCCGAGGGAGGACAGACTGTTGTTTCCTTGATAGGATGACGTGGGATTTGGGGAGATTCTTGAATGAAGGGAAGACAGGGAGTTTGGCAAACGGAAGCTGAAGGCTTATTATAGGCCTATGAGTCAGAGGGACTGCAGGCAAATGATTTAGAGAGGGGTGAGTGAGTGAGTGAGTGTGGGTAGGTGTGAGGCAGAGCTGGAAGGCAAACCCAGAGAAAGGAAGCCAGGCCAGGGAAGAGGAAAAGTAGAGCACATTAGTCAGGGTTTTCCAGAGAAACAGAACCAATAGGCTGTGTATGTCTGTGTGCATATGTGTGTGTATACATATGTGTGTGTGTGTGTACATACATACATGAGAGGAGAAGATTTTAAGTAATGGGCTCATGCTATCATGGAGTCTCGCAAGGTGGGCCAGCAGGCTAGAGACCCAGGGAAGAGGTCATGCTACAGTTCCAGTCCAAAGCCTGACCACTGGCAGAATGCCCACAGGGAGCATCCACCGTGTCCCAGCGACCTGGGCTCTTTGACTGTAACAGAAGTGCATTGAGGTCTGAGATCAATGTGAGAATGCCCAAACACAAAGCTCTTCAGAGGCCTCTGAACCATCCCCAGAGCCTGGCCACACACCCTGTCTCAACGATGCATCCAAAGGGACCAGGCAGTCAGTCATGCTACCAGATTTGCAGAGCACTAGGATGACTGGACTCCAGGAGGCAGCATGGAAAGAAGGCTCTTCCAGGTGATGTTCAAAACAACCTGAGACTTCTTGTATTCAGTTGCTACCATGTCCAAGGAAAATTCAAGAAGAATTCCTGCCCATCAGTGCTTCCAACTTTGGTTATGCACTGGAATACCTAGAGGTGCTTTGAAACCTCCCAATGCCTAATATATAGCCCAGATGAATTCAGAATCTCTGGAGGAGGGATCTGGGCATATGTGTTTTTATAGCTCCCGAGGGCTCCAAATAAGCAGGCAAGGCTGAAGAGCTCTGCTAGACCCCTCCAGCAGTCCTTCGTATTTCCTTCCCTCACCTCACCCCTTGAGGCTCCGCCCAGTTTCCACTGAACCCATTTTGGGGGTCATTCAAGCTGGTAGGCACGGGAAAGAGGATTTTCTTGGCACCTGTACCCTTCCCATATTGCCTCAGAAGGTTTAAAGTGAAAAATGTTGAACATTTTGACCTTGAGACAGAAAGAAGGGTTGACATTCTAGACATCATGAGGGAAACAGAAGCAGGATTTGGTGGAGATCACAGGGCATAAAGGAAAGGGGACAGGTGTCTGAGCTGGTCACACTGGGCTTGGGCTCCCTTCTTCTTGGGTAATTCTTCCTTGGGAAAACTCATCAACCTCACTGAGTCTTAGACATTAAGATAACAATGTCTAACTTTTGGGTCTGTACGAGGACTAGAGATAAGGAACAGCAAATGGCCATGTGTAGTAGGTGGTATAATCATCAGTGGAATAACTTACTGGTGATTGCTTAAATTAAGACAGACAAGTAAGAAGAATTAAAAGCTGGAGTTTGATATCCAATGACCCCGGACCCTCAATCCCCTCATTTGTAAAATAGGGATAATATTCTAATTGAATAGCCTCCCCCCAATATTTATGCCTGCCTGGATCCTCAGAATATGAGCTTATTTAGAAATAACATCTTTACAGATGTGATTAGTTAATTGATCATCTTCCAAATAAGTTAAATGAGAAGTGATCATCTCCCCTAGTCTCATAAATCAAAGGAGGATACAAAGCAAAGGGGACACAAAGAAACCACAGAAGCCTCTGAGTTCCTGCCCTAGGAGAGGGGACAAGTGTCCTGGAGAACAAAGGGTACTAGGAGCAAAACTTCCTTTTTTAATTCCCCCAACTGAAGAGCCTGATCTAGAAAGCCATTCCTTCTCCTGCTGCTACCATTGTGGGGGAGGAGCTTGGCATTCTCCACGGTGCAGGTGGATTTTACTATGGGACTTCATATTTTTCTCCCCTAAACACTGCTGCAGCCAAGGACGGTGCACTAGGGGATGGGGGACATCTCTGTGGTGGGGTAATTTGAATGAAATCATTCTGGACTGAGGGGAGCCCTAAAAGCAATGACTGGTGTTGTTAAAAGAAAAAGGAGAGGCAGATTTGGACACAGATTTCAGATTCCCACTACGGTAAGAGACATAGAAACACACAGGGTAGAATGTCATATGAAGATGGAGGCAGAGATTGGAGTGGTGCAGCCACACAAGGATTATCAGGGGCCATCAGAAGAAAGTTTCTTTTCTAGATCCTTCCAAAGGAGCATGGTATTGCTGAAACCTTGATTTCAGACTGCTAGCCTTCAGAACTGGAAGAGGATAAACTATTGTTTTTAAGTTACCTAGTTTGTGATCCTTTGTTGTGCTCGCTCTGGGAAACGAATACAGATAATAATAGCTCTACCACTTCCAGACTGTTACAACTTTAAATGAATTAACATTGTAAATATAATTAAATTTAGTGATGGTAAAGTTTAGGTTAAATGTTGACTGCGATTATCGAGATGCTGGATAAACAGTCTAGCCTGATGTTGACAGGCACCTGGAGGGTCTTTCAAGGGTGACTGTATGAGACATGAAATGAAGTGATGAATGTTGAGTGGAGAAGGGGGCGAGGTGAGAGGCAGTCAGGCAATAAATCAAATCCAAGAGCTGCCCGCCCTGGGTATCTCCGCCTACCAACAGGGAACAGAGCTGGCTGCCCTTAGATCGCAGGCACACAACACAACCCCTCGTAACACATACATAAACACATTCACTCACAAATAGCTTAGAGCCTCGCTGGTTCTCATCCTCGGAGACCCTGCACCCCCATCCCGGAGTTGTGTTTTCAATCTCTTTCCCAATAAGGAACCACAGGACCAAGATTTATGTGCATGTGGCATTTTCATTAACTCCCTTAGAATGAATAGGAATCTCCCTTTATGGTTGTTAATGCAGTCACGGAAGTAATCCCTGTTTTCAGTAATCCCAGGGTCTAAGATGGCTCCCAGGTGGGCCCCTGAGAGCTCATCGTGAGTTGGAAGGACATTTTGCAACAGGTCTTTTCTTTCCCATGATGTGAGGTTTACCCAGAAATCCCCACTGCTGAGCAGGGAGAAATGACTGAATTGGCTGCAGACCTATCTCTTGGCGTCTTCCCTTTTGCTTGGTGATACGTGAGGGCACCAGAAGGTCGAAATGGCCGCGTGTCTAGCAGAGGAAAATACAGACAGTACCAATGCAATCTATTTTAAATAAAAAGAATTTTACTTAATCACGTGACTTTACAAATTGGCAAAGTTGAGATAACGCATGTGTATAAAATGACAATGTGAGTGCATTTTAGAATATACTTAGGAAAATTTTCCAGTGGAATAAAACACAACATCTTAGATTGAGAGTTTTCAGAATTGAATACCAGATTCCTGCCAAAGTAAAACTCACACGGTATTTGTTTTCTTAACTCAACTTCATCTGACTTCATTATTTGAATCTTAATAAAATTAAGTGTTGAGTGAAAACAAATCCCTACAGTGTCACCAAATGTATCAGCTCAGGTCAGCCTTAAGCCTTCAGCGGAAGGTTTTGTAAGCTCTTGTAGTGGAAATGTTTTTTCTCTTCTTCCTGTCTGTATCTCAGAGGGGCTGAGTCTAGCGGAGCAGCTGCTAACACAGTGAGCAGAAGCAAGTCTTGTTTCTACATTTCCACAGATGCTGCAGGAGGAAAGGCTGCAAACTCCTCACCTGAATGCAAATGGCCCAAGCGGTGACCACCAGGGTCTCTGCCCTCAGGCCACGCATGCATATGGCCCAGACCATACACATGGTAGGCACTCGCTCAATGAGTGAATGAATGAGTCCTACAGGACGGTGGAGGGCTATGCTTTTCAACCTATAGGTTGCAATCTTATTGTTGGATTAAGAAATCAATGTAATGGTCACAATATATTTCAGGTAATAGAATGGAAAATAATAGGATAGAAGATAAAGTGGTCTATCACACATATTAAAAGTGTGTGTGTGTTTCTATAGAGTCATGATGTAAAACGTATTTCTGAGGTATCAGGAAAACCTTTGGTGGAGTGGAAGCTACTGGGGCATTTGTGTTGGCTAGCTCTAGGTTTACATTCCCATGCCACCAGGAGGCACTGAACATATTACCTAAGTCTGAGTGTTAAATATGCACTTAAAGTCTACTGTGTATCAGGCATTCTGCTCTGTGTGTGGGATACAACGGCAGTAGGTCATGCTGCTTGCCCTCAGAGCAGCTCAGTGTACCTTCAGTGAATGTCCATTCCTCCTCAACACTTCAGGAGCTCTGGCACTGATTGATAAGACGTGTGGGTAAGAAGGAATCTTGGTGGGGCGCCTGGGTGGCTCAGTCGGTTGAATGACTGACTTCAGCTCAGGTCATAATCCCAGGGTCCTGGGATGGAGCCCCGCATTGGGCTCCTTGCTCATTGGGAAGTCTGCTTCTCCCTCTCCCTCTGCCATCCCCCCTAGTTGTGCTCTCTCTCTGTCAAATAAAATCTTAAAAAAAAAAAAAGAAAAAAAAAAGAAGGGATCTTGGGGAAGTTCAATCCAGCTGAAGCTCTTCAAGAGCCAGTGAAATCCAATTTTTTTTCTTTGCTCTGCCTCCTCTCTTTTTAAGAATGGTGACAATCCAACAGTAGCTTCTCTCCCCAGCTCTAAAGCAAATTGAAATTCCTGTAGTGCCAGCCAGACAATCAAGATCGGAGACATTGAGAGTGGCATGTCACAGCTGTGCCTCCTCTTTCCACTCCTCCAAAGGCATGCAGAATTTTGTTGACCCATCAGTGGCCAAGATCACTGTCTAGCTCTCTTTGGGGGTGCGCTGACCATAGATTAGCTCCCTCAGAGTGGGATGGAGAGCCAGGAAGCGTACCCAGTCATCTCCTGGCCACCCACATGGTACAAACATTGTGAACGAGGCAAGGTTTGTTCTTAGAGTCTGCAGCTGACCCTTTGAGAACCTATTGCTTTTTTCCCAATATTCTCATTTTCACTCTGCTAAGTGTACCTTTTTCCATATTGACACTTGCTTTCAAGTCATCAAATATCCTTCATTGATCATTGAATAGGAATGAGTGTAAGTCGACAAGCTACCTCTCTCATTTATGAGTTAAATGGGTTTCTCCATGTCCAGTGGAATACTTTACTCATGGTGAGGGATTTTTTTGTACATTAGTAAGATATCAGGAGTGGCAGTAAGAGCAGAGACCCTTTGCATGATCTCAAAGAGTCATACTATGGGAGTGGCTGAAAAAGTCTCATTTAAGACAAAGTAAGAGTCAAACTAGACCAAGCCTTAATGATAAGAGCTATCATTTGGAAGAAAGGACGGAACAGGCACCTAAAAGAAAATAAATTCTGATGTAAAAAAGAATTTGTCTTCAGTGCTCCTACTGCCCCCACTTTTCTTTTGGGGATCAGTCTCCCTGATTTGTATCAGTACCCGACAGGCGCTTCTTGGGGTAATCAGGGCTATCCAGCTGTCTAATCTGGAGCCCCACCTGCATGCAATCTTTATTCTCCAGGCCGTTCCTCATCTGCTTTTCCTCTTTATCAAAATTTATTTGCACTATGTTCATTCTGTCAATGTGCTTTCCAGTGCTAGGTCCCATGAAACTATAATCTGATTGGCACTGGTAATAGGATTCTGGGATTTAACACGAAGAGAGTATCTTCAGTGAAATGATGGCTCTCATGTTGACAATCTCAGCTTCTGGGACAGGGGGAAGATCATTGCTGAAGAAGCCTATAGAATTAAGAAGCTGTAAGTAACCCCCGAGTCAATTCTCTGTACATATTTCCAGTACTCAGTCACGGTGTAGAGCTAGGCCTTGCTGGGGGTACAGACAACTCAACGTAGCCCCTGGTCTCAATGAGCTTGCAGTAAAGTGGGGTGGGATGGCGAATCTTGGATGCCACCATGACTTTAAATAATCTTATTTACTCATGGTAGGTATTATCATGTGACTTTAAAGAACCAAACGTCAGAAAAATAAACTCTTTCCCCCAGGTTCTGTACACGTAGTGAGGGATGGAGTCAGGATTTGAATTCAGATCTGCTGTGGTTCTGAAGCTCATGTTCTTTTCAACATCCCAACTGCTATGGGAACAGAAGCCAAGAGGCTGGGGGCGCCTGGGTGGCACAGCGCTTAAGCGTCTGCCTTCGGCTTAGGGCATGATACTGGCGTTATGGGATCGAGCCCCACATCAGGCTCCTCCACTATGAGCCTGCTTCTTCCTCTCCCACTCCCCCTGCTTGTGTTCCTTCTCTCGCTGGCTGTCTCTATCTCTGTCAAATAAATAAATAAAATCTTAAAAAAAAAAAAAAAGCCAAGAGGCTGGATGAAGGAGAGAGATGCAATGCTGGGTGGGACAGGTATGGCCTGCTCTGGGGTGTAGAGAAGGGAATGAGCCTTGTGCCTCAGAGAGCTAGAGGGAGCTTTGTAGGAGACTGGGAAGTAGTGTCCAGTAAAGTCTGAAGCCACGAAGAACAATTTGTTTGTATGACAGTCGCTGGACGAGCAGAGGTCTTTTCAGGGAGGGAGAGAAGTTTAAGGAAAGGCCTAGAAATAGGAATAAAAGCATGCTGGAGGCCAAAACAAGGGATACTTGATGAAGGGCATGAAAATTATTCCCTATGGGTCACCTGCTCTTTTACCTTATCTCCGTTCAGCCGAGGGAGGGAGGGAGGGCCAGCGCAGGAGAGGGTTCCCCTAGTCTAAGGGGCAGGAACTCTGCAAACCTGGCCTTGCCTACAGTGTTACCTGGAACCGGTGCCTCAGAGGATGGTCAGGGTCCCCAAGGTGAGGGGCTGTTTCTCAGAAGTGATGACACAGGCTGCGAGCTTCTGGGGAGGAAGGGTGAGGGAGCCAGGTGCTTCTCCCTTCCCTTTCTGGAATCCTGGCCAGTTTCAATTTACATAACACAGCTTAATCCACAGAAACAGGAGCTGGGAGGCAGGTTCTTTCTCTCTCTTTTTTTTTCTCTCTGAGACACGGAAACCTTTATTTTCTCCCTACACCACAAACCGGTGCTGTTAAATAATATTGGATAATTGCACCTGTCGTACTCCCCATATTGTGCTGAGGAAAAATAATTGCTGGTTTTCTGCTTTGCAGTTTAGCTGTGACTTCGTCATTTGACTCGGAGCATGTCATTTTCTCCCATTTTAGACTGTGTACAGTCAAACTGTGTGAAAGGACCGCGGATAGCAGCCCTGCGTGTGTGAGTGGGCGCGGGCCTCATTCAGCAATGATTTCTAATTTATACAGCATTGAAAATCCACAGCTATAAATAAACAGTTCTGACTGGCTTTGCTGCCTACTCAAGTGCTTTATTAAAAAAAAAAAAAAGAAAGAAAGAAAAAAGAAAAGAAAAAGAGCCACCAACTGCATGAGAGAGGAAAACAACGTCTGGGTATGGATTCTGATTTCTGACACTTGGGAGGGAGAGGCCCAGACTTGGGATGGGTTCAGGGCTCGGCCAGGTGGCCTTCTGGGAAGCCAGGCCTCCCCACTCCTCCCTCGGCCCCCTCCCACTCCCACATGCAGATGCCACGTGTTTGGGGATTACAGTATATGCAACTAACTTCCTGTTATGACAAGTATTGCAAGCGAGTAGGTGCAGAGGAGCTGAAAATAGCTTGAGAAATGTATGACCCATTTGAGGAGAGGATGGGGCTAATGGATTATTTAGGCAAACAGGGTAAGTCTTCACCCCACATTGAAAATTGGTGTTTCATATGAGATAGCAAATCTAGAACGTATGGACCAGTCCACAAGGCACTGGAGGTGCTCCTCTCTCTGCCTCTGTGGATGAGAGTTTCCACCAAGCTGGGGTCCCTGGACCACCACCTTTTGTCCAGCCTTGCAGATACACACACAGTTTTGCCTTGTTAAGTAAAAGCTTTCAGATGGCCAGTTACTGCTCTGCTCTATAATCAAGAGATAGGAAGATGGGCTCAGGAAAAAACCACGTGTGTGACCTTGGGCCAGTCATTGTCCTCCTCCAAAGCTAGTGGCATACCAGAGCCAGCTCCTGTGGTCCTTTCGAGGGCCAAGTGGTTATGCATATGTCTTCCCAGCTCTGCATTCAGTGGCCTGTTGGTAGCTTGAAAAAGGTTGTGGTGGAGTGTTCCCACCATGGAATGGGCAAACACTATAAATCAGGGCCTTACAATTTTCCTTTTTCCAGAGAGTTGGTTTTTAAACATTTACCCGCACACCAATAACAGAAACTCAGTTTCTTCATTTGGAAAATGAGGACGTGATGCATTTTCTACTCATAAGATTCTCATGAGGATAAAACGAGATCATGAGGGTGAGTGCAGTTGGTCAATTACATGACCCTACACAAATATTATTGCTGATTCTCTCCCCATGTGGTTGGTGTTGTCTTCTATTAAGGATCTAGCCTTCTGGAGGCAGCAAATCCTACAGACCTCTTAATGAATGTTTATTTAGTGTATTTCATGTTTGCTGCTGGTGTTTTGTTGCTTCTCCTTTCTTAAGTTCCAGAAGAACCTGGGAGCCACCGACCTGCTGGTGTATTTGCTCAATGGGAGGCGGTTCTCGGGTATTTCTGGCATTGGAATGGATCCTGCATGATGGTCAGTCATACAGAAATTTAATTTGATTCCAGGGACAGTGAAGCCACAAATAGAATGCTGCAGGCTCATCCCAGCCAACAGCTTACTATCACTCTGCTAAGTATGCAGCCCCAGTCATCTTTGGGGTGTGGAAAATTTGGGTGATCCCCTGTGGACTTTGCATTTGGGGAATTTCCACTGTGACAACTGCTTCTGGGCTCCTGCTGAGACCAGGTGCTCTGAACACTCAAGCAGCAGCAGGTATAGTGTTCCCAGTTCAATCCCAAAAGACTAGCGGCTCAAATTAGGAAGACGGCAGGTTTCTTGGTGCCTATCCTAGGCTTCCCGGGGCTGCTTGCCCTGCCGTGGCAGTCTGCCCTCTTCTTTAACTCCTCAAGACCAGTTTTCTATTTCTGAGGTTTTCTGGTCTTGGAATGCATATGGCACAGAGCACAGTGGCCAGTCATAGAGACATCAAGGTTTGATGTGGTTCTAGGAATAGTATTTACCAAAGTTTACCCATTGTTACCAAATTTCTCCTGTATGGTGCTAGGTTGGGAAACCCAAGAACAATTTACTCTGCTGCCCACACCCAGCCCACATGGATCTGGTGACGCACCGCCAGACTCCATGCTTACCCACCAGTAGACCCTTATCATCTGTGTTTTTTACAAAATATGTCTGTAAAAAAGACCCAGAAAAACTCACTAGGAAGATCAAAGCAAGGTTTGTGAATGTGCTTGTGAATCACCTAGCCATCAGCTTTGTTAAATCATAAGCTAACTCAGCAAAGTGCTCTGTGCCAAAGCATTCTCGGGGATCCTCATAGCCACCATGTCACTTCCTGTCACTTACTCAAGTAAGATGTACATTTGTTTGATGAATTAAGCAATATTCGAATGGAAAAGATTTTGATGATGATGTCGTGAAGTCCCATATTTGGACATGCCCTGAATGCTTGCTCACAAGAGGGGTAGATTTCCCCATATTTTTTATAACTTACTTTCTCATTGCCCCAATTAATTTTTCTTCTATCAGGTGGACAGATGACTTCGGTAGCACCTATCTCCCTACACCTCTATCTAGACTGAGGAAAACAAAATGGATGAGCAGTCCATGAAAATAGCTAGTTGATGAAAATACTTGTTTTTAGGAAAGTTGGGGTCATTAAAAACGGCACAGGACTGGGAGTTAGAAGATCTGGGGGACAAATGCTATTATCTTGGCTGTGATCCTAGTTCTTTGGCCCTCATGCAGATTACTTTTCAGCTAGGTCCTCAACACCCTTCTCTGTAACATGAAGAGTTTCAGGGATCCCAAATCCCTTTCTCTCTCTAAACATTCTCTAAAGCCAAGTTTATGCGAATTTCCTTGGCTTTTGGCCAGATTTTGACCACAGAGGCCAGATGAAGGTAACAGATTCTGAGACAGCAGTTGTTGTTTTTGGCACATCCAGTAAACCTTGTAAAAAAACGAAGAGTCCCCACATTAAGCTACCTTCATAAACCCTCTTATTAAATTTAAATATCATTCCCTACCCTTTCTACCTTCCTATGTGCCTCCACCACCTCCCCAACCAGAAAAGAAAAGAAAAAAGAAAAGAAAAAAAAGAAAAGAAAAGAAAAGAAAAGAAAAGAAAAGAAAAGAAAAGAAAAGAAAAGAAAAGAAAACTCTCATGTTTTCTTCCTTCTTTGTTCTTGGAAAACAGCCTGTGATCACTTCCTCTTTTTCCTTGGCTGCATCGTGTCACCTGTATGATGAAGAATGGAGAGAGACATCAGACTTCAGCGTTTCTCTAATGGGTATTCTTGTGCAGGTAGACATTCAGCTTGACTTGGGAGAGTGGAAAGTCAAGGGCACTTAGCCCAAGGCAAGAGGATGTACTTTGCTGACTTCTGAAAACCTAGCACCTCTACAGAAAGGACAAGAAGCAGCTCTGTTGTCCCTGCTTGGTACTTGGCTCATAGCTAGCCTGTTGACCAATAGTGCCGTCTGCCTTCAGGGGGTTCTGCAGGTCAAATGTGAGCCACGGATTAAGGTTGCTTTTGGCCGAGTGTTTATGGGCTGCATGCAATCCATCAAAAAACTCTGAGGTTGTGCAAATGGAAACAAAGAGACATCAAATTAGGAAGAAATAGAGGAGTGGAGATTCACCTAATTAGGGTTCATTCCATGACCTCTCCCCAAATCAACTTAACAGCCTGAATGGGGGAGTACTGGCATATTGATTAGATTTTAGTAAGCTCATTCGAAGGGTTTTCTTCTGCTGAAATTGTAGCCCTAGATTTCTAGAATGACTTCCATTCAGCCAACAAGTTGGTACCTCTGTATTTATTGATCATAAATCTTTGCATAAACTCTGAAACTTCTAACACTGCATTAGCGCATTATCCTTCCCACTTGTTGTAAATGTTATCAATCCTACTTTGAAAACTTTTCTCAAATCAGCCTCTCCTTGACCATTCCAGAGCCCTGTTAGCTCTGACTAGGTGCCACAGCCACCTCATGCTTCTACTTTCATGCTTCACCCTTCAAATCCTGCCCCCGTCCATCAGTTATGCCCTTAAATGTCTACTACTAATTTTATTTTGCTTGATTTCCCCTCTCTGAGGCTGTAGTGACTGATGTCTTGAAGTCTCCCTCTCTCACACTGATTTTCTAGGACAGCCGACTACTAATCACACAGCCCTTGGGGCCATCCTATATTCATGTCTCTCAACATTTTTAAGGACAGTGCTCTCTCTTCTTCTTCTTCTACTCATCAATCCAGATACCCTCGGTCACTCCAGGGAAGCCTTACTAAGCTATCCAGCTTTTCGAGCTTCATGTCGTTTTCATTTAGGCTCTTACTTATTTTTCATTTTTGATGTGGATTCTCTCCTCCCCCATCAGGTCTTCTGTACGGTAGGTCTCTAAGTACAAATCCAGAACCTCTTTGCCCGTAATAATTCTTTGCCAGCTAAATGACGCATTAATTCCTTCACGTTCAAGATCTTGGGCAATGTAAACTTCTCAACTTAGTTGCCCCTGCAGTCCCTCTGAAGGCTCCTAAAACCTTCTTACCAACCCCAGCCCCTCAAATATAACTGTAATCATAACCACACTCCTTCAACCCCAGGTGTCCAGGATTGAAGAGTCCTTCTCCACTGAAGAAATACAACAGATACTGAAGGCTTAGAGACAATCAGCCCAGGAGTGGAAGTAATGGCAGAAAGTTCCTTTGTGGGAGGACAGCCTTCCTCTCCTTCCCCAGGATCAGAGTCTCCCACCTCCAACACTATGCAGCTAGATAGAGCACTAAGACATTGCCATACATTAGAGAAGGCATCGTCCCAAAATGTGTCTCTGAGTGGACTTCCAACAGTCATTTCTTCTGTAGTGACTTACGTGGTGTGAATGTCACAGGAGTAATGGTTTTCCTTTTGTTTCTAACAGCGAGAGGTGGGTCCTTAGTCCTGAAATCTCCTGGAGCTGAGTGGTCTCTAGGCTTCTCTGAGTCCTCAGAATTTATCTCTGACTCTGACTCCACAATACATGACTGGAGATTAGGGAGCTGTTGATTTAGTAATAATCTTACTCAAACAAAGTTCATAACATGGATTTTATATTCTGACTGGGAAATAATGTTGTTTGTTATCCTTCTTTCCTTCATGGAAGGGCATTTTTTCCCACTGGAATGCCTTTTAGTTAGCAGTTCGGGAGCTAAGTCCACCCCTGATTCATTTTAGTCCTTCCTTTATCCTCTGTTAGTACCGAGGAATAGAGATATTTTAGGCGAAACATTTAATGTTTGTCTTGTTTAAGATCCAAATGTTTTCTGCTGTCATGGCAAAAAAAAAAAAAAAAAAAAAAAGAACCCATTCTTTTAATCAGCATCACTATGGATACCATATGTAATTACATTTCTTATTATTCCAATAGTGAGAAAACAGAGTAAGTAAAAACATTATATTCACAAAGATTTACACCTATGTCTCTACAATCACGAAAGCTACTGCTGCTAGACTTTGAACTGAAAATTTGAAGAACATTTTCCTAGTTTCCATGGGTTGGCTTGGAAAAGGGTGAGAGGGCAGATGGTTGGGGAGATGGGAGGTGTTAGAAGAATGAGGTTTGAACATGAATGAGTAAAAGTTTCAGTGCAGACGTAGCAGGAAGGAGATGGAGCTGAGGTTCTGGCTGGAGAAATTCTTGTAGGAAAAGAGGCAGTGAAAGAAGGAGAAGCAATAATCCAACGTGGTCTGTGACCTGAGGGAGATGAAATTAGGACAAGAAAGGCAAAAAGGAGATATATTTCTGTTATTGACCAAATGCTGCTCCTGTGGGACCATGCTTTAGAAATACACATGGGGTCATCTCCTGGTAAGAGTCTTTTGTTATGAAATGATCAGAGACAATATGCAAGGCAGAAAAAAAACCCTTAAATTTCTTCATGGATAAAACCAAAGAGATAGACTAGATGGCCTCTAAGCAGCTTTCAACAATAAAATTTCCCTTTAAAAAAATCTGGTCAACAGAAAATAGTATTAAAGGAAGGTTTTAATGTCCTTCTGTCCAAGTCATAGACACAAAGTCACATGGTTAGACTTGAATTTTCAGCTTATGAACTCTCCTTGGGAGGGAAAGGATTTATGGTCTCAGGCCCTGACAAAGGATAGCCTGAATCCCTGCACATGTCCCTCAGGAATGTTAGCAGAGGGGTCATGGGTCAGAGATAAGCTGATTGCCTCTCCAGCCACATCTATCTAGAAGAGGCCCTGCCATGTGGGCCTGGCACTACGCTCCTTTTTGTGCCTGATATATCCTGTGGGTTGTGTTTCTCTTCCTGAGGAACTCGTGTCTTGATGTCAGCATTCTTGTGTCTTGTCAAGGAAAAGAGAGAAAGAAGAAAAAAAAGAAAGCAACAGAAAGAAAGGAAGAAAGGAAGAAAGAAAGAACACTCAGTACTCAAGTGGCAGACAGACAAGGAAGCCTATCCTGGAACCCCTTGACAGCCCCTTTATCCCAATCAGGGTGGAAAGAATGTGTCTGGGGCATCCCTAGGTGCTTAGACATGGTGGACCAAGCTTCCAATGATCTTCCAGACACTGCTTCCCCTTGCCTGATTCTGCTATTGTTGGAAATCTATGTTCCATCTAACTATGCCCCCAAAATAGAAATTGAATCTTTCCTGGTGAGTATCTGGTCCTAGTAAGTGACCCTGTGCTTGTCCAGCCCTCTGTCCTATGACACATAAAAGCTAGCACAGGGAAGGGGGGGGAAGATAGTGACAAGTTAGGCATGGTGGCACTCTGGGAACTCTCGAGAACCACAGCATCTTCTTGAGGACCAGCAGGACCTTCCGGAGGGCCTGACAGCTTTGTCTCCCTGGTATACAGGGCCAGATCCATGCATCTGCGTACTCCTGAAGGATGTCACCCATTGTCCAAGTTCACATTTGATTATTGGCATCATCTCTTATTACTGTCCTTCTCTCTCCTCTCTGACAGGACACACAAGGAGGTAGAAAGTCTGTAGACATTCAGTGAGCATGACCATCCCTGCCAGAGACCAGTAGCATCAGAATCTTTGGGTGTACGCATTAGAAGGGAGGAACCCCACACCGTACCTTAGCTCTACTGAATGAGAACCTACATTTTAACAAGAGCCTCATTTTAACAAGATTTGGAAGCACAGACAAGTTTGGGAAGCACTACTCTGAGATCCTGAGATCATGGCTCTTGACACTAACTACAAATTAAAATAACTGGACAGCTTTTAAAAATATCAATGCCAAGTCCCCATCTCCACAGATAGGGATTCAGTTGGTCTGGGGTAGACCTGAGAATTAGTATTTTTAAAGCTCCCCCAGTGATTCTACAATGTGGAGTAAAGGTTAAGGACTATTACTAGAGAGATACTTGCATATTAGATGGGTCTTGACTGATATTTCTTGACCACTTGGTACTTAGCTGGTAATTCCTAACCAGACCACATAGTGTCTCAGGATTTCAGAAGCAGAGATTCCAATTAACTCTAGCCTCAATTAGCCTGACCTCCTAATTTTTCTCAAACTGCTCCCCCTCTGTCAATTTGCACTCAGTTATGTGACTGTTGCTTTTCATTGCCTTCAGCTGGGGAAACTGGTAGGTGATGCATACAATCGAAGGAGAGGATGGGATACCCACATAGGGAAGGTTACTGATTTTTGAGAAGGGAGAATGAGATTAATAGCAATGAATCCTATGTGCCAGGCCCTGTTTTGGTCACTTGATACTTCTCAAGTCATTTATCTCCAGGATGTCAGGAGGGGGTTGTTAGTGTTACCTCCATGATGCACAAGGAAAACTGGAACACAAAGATAGTAAGTGCCTTGCTCAGTGTCATTGGTCTACCAATAGTAGGACCAAGGTTGGAACCCAGGCAGCCTGGCACAGAATTTTTCTCCTAATCACTGCCTCCCACAGCATCACCAAAGCACTCCTTAGAATTGTGCTGTCATCCAAGAAAGTTCAGGTGTGTAAAGAGGTGACAAAGTAGGGTTACTCCTGGATTTGGACAGAAGAGGTGGCTGCTTACATGTCTCCATAGATTCAGAACAGGTTTGCAGAGGAACTCAGAGATAGAAGCACACGATTGATTGTCCGCGCCTCGACAATGCTAAACTACATGCACGCTCGCATGGCAGGCATTCACCAGGGCTGTCCTAGGCCAACTAGCATGGATGGTCACCCAACTTAGAGGTCATCCCATCACCGAGAAGTTGAAGTATATTGACACAGCTTATACGGTTGGTTTGTGGCCGGGTGAGAGACATACCCTGTTTTTTAAAATTTCTATTCCAGTGTCCTTCCCCCTATTTTTCACTACCTGTCCTAACAAGCATCTCTTTTTCAACAGCTCTCCAACTAGTATACCATAGCATCACCATATATGCTCCTTAAACTCTCTGCCCAATACTTTCATCTTTAACCATTATAGTCACTCCTTGATGATTGTCTTCAGAAGCCCTGTGCACCAAGTCCCATTAGTGCCTAGAGAGAAGAGCCCTTAGATACCCTCTGTCTGCATTGATTGATCCACTGGTAAGCTACTGGAAATGGGAGAGTCAAAGATGGATAAGGCACACTCTTAACCCTTAAGAACTCAGGGTCTTGTGTAAAAACAAATCTCTGTGCAGACATAGAAGGCTTCCTGGAAGAGGTGAGTTGATATGATTAAGTGGGTGTGAGACAGACAAAGACTGGGGGATGTGAGAGACTGAAGCCCACAGAGGGGAGGGACAACAACAACGTATAAAGAAAACAAGTAATTTGGTGGTTCTGCTGGGGCACACATTTAGACAACAGAGAGCAAAAGCCATGACGGGGACTGGTTCACAGAGCCCCTCCTGTGTCATTCCAAGAGCTTGGACTTTATCTGTAAACTGGGGAAGGCTGAAAGTGTTTTAAGCAGAATAAGACACAGGAAAATGTGCTCACATAGATAGCTCTGTTTAGTTTTAGGCAATTTTAAGTGGTTACTGCAACTGAGATGTTAAGTGATCTAATGTCTCTTATAATTCTTACTAGACCATTTGTAATTACGATCCATTTACAACTTAACCCACTTATGATCCTATTCTGATGCTATATAGGACTTTTAACCCAGTCTATTCTTTCAGGAGTTAAAATCTAGGCAGAGGAGAGGGACGCACGGCCACCTATGTGTCTGTCACTCACAGGAATGTTCACATGTGCACGTGTGTGGGTCTACATGTTGATGCTAGCCTATTTGCTCGTGGGGACCTAATTGTAGTGAAAACCTGGATGTAGCTCTTAACCAATGAAGCTTATTTAAAAGAGCTTTGTATTGGAAATAATCTTAAATTTGGTGAAAATTTTTTTAATTCAACAGACATAGTCACTGTAGAGTAACAACTTATTCAAGATTGTTTAATTCAATACAATTGTTTAAAATAGTTACTGTTCTGTAAGCTCTGAGTAATCATGTTTTTCTCTGCAAATTTCAAATGGATTGGTTTCTTCCTTCTTTCTTCCTTTTTTTTTTTTTTTTTTTGGTATAGATTTGGGAAAGGCATCAAAAATCCTTACCAAGAACTTCAAGGAGCCATACTAGTTAGAATTAGATGTCAACACATCTGAAATGTCAACACATTTTTTTTTTTCTCTCCTCTGGATAATTTCCTGTGATTTGGAATCCTGATTTTGGGAGTAAATTTTAGTATTCCGTGTTTTAAGTGTTTGCTTTCAAGGATAGTGCCTTTGAGATTTCCAACCAGTTACATTCTCCAAGAGTAGCAAACATGTGAAAAAGCCAAGTGGCATGCTTATTTCTCCAGGGTCTCATTTTCCTCCCAGAAATATACACTCTTATGAAACTGTCGTGGTTTTTGTTGTTGTTGTTGGTGGTGGTGGTTTTTTTGTTTTGTTTTGTTTTGTTTCGTTTTGTTGCATACACGGGCTTATGTTTTCACACCAGTTCATAGATTGGGTGCAAGATGCCATTTGTGCCATTTCTATTTTGATAGAACAGAATGGCATGTGGGAGTGTGATGTGGGGACTGTCTGTGACTCTTGCTTCCTTATATACAAAATCAGGGTATGCTTCTTGCACTTCCCTTAGGGGAGGGAAAAATCATGATTATCTTGCAACCTGACTTTTTGATGGTTACTTTTCCAACAAGATAATATTCTGGGAGTGGGGTGGTGGGAGAAGCAAGAAGGAGAATAAAATCTTCCATTTTAAAACCAGCTGAGTTAAGGTTTTTTTGTGTTTTTTGTTGTTGTCGTTGTTGTTTTTAAGAAGCAACGTGGTTACAACTACCTATAATTAGAAAGCTTAGCTTGCTGACATATTCACTTTGCCCAAGACCCTGTTTAAATCAGAATTCCCATCTCAAGTATAGGATGTGATTTTATCTGGTAAATGTTTTACTAAGGGTTGAGAAGCAACCTAATGGCAGAAGAATGGGAAATCATCTGGGAAGGCACTGTTGAGGTTGGAAGAACGAAGAGGGTCATCTGGACCCCTGTCCTTCAAAAAAAGATACCTTGACACGTAATAGCTTGTATCCCTCAGTCCCTCACTTACGGGAGGAAGACCTTGAGTTCGTTTTTTTCACGCTGGGGATGGTGACACCCTGCTCTCTGGGTCCTGAGCTCTCTAAACAAGATTAGTTTTAGTCTTGAAGGTAAATGAGGTATTGTTTGGGGGAGGAGGGGAGATCATTTGATGGGGTCCTTTGAGAAAATTCGAACTTCCCCCAGGCTTTCCCTTTGCCTGCTTTGGTAGGACCTGTCTGAATCCTTTGCACAAAGGCATTAAGCATCACTGCCTTCTGCTTTTGGACTAGTTTCTCCTTCTGTTTCTAGGAGGAGTAGAGAAAGTGTAAGGAAGGTATGTCTCTGTAGGTAAAAGAGAAATAAACTGACCCCATTTCCAGTAGTTGACCTTCTCTCCAAGTAGATAGATGCCGGCACAAAAGATGTAGCTGAGAGAGAAGAAGGCTGTTAGACCCACCGGGCTGAGTTTGGCAAACACAGGATATACCCACGTACCCGTCTCAGAGTAGATCCATAGGACCCTGCAGAAAATGACAAGTCACAATAATTAGGACAGCGGGGGCGGGTTGGTGGTGGAGCCATTTTATCCTCAAGATCAATGGGGTTCTGGAGCCCAGGCAGATGAAAAGAAGCCATGGGGATCATTTGTCAACAGCTGAGGTGTTCCACAAACCTACAGAAGTGATTTTTTTCTGGATAAATAGACTTGATTCAAAGAGACACCCTCTTTCATAAGCTGGGCCTGGCTATTTTACCTAATCCATTAAAATTCAATGTTGGTGAAAGAATATGGGAGAACATCAAACACATCATCAGCCAAAGAGAGTATGTGAGGACGTGAATTATTCCTTTCCCTGAGAGGTCTGACCTGCTGAGACATTGAACTTGCTAAGATGGCATCATTCACTGGCTCTCAGCCAGATGAGTGGGGTTTGCTTTTCTTTTCGTTTTTTTTTTTTTAAAGATTTTTAATTTATTTATTCGACAGAGATAGAGACAGCCAGCGAGAGAGGGAACACAAGCAGGGGAAGTGGGAGAGGAAGAAGCAGGCTCATAGCGGAGGAGCCTGATGTGGGGCTCGATCCCAGAACGCCGGGATCACGCCCTGAGCCGAAGGCAGACGCTTAACCGCTGTGCCACCCAGGCGCCCCCTGGGGTTTGCTTTTCTGTACCTAAGAGTCAGGTGTAGCTTTTCGTTAGCCCTCTGAGTCTGATGGGGTAGAAGGGACAGAGATTGAGCATTATTGCTCTATTACAATATGCCTTTAAGAGGTAGGAGGGGTTTAACTGTCAGCCGTGATTTCAGTTCGTGAATATAGCCATGGATAGAGTGTTCGGTAGGAAAAGATGGATTTACAGGAGGCTCAGATCTTGCTCATGTGAGGATAGAATAGAAGTCATTTCTGGAAGCCAAGGGAAGGAAAAGAAATGCTAGGAGAGGAGCCACAATGTCTAAGCAAAGCCTGCAAATGCTGTATGCTGGAAACCAAATGCACTGGAAGATGCCAAAATCTGAAATAACTTTTAAAATTAAATATGGGGAAGATGATGTATCAACTACAGTTTATAATTGGTTAAGAGGACAGAATCTGGAACCAGCCTTCTGTGATCCAAATCCTAGTTCTGCCACCTATTAGCTGTCTTACCTTTAGCAATTTATTCAGCCCTTCTGTCCCCTGCCTTCATGTGAGAAGTGGGGGGTGTAAACAGCATACATATTATAAAGCTATCGTCAAGATTAAGGGAGTTAACACATCGCAAATAAAATAGTGCCTGGCCCATTGTGATCATTTAATAAGCTACTCTCTTCTTAGAGATGGCACAGAGGGGTCCTAGCAACTTTCTTTTTTTTTTTTTTTTAATAATGATTTTTTATTATATTATGTTAGTCACCATACAGTACATCCCCGGTTTTCGATGTAAGGCTCGATGATTCATTAGTTGTGTATAACACCCAGTGCACCATGCAATATGTGCCCTCCTTACTACCCATCACCGGCCTATCCCATTCTCCCACCCCCCTCCCCTCTGTAGCCCTCAGTTTGTTTCTCATAGTCCATAGTCTCTCATGTTTCATTCCCCCTTCTGATTACCCCCCCTTTCTTTATCCCTTTCTTCCCCTACTGATCATTCTAGTTCTTATGTTCCATAGATGAGAGAAATCATATGATTTCTTTCTCTGCTTGACTTATTTCACCTAGCAACTTTCTTTGAGGCTCGTTGTCTCTTGTAACAATTAGGATAGGCTAGGTCATGTTTCAGAAACACCATTCAAATTTGGATACCTCAAGTAATCAAGAGAGTTCAGAGGGAAGAATAAAATTTTGAGCTTAATTAAACTTTCAGAAATCCAAGTGTAGTCTCAGTTGTTTCAAATACTTCAGATTTGTCTGATGCTTGTGGAAGTGACAAGGACTAATACGAGGTCAGGACTGGCGTGAGCAAGAGAGGCACCTACAGTATGAAGTTTAAGAAGCCATGTCTGTATATCAAAGGACACGGTCAATAAATTGAAAAGGAAACCTATGGGCTGGGAAAAAACATTTTCAAATCATATACCTGATAGAGGGTTAATACCCATAATAGACAAAGAACTCCTCCAACTCGACAACAGCAAGAAAAAAACCCAGACAACCCAATTAAAAATGTATAACAGACTCAAGAGACATCTTTCCAAAGAAGAGATACAAATGGCCAACAAACACATGAAAAGATACTCAATATAATTTATTATTAGGGAAATGCAAATCAAAACTACAATGAGATACCACTTCACATCCATTAGGATGGCTACTATCAAGAAAATATCAAGTGTTGGAGGGCTTGTGGAGAAATTGGAATCCTTATGCACGGTTGGTAAGTACATAAAACAGTTTAACTGCTATGGAAAACAGTGTGGCAGTTACTAAAAAAATTAAACATAGAATTACCATATGATCTAGAAATTCTACTTCTCTATATATTCCCAAAAGAATTGAAAGCAGGAACTCAAAGAGATATTCGTATACCTCTGTTCATAGCAGCATTATTCTCCATAGCTAAACCATGGAAACACCCAAGTGTCCATCCATGGATGAAAGGATACATAAAATGTGGTATAGATATACAATGGAAAATTATTAAGCCTTACAAGGGCAGGAAATTCTGACACATGTTACAACATGAATGAACCTTAAGGATATTATGTTAAATGAAATTAGCCAGTCACAAAGAACAAACTATTCTATGAGTCCACCTGTACGAGGTACCTAGAGTCATCAAATTCATAGAGACAAAGTAGAATGGTGGCTGTCAGGGCTTGTGGGAAGGAGGGAATGGGGATTTACTGTTTCACATGTACAGATTTTGCAGGCCCCTGGGTGGCTCAGTCAATTAAGCATCTGACTCTTGATTTTGGCTCAGGTCATGATCTCAGGGTTGTGAGATCGAGCCCTGAATTGGGTTTCATGTTAAGCCTGGAGCCTGCTTGGGATTCTTTCTCTCTCTCCCTCTCCCTTTGCCCCTCCCCACCCCACACACATCTAAATAAATAAATAAATAAAATTACTTCTTTAAACAGACTTTGCTAGGTTCCTCCCTGTCTGCCTCACCTAGTTCATATTACACTGTGCTTCTCTATGGTGATACATCCATTCCTGGAGCAGACTCCCTGTCTAAATTCTTTCTGGCAATTGGGGGAAGGTCAAAGTTTCTTCTTGAGTCTTCTGTTTCTTAAAAATAATGAGCCTAAAATAGTCCTCACGCCAAAGAGACACATTTTGGGTGGAACTTTTGCTCCCCTACCTTACCATTATGACGAACATTGGAATTCTGTGAGATGTGCATCTCAAGGGCACGTACCTCGGAAGGAGAGCATAGCACTTGTCTCCTGCATGGCCGCTTCTCATGACAGGCCAGGAAAGGTATGAGGGACAGAAAGTAAATCCCCAAGGAGCTGGGACTAGGAGTTTGGGGTCAACACGGAGATCTGAATGCACTCCAAATGGATTGTTTTAATTAGTTCACTTTGTTTACTTTATACACTAGAAATTAGGGCTTCCCAGTTTCCATGCCCATTTATATAAGATAGTCGGCAAATAAGAACATTCCCCTAGAGGCCTGGAAAGTTTCTCTTTATTTACTTCATTTTTGTTTCCTTCAGCATAAGGTTCCACAAAGGAAAGTTCCTGAGGTAAGTTAATGAAGTCTATAGTTTCACAGAGAAAGTGCAAAGAAAGTTAAAGGTGTGTTAACTGTCAGCGGAAAAGTAATGGAAACAAATAATGGTATCAGGCAAGAGGGCAATTATTTAATGAGGGGCAGCGAGCGAGATGCCTGGATGAGGGGACGCTCATACTCAGGTGGGATCACTTCTTTTTATTTTTTTAAAGATTTATTTATTTATTTATTTAATTTGAGAGAGAGAGAGCATGAGCAGGGGGGAGAGGCAGAGGGAGAGAGAGAGAAGCAGACTCCCCACTAAGCAAGGAGCCTGATGCAGGACCCCATCCCAGCACCCCAAGATCATGACCTGAGCCAAAGGCAGATGCTTGACCCAGACATCCCTGAGATCACTTCTTTATGGCTTGCTGGAATATATGTTGAAAGGAGTTGGGGGAGAGGGAGAGAGAAAAAGAAGAAGGAAGCAGATTTCGAGGAGGGGAGGGAAGAAGGGAGGGAGAAAGGGAGGGAGGGAATGGAAGACGAAGGCCAAAATGGAATCCGTCACTGTGTTCTTAGTCAATGTCCGCTCTTCCCCAGCCCCACGTAGGATGCCATGAATCCACATCTAAATGTTCGTACACCGCACTCCACTCCAGGCTTCTTCATCTGCAAGGGTTTCTATAACTGTCTACTTGCTGGGCTTTCTTGCATCCTTCAATCCACTTCCATACCATAGGCTACTAGTAATACGGTAATCTTTCGAAAAGAGAAATCTGCTCCTGGCACTCCCCTGCCTCCAGGGGATCCCCACCAGTACCTTAGGAAAATACCCAAGCTCCTCTACCCAGCCCGCCTGGCCATGCTCTGCCCCCGTCCACCTTCAGATCTACAGCTCATCCATATTGGACCCTTTTCTGTTTTTTCAATGAACCAAGCTCCGCAGCTCTGGGCCTTCAGTCATGCTGTTGTCTCTGCTTGGAACACCTCTGACATTTTCACCTCCCAAGACACACTTCTCCTTGCTTTGTGTCTGGCTGAACCACACACATGCTTCAGGTCTCAG
Source organism: Ursus maritimus (assembly GCF_017311325.1). NCBI lineage: Eukaryota > Metazoa > Chordata > Mammalia > Carnivora > Ursidae > Ursus > Ursus maritimus. The sequence continues at coordinate 22,837,583 of NW_024425564.1, forward strand.
CTTTAAAGTCAGTTTCTCTAGAAAAGATTTTGCAAAGACCCTGTAACACTCATTCAGTTAGGTTCTTATGCCACGTACTTCCTTTACCATGAACTTACCCTTGTGGATTATTGGACTGTCTTTCTCAGTAGCCAAGAATGGGACAGGGATTGTATCTATAATGCACATCTGTTTCCCAAGTGCCAGGAAGATGGCAAGTTCTTTAGATCTTTATTTTTTTAAATTTCATTTATTTAAAATTTTTTATTATGTTCCGTTAGCCACTGTACAGTATACATCATTAGTTTTTGACGTAGTGTTCCATGATTCATTAGTTATGTATAACACCCAGCGCTCATCACCACACGTGCTGTCCTCAATACCCATCACCCTGTTACCCCCTCTGCCCACCCCGCCCCCCTCTGAAACCCTCAGTTTGTTTCCCGTGGTCCATAGTTTCTCGTGGTTCATCTCCCTCTCTGATTTCTCCCCCTTCAGATTTCCTTCCCTTCCCCTATGGTCCTCTGTGCTATTGCTTACGTTCCACATATGAGTGAAACCATAAAATACCATTGGCATTTTTCAAGGAGCTGAATCAAACAATCCTAAAATTTGTATGGACCCAGAAGAAACCCTGCATTACCAAAGGAATGATGAAAAAGAAAAACAAAGCTGGGGGCATCACGTTGTCTGACTTCAACCTCTATTACAAAGCTGTGATCATCAAGACAGCATGGTATTGGCACAAAAGCAGACACATAGACCAACAGAATGGAATAGAAAACCCAGAAATGGACCTTCAACTCTATGGTCAACTAATCTTTAGATCTTTAAATGAATGGCTCCTTGGAGCGGTTCGTTCTAGTGGCACCTATGGTTCTCTTTAATTGCTGTTCACTGCAGCTGCTTAGACAGCTCTCGGCTGCCCGATCCCCCAAGAACACCACAGCCTCTGAAACCCGGGAGATGGACCCATGGCCTTCCAAAATCTAGTTAACCTATTGCTCACTTCGTTAACACTTTGAAGAGGCCAATAATTCTGTCCCTCAATTGAGAGAGCAATTTTATATGTCCTTCTAGAACCTTCTGCCATGTAAATCTATGTGAGTCAGGCTGGGCACTCACAGATGGGCAGCCAAAAATTAACATTTTATAGTTTTCTCCTCCTAAATCTTGTAGCATCCAATGGTTACCATAAAATTTGTATTTTCTGTGTCTTATCAGTACAGCAACAATGGACGTCTTTCCATTGTTAGGGACCAGTAGGGAACAAGGGGTTTGGTGAGCTTTCTGCATATAATTCTTAAAGTGCTAACACTCAAGCTGTATCTCCCTAGCCCAGCAGAATAATAGAATTAAAGGACCCCCTGGCCCCATATTTTCATGCCGACTTCCTACAGAAGTGCGTGAGATGGTCATAGTTGCGTCCGAGGCTAGAAGGCAAGCACAACCTGGATTCACATTTTGTCAGTAAATTCAACAAGTTAGCAGACTTCCTACAGTGAAAATGTCCTTGACAATGGCTGGGACCTGGTGATTCCTTAAGGTAGGGACTGAGCCTATTGCTGCCTTTGCTATGCAGGGCCATGTCACCCCTCTGCTCACCTGCCCTCTTAGGCTTTGCACTCACCCCTGCCAACAGCTCCCAGTCACACATGAGCCACCAACTTTAAGCTACAAAGATGACTCCTGGACTTTTCCGGGTTTCTACCACCTGATCAATTTTTGCTACTTTGCTGCCCCCTTGCCCCCCGTGCCCCTTAGATGAGGGCATTGACCCAGCATTCACTTTCTGCTTCTCTCTCTCTCCCTCTCTCCCCGTCTCCCCCCTCCCTCCCTACCTCCCACTCCTACTTTCTTCCCTCCCTCTCTGTCCCCCCTTCCCTCTCTCTCTCTCCTCAGCAACCTCATCCCACCAGGAGGGTTCACTCCCTGGATCTCCACTGTAATCACCTCTTTTGGGAAGCCCAGGTCTGAATGTCCAAACGGAAGTTTCTCTAGGCAAGTGGTTCTCAACCTTGGCTGAAGATTAGAATTGCCATGGGGGCTTTAAAAATCCCAATGCTCAGGACATATCCTAAACCAATTAAACCAGAATGGGACCCAGATACGGGATTCTAAATGGAGTCTCTTACTTATACCCCCGAACTATTTTTTTGCTTCTCTTAGTGCAACCACCATCTTCCCAGTCCAACAGCCAAAAATTCATAGAATTGTCTTTGATTTTTTTATTTGCCCACGACATGCCAGTTAATCCACAAAACTTGTTCTGCTCTTTCCACACTGTGTCTCAGGGCTGCCCTCCATCCTGCTGGTACCGAGGTATCATTCTTCAGGTTGGTATTGTTTCTAATTTCTGCAACAGGAGCTAAGGTTTGCACAGGAGGTATGAGGAGGGCAGATGGCCACATCCTCTCCCCTGCTTTGTGCTTCCAGTCTGCATCTTGGCTGGCCCAGGCTCCAAATGCTGATAATAAGGGGAGGGGGGTTGTGTGGCATTTTTATATGTATTTCATATATTAATGAACCTAGGGGCTAAGGAGTACTTCTGTGGAAAATGGGGCTGGGATTCTGATCTCAAGATTCGAGGTTGTGCAACTCTGGTGCGTCCAGACAACCCTAGATGAAGGTTGTATTTATACCCAGGAAGGGGCAGCAGGGGCTCTCGGCAGGAATTCACCATAATGCATGAGTGGAAGTAGGAGATGATCTGGGAACTCAGCTCCATGCATTCCTCTGGCAGTTTTTAATGTATTCTGGAGGTAAGATATCTATATGCATAGTACACATGTAAGTGTGTATGTAAATGGATGCACAGATTTAGAGGATTGCTACACCAGAGGGTCCAGGCTGCTTTGATGTGGGAGCCTGCCCAAGTGAGCACAGTACAGAAGAAAGGAATGATCTCTCATGCTTCATAGGAATGCAGTTGAGGAGCGACTTTACAAATATCTCCCCCACTGCTGGATGATAGCTGCATATCTGCGTGATGCTTGTCCTCGGCATGCAATGCCTTACCCACTAATAGAGACACCTATGGCACCTTCGGACTTCTGCTCTACCGAGCGCAGGGTAGTGGGGCACTAGCAGGCCAGCTGGGGCTGTTGTGGCTGATAGCATCGTTCTACTGACGCAGGGCACTAGTGGGCAACAGCAGAGTGGCTCAGCAACGGGGCAAGCTGCACTAAAAGTGGAGCCAGGCAGAGACATTGGGCACAGGGGTCTAGGTATCCTTTCAGTCTGCTTAGGTGGAAAACATCGGCAGGTGTGAGCACTCGTGCGTGTATTAGAACTCTTAGAGAAGAGGGTCCTGGAGGCCTGGGCCACCTGCAGCTGGGGAAGGGATACTCTGAGCACCCAGGCAGGGCTGACCCTGGAGCTATGACATAACCATGGACCAAGAATAGGTCATGGGGATTAAACTCCATGGTAAGAATATTCCAGCTAACTTTTATTTGTTATTTTACTCTATTTTGCTTCCCACGTCTTGCTGCTCCAATCCATTTTAAGCACCATTGTCAAGACAACCTTTTGCCAACATAATTCTCCGGCCATGTTACTACTAGCTCTCACTTTCCCTCCTTCTGTAGAAACAAAAAGCAACCACCAAACCTCACATTGTCTACACTGGGTCTAACCTCTAGCCTGCTGTCAGTAAGCCTCTGGGGGTGGGCAGTTCTTGGACCATGTCCTATTAGCCTGGATCACCAGCAGGTTCGGCGGCAGCGAGGTGCCGATCATTGCTCTGCCGTGGTCTGTGCTCTCTTGGCCTTGGGACCGTGCTCTGCGGTTCACTTTCTCTCACTTCTGCCGCTGCAGCCCCCTAGTCCTTCCAGGCCTGGATCCAACACGCACCTTCCTGAAGCCCTTCCCACACCACCCTGTCAGATGTAACCGCTGCCTCCTCTGTGTTCCTGGGCCTCCTTGTATTTGCTAAATGTCATCCCTCCCCATCTTGTGTTCTTATAACACAGGGCTCATGCCCCCTTGGTAAGTACAACCCCCCCATAGGCTGGCGCTTGGCCTGACAGCACTTGGCTTTTCCCAGCAAGACTAGCCCTGTGTTAAGGCAAATATTTGTTCAACAAGACAGTGAATCAGAGCCGGCTGTAGGAACGTTTCTGTTTTCCTGCTCCTCACCAAGAAGCTCAGAGAGAGCGAGGTGAGGTGTTTAGGGGTGAGAGAGACGGGAGCGCGGAGCAAGCTGCAGTATTTATAGGTGAGTCATGCTTCCCAAAGGAAATGAAAGATTTGCAGTTATTACTAACTCACAAAGCTTTGTTTTCCCACTTACGAGCCAGCCCTCCAATCTGGCAATCTGAAAAATGACAAAAATCAAGTGCCACATGGAGGCAGTCCCCACAGTCTTGGTGGCTATTTTTAGGTCGTTGTCACGTGGTTTCGGCCGGTCAGTGCTTCTCCAGCTCAGAGTTACCGCCGTTTTTCTGACTCATGGTTGTTTCTCACGCTCGCTCTGGCCTCGGCCCATGTTCTTTACCTCATTCCTGCTACGGCTGGTTCCCTATTTGACCATGCAGACTGGCGTGTGTAACAGCTGGCCCGCGGCCACTCCCCGGAAACAGCCCCACGGACGTGCACGCTTTGTGGAGCTCCGTCGCCGGCCATCTGTGGCTGTGAGGGCCCCCGGGCCCCCCAGCCTCGCGGAAGGGTAGAGGCCGCGGGCCGCGGAGTGCGGGCTCCCACCGCCGGCGAGGATGGGCACAGGTAGGGCAGCCTGGGTCCGTGGGGCGGCATACAGGCGTCGTTGCTTCGTTCTAGCAGAAACGGAGCCCAAGGCGCCGAATGCTGACTTAGGACTTCGTCCAGAATAAGGAGGTCCAAATCCCAAACCACTTCAGCTCCCCGCCGGGGCCCACCAGTCCCGTTCCAGCTGGTGACAGGTCTCCGTCCCCTCCCTCCCCTTGCTCCAATCCAAGCACAGAGCTGGGAATCAGGATATCAGGGAAGTTTTTCAACCATAGAAATGACGTTACGCTTTTTTGCATCCCCCCCGCCCCCCGCATTTCACAGAGTGTGTTTTGCACAAACGGGGAACTGAGCAAATACCTAGCCTTGTGGATGCCGCGGGGAGTGACCTGCGTTTGGAAATAGGAGCCCTGAGTGTAAGTCCCAGCGCTGATTTTCCCCAGCCCTGTGACCATGGGCGTGTCACTTAACAGCGGAGGCTCGACGTCTCCAAGGCTGGGTGACCTTCATCTCACCTCCACCACTCACCCTCTCTCTTTCATTTGCGGATTGGTTGATACTGTCATCAGTTGGCTAATGTCAATCCTCCCGAGTTACCACAAATGCCACTAACTGGCGTCTCAGTCTTGTTCTTTTTTACTTGCCACACTTCACCCAGACTCCAATCATCTTTCTCACACAAGCCACATCATTTCTCTCCTCCACTTAAAACTTTCCCACAGACAAGCCCTCAGGTTCAAAGTCCCGACTCACTGCTGTGGTCGATTGATCCAGCTTTTCCCTGTCCTCCGGTTCAGCCCTATGCTCAGCAACTCTAGCCCTTTGTCGATGCTCTTGCCTCTGCCTAAAGGTCTTTTCCAGCTCTCTTTTGACTTACTCCGAATCATTCTTTGCGTCTCAGCTTAGACATCAGTTCCCTCCGGAAGCTAACTTGCAGCATCCCTCCTGGGTACCCATAGCACCCTGCACTTCCCCCTCACTCTGTCGTCCCTTTATCTGGGCACTTTCTTCTCTCTCAGACAGCCCCTAAAGGCGGTGTGGTGCCTTGCCCATCACTGTATCCTCAGTCGCTTAGCACAGTGCCTGGAGCTGATGAAAATTGAATGGACCCAGGATGCATTCGTACGGGACCCCCACCTCATTGCTCCTCCTCTGTCTAACCCCCAGTTCACTGCATGGTCCGATCACGTGTCCAGGCACCGACAAGCTAAGCCCTATTGACCACTGCTTATCATCTTTACGACTACCACAATTTCTCCCCAAAATACCAGTGGCTTTTGGTGGTCTTTTACCCCATTGGTCGCCTGGGTGGTTCAGTTGGTTAAGCATCTGCCTTTGGCTCAGGTCACGATCTCAGGGTCCTGGGATCAAGTCCCCATCAGGCTCCCTGCTCAGCGGGGAGTCTGCTTCTACCTCTGACCCTCCCCCCACTCGTGCGTGCACTCTCTCTCTCTGTCTCTCTCCATTTCTCTCTTGCAAAAATAAATAAATGAAATCTAAAAAAAAGAAAAGAAAAAGAAAAAGTTAACAGACCAAAAAATGCTGCCTTATATAATAACTCCAAAAGTTGGGGCGCCTGGGTGGCACAGCGGTTAAGCGTCTGCCTTCGGCTCAGGGCGTGATCCCGGCATTATGGGATCGAGCCCCACATCAGGCTCTTCCGCTATGAGCCTGCTTATTCCTCTCCCACTCCCCCTGCTTGTGTTCCCTCTCTCGCTGGCTGTCTCTATCTCTGTCGAATAAATAAATAAAATCTTAAAAAAAAAAAAAAAGAAAAGTTACACTCAGCAAGGAAGACCAAATCAGATGGAAGTCCACACAACAGACAAAAGTATGGAAATCCATCTACATAATCAGCCAGATACCACCCTGCTTCCGCTCCTCACATAACAGCAACAAAAAATATCTTGATGTATACATACTGTTACCTAACCCCAGTTTCCAGATAGTCTATCTTTAGGGATTTATTCCTTCGTGTTAAGCCAGATATGGCAAATATGTGGCGCATATCCTGCCATTCTCCATTCTTACGCTCTTGGTAGATACTGCTCAAGGGTGACAAAACTCTTTTGTGGTAGGGTCTCAGAATCCTTCTCAACACTGTGCTCCAGGCATCAACTGCCGGTAGGTTCCCAACTGTTGCCTACGCTCTAAAAGTATCCTTTGTTAAAATGCAAAGGCCCCAGATTGGGGAACAGCCTAGATCACTGGAGTCTTGGGGTAGGTTTATGGAGCAAGTACTTTCTTCCAGAGAGGAGAGGCGAGAAAGATTTGGGACACTTGGGAAAGGAGAGGTGCAGAAGAGTGGGAGGTGCATATATTGCAGAAGGGGGAGAAAAGGCAAGGGAGGAACCATCAACAGAGTTCTTGGCACAAAGCTTACAGGTTCTGAAACAAAGGATGGCAAAAGCCAATGGAACAAGCACCGTGGCTTCCATCTCTAGCAGAGCCCTATACTGAGTTTAACTTCCCCCGCATAGGGAGGGATTGGGGGTGACCCACATAGTCAGATGGGAACAGGTGATGTAAGTCTAGACTGGAGAAGGAACATCATGATTAAAGCTTCCATCTTTAGCTATTATGCTTGGCATGCCCCTATCAGTAGAGCAAAAGCATGGCAGTGGATTAGAAGGTGACAGAATGGAAGGGGGGTTTCCAATCATTGGGTGGAAGGCCAAGCCTTTTCCCCTGGTTACAACCACTAAGCAGCACTTCTGACTATTGGTGTCACCAGGTGGTTGAATGACGAAATCTAGGCCAGCTACTTGAATTACCTCTCATGTCTCCAACGAGGCTGTTCTGCAAGCCCCTGGGCAATTGCCCAAATGCCCTGTAGGAGCTCCAGTGCCAGATGTTGACGCAAATGAGCCCATAAAAATACAGGCAGCAGGACTGGGTCAAACCTAGCATGCTCATCAAATGCCTTTCTAGATGGAATATATTTGGATGTTCAGATCATTCGGCCATCCAAACGTTTTATTTTTTCTTCTTTTTAAGTTTTTTCCCATTTTATTTTTTTAATTTAAATTCAATTAATTGATATGTAGTGTATTATTAGTTTCAGAGGTAGAGGTCAGTGATTCATCCATTGCATATAACACCCAGTGCTTATTACGTCACGTGCCCTGCTTAATGCCCGTCACCCAGTTACCCCATCCCGCCCACCGGCTCCCCTCCAGCAACCCTCAGTATGTTTTCTATGATTAAGAGTCTCTTATGTTTTTCTCCTTCTCTGGTTTTGTCTTATTCTGTATTTCCCTCCCTTCCTCCATGATCCTGTTTTTTTTTCTTACATTCCACATATGAGTGAGATTATATAATAATTGTCTTTCTCTGATTGACTTATTTTGCTTAGCATAACACCCTCTAGTTCCATCCACATTGTTGCAAATGGCAAGATTTCATTCTTTTTGATGGCTGAGTAGTATTCCAATGTATATCCATACCACATCTTTATCCATTCATCTGTAGACGGACCTCTGGGCTCTTTCCGTAGTTTGGCTATTGTGGACATTGCTGCTATAAACATCCAATCATTTTAATTGCCAATGGAGCCAATGATCAATATTTTCTTGGGGAAAGTAGCAAGCGTAGCTTTGCAATGATGACTCCCTCGTGAGAGGGAGAGAGGAAGGCCTGGCTTGCTGCTTGTGCATGCACACTTGTGTACTTTGGTGCACGTGATGCTTCCGTGGCATTAACATCAAACAATAGGAATCTTTCCTACATGGACAGTTAGTGATGGTTAAATCCCTGTTAACCCAAGATAGAAGCACTCCTACAAAGCAGCATGCTTCTTCAGGAGTATCCCTCATAGTTCTGAAGGAAAAAGTCTAAGTAGATGTTCTCTCTGCAATCCTTACCTGCTGATGTACGCAAGGCTAGCGAGAGCCAACAAGGTGAGACCTTTCTTCTTCCGTGGATAGCAGTACGGCCTGATGATGACTTCAGCCAGGGTGAAGGGCATTATGGATGTGTGCTGGAGGAGAGAAAATGATAATCATAATGTCAGGCTGCCCCAGCTGCCTGCCATGCCCCTAATTCTCTCTTTCCTCTCCAGTCTACCTTCTTATGCAACTACCAGATGAAACTTCCCATGACTTGTCTCAGATCATGCTCCTTAGTTGCCCCAGGGCCTGCAGTGGCTCCCTATTGCCTGCCATGTTGGCCCAAAGTCCTTTGTCTGGCTACCAGGCTCTTGGTAATGTGCTACCCTCCTCTCTGCTCCTGCTAATTGTTCTCCTCTTCCTCCTTCCACATGCACACACACTTGCACACCCATGCTTACACGCCCACACTTACACACACACTCCTCCCCTAGAACAAGACTGTTTCCTTCATTCCCCTTTGTACTCAGTGTGCTCGCTCCCACCCTCACACTTTTGTTCATGCCTCAACGCTCTGTGGGGACTGTCTTCTCTCCCTGTATTCGAATCGTTCACGTTCTTCACAGCCAACACGATCTTCCACGGAGCTGTCCCTGCATTTTCCTCTTGCTAATTTCTCTCACTCAGTCCGACTGCATCTCTATCCTGTGCCATGTAGTCTAGCACTTATGATGTGTATTTGGAAGATTCGGGGGTGGGTGAGCAGAGAACACTGCTTACTGAGAACATCTAATAGTGCTAGTATTTTATAGTTTTTACATTTGCAACCACCATTGCTCTTTCATCCCGGCCCCTCATTTCCCCAGTTCTTGGCAGCCTCTTGCATCTCTAGCCTCCACCTCTGAACTCCATCCTGTTCCCATGCCTGTGCCCCAAGACAGCTGTGTCAGCACCTCAGTTACCGTAGTTGCTGGGGCTTAGAAATGTCACAGAGCCTGTGTCACCGTGCTCCCATGCCCAGCTATGTTGCTGGGGCCCTGGGTGCTGGCCCTGGATGGCCTTTGCTGTCAGTCATGTCAGTGTTGTGCTCAGAGGCAGCCCCAGGGGACCACATCTTCCCACTCGACCTGAACTAGCTAGGGGATAGTCAGGAGATCAAGACCCTCAGATAACAAGAAATGTGGCAAGTTTTTATGGGGCAGGGGTGGAATGAGAAAGAACAAATCTTAATAATAGAGCATTATTGGACAGAGAGGGCCTCCTGCGGCCCCAACAGGGCTGCAAGTGGGTGGCACAAAGCAAAGAGGCCTCTTACAGGCCCCAGGTACCCACATTTTAATTGCAAAGCTCAGAGGAGCAGCATTACAGACGAATCATGGCTTTTACTGACTTTGTCCAAGATTGGTCCTAAACATACTGACGGGTTGCCTGTCCAAGTGGCAAGACATGTAGGCCAATTGACACATCCTGCACCTTCTTTGGTCTGATTTTAGGCTATAGTTTCTATGTCTCTCCCTCTAATACAGGAGCATAGTGATTAAGGGCACATGCTTTCAAATCTGACCTTGGATCCGTTACTGAATCTGTTTGAACTTCAACCTCCTCTGTTATCAAATAGGCAATAGTCCACATGTCATGGAAAGTACAGCTCTGAGGATTGAGATTAGAGTATGGAAAGGGCTTAGTCCTTGGCCCCTGAGAGCTTCCAGTGAGCATTAGCTGTGATTGTCACGAGGATCACTGTGGCTGTCATCCTTCATCTCATCGGTGGCCCGGTGTGGAGTGGGGTGAAGCAAGGTTCTAGGATGTCCACAGCACCAGGTGCTTGCAGGCAGGCAGGCAAGCAGCTGGAGCATGGTCACATAGCTGCCCCGTGGCCGCCCCGTGGCTCCCTCCCCAGTCCACAGCTGCTGCCCACACTCCCAGCCGTGCTGCCTCAGAGCCCTGGCAACGCCCGGTGATGGACATCAATGCTCTTTTCACCCAGAGGCCACCTCGGGAGGCGAGTGATGGGGCCGTCTGCCCAGCACAGCCACCTGCCTCTCTGCCTGCCTTCACTCTGCCACACCCAGGAAGATCCAACTTGTATTAGGAAGCATTAACAGTCCCATTATCCTGGCCATTGATCTGACAGATTTTATTAACCCTGCCCATAGTCAGCAGCTTCAGATCTCTACATTAATGATCATTGGTAACAGAATTCCTGTGGAATAATGTAGTGCGCTCACATTAGAAGCAAATGAGTTCAGGGTGATTAATGCTTTTACAACAAATAACTCAGGAATGCATGACTGGTCACCTCTTCTAGAAGCCTGCCCTTTGCAAGGGACATTCAATTGGATTTCCAAATGAATTCTCCCTGATGACTTCTGGAAAGTTTACTTCAGTGATGTCATTAGTGACGGGCCATATACTGTGGCTTAATACCAACTAAAAGGTCTTTAAAAGAACAGCGTTGTTTCGTCGGGACTGGGGGGTAGGAGGAAGACCACAGTCTGTGAACTTTCTAAACAGTGGGCTAGTGCAAAGAGCCAAGCGTAACACATTAAACCTCTTGGTATTTCAAGTGCGCTGGTATTTTACCTCGTGTTCATATCAATGGTATAACCTTTGTCAGGCAGCACATATTTTTTTTTAAAAAAAGGAAGAAAAAAATCAGTAAGAGAAAAATCAAATATGCTTTCTGCTTCCAAAAAATCTAATAATTAGGCTGGGATTGACACAAATTAGAATGCTGCCAAAAATTACTGAAAACAGTGACTCATTCTGTATTTCAATTAACAGTTTCTCAGTTTCCCTTATAAACAGTGAAGCTGACAAAAATTAATTATCTCAGAGGGGGTAAAATATTTCCTTCCAGAGTAAACAAAACATCACGGGCTGAAACAATAGTATGTGTGAATGGAGACGATGGAATCAAATTATCTTTCCTTGTCAATTAGCCATCATTTGGGGAGATTTTTCTTTAAGTATCTCATTCCAGATACGTCGGTTAAAAGGACAGTGTTGCTCTTTTCCCACCCTTTCCTACTAAATCATGCCTTCTCCTCCTGTCCTTGGTGTAATGCCTACTTCCATCTGGGCATCTTGGAGATGGAACTCCAAGAATGAAGTCGTGATTTAAGTATCAGTGCAGTCATGCTCTGTAGATTCCCTGGTTGCAAGATAGCCTTGTGCATAAGTACTGACATTCACCAGCCCGCAGAGCATTCTTACAATGTCACGTGAGTGGTGACAGAAAACATAATGAGCACTTACTTGTACTCACCTCATACCAGTAGGCACGTAGCTGTTATAAACAGCTTCCCTAGTTTGAGGCTAAACGTACCACAGGATGCATTTGCATCTTGTGAAAGAGGCAAGCCTTAATCCCTGAGATAACCCATGGAGCCAAGAGTTTTTCATCACTGTCACACAGCTCCAAAGACTAAGTCCATAAGCCTAGGATGGTCACATTCTTATCTCTAAGATCCTCGGGGGGCCAAGAGCACTTAATTTCCTCCAGTGAAAGAAATTCAGGAAACCTCTACACTTTAAAAATTAGATAATAACATTTAAAAATATGATCTCTGCCCCTTTCCTCGATTTCCTTTCCTTGTCAGACTAGCCCTTGTGTTGAGTTGAGTTGACCAAGAGAAACAAGTCTCTTGGACTGGTCATGGAGAGACTTTCTCCTTGAGATACTGTCTCTAAGCTTACCTAATATCGCCCACTTTCTGTTCGGTCTCAAACTTTGCCTCTTATTACACCAGCAAGTTCTCATTTCTGAAGACATTAGGGTATTTTTTACTTACTATACATGGAATATAACATTTTTTATGTATGAAAACATGAAAGCCTTTACAAAATCTCTTCAGGGGCAAACACATGGCCAAAACATCAATTAAAACATAAATATAAATACAACAGACATGAAAAGGGAGGCAAAACAACCTTAATAGAATGCTGTTATACTCAGCTTGTTAATTCACTGCTGGATCATGTTCCTTAAGCTCAAAATCTACATGTGGTAGAAACACACGGTAATAATTGTTTTGTAAATCCCAATAAGGCCATGTCTGATTTCATTAACTACCATTCATTTGCCAGCTAAAAACTTGTACCTTATTCCTCACCACCGTAGTTTCTGCCTCTAAAACCCACAGGTTGGGACAATAGTGAACATCTTCCTGGGAATATTTTGTATCCAAAAGCAGAAACCATCTGTATTCTCCATGAACCCCTATGTCGTTACAGTTACAATTTTGCTTTCAGTCCATCTGATACGCAGAAATTCAGAAATGTAGACATGGGTTGTATTGTTTATATGTCTTTTTTCTTTTTCTATAAATTTTTCCACCTATACTACCTGTAGGAGTCTTTTCGGCCTCCAATACTAGAGTTTGGAGGACACTCTGATTGGATTTGTAAAAATTCCCTTTTCCACTTCCTTGAAACTCTAGTGCATAGGCTAGGCACCACTATAATTAAAGAGCCAATGTTTAAATGCCTGGGGAGGGGGTTTGGGAAGATAAACCACCCACAGAAAGAGCTACAGGCTTCCCTTTGATCTTTACGGTCTACCTAGGCAGGCTGGCACAGCTTAGAAAAATTCAGAAAACATAAGTTAAAAACCAATAGTCTTATTTACCATAGAAGAGTAGTACTGTTTGCAATTTACTCTGAGATACATCAGAAATAAGATGAGCTGATGGATTGGTAGATGCACAGATTTGAGATAAAGCAAATTCAGTTAACTATGAAGAGTAGATTCTAAGTGGCAGGTAACACAGAAGACCACTGTAAACTTCTTTCGACTGCACTTGGTTTGAAAATTTTCATTAAAAAAGTTTGGGAGAAATGTGAATAGTCTTTCCTGACCTGGAAAGAGAAGTAAATGCTCCATTGGGCTGAGAAAGAAAAGCAGGGTGTTACTTATGAACTCGTACATGAATTGAACAGGTGGTTAAATGATAACTTTCTGGATCTTCTAAAGGGCGTTTCTAAGTGATTTCTTACTACACTGTTGTCCTTTGGGTTAATAAGTATTTTGGCCAAGATCTCAAAGCAGCATTTTTCCAGTGGGAAGCTAGTTGGCTTTGAGAACAACTAGCCTGGTGAAGAAGTGGCTGTTTAGATTCAATCCAGTTAAGGGTAAGCCAGAAGAGCGAGCTGCGATCTTAGGACACTACAATCCAGGAATATATTTGCCTCTTGCTGTTCTCCTCCTCTCTCTTCATACCTCTCCAAAGCACCCAAATCCCTTCCCCTTGTTTAATTCTCTTTGGCCATAGCAATGCCCTAGACACCTGCTATAATCTACAACTCATTCCTTCATGTCTTATAACCAAACCGGATTCACTTTTCTCTTCTAATTCTTCCCACAACGGCCCAGGCTTTTATTCCCCAGCATCACCTCCTCAGCTTTTTCCTATCTTGGTACATACTCAACATCGCAATTAGACCAACCTTCTTTTTTTTTTTTTTTTTAAGATTTTATTTATTTATTTGACAGAGAGACAGCCAGCGAGAGAGGGAACACAAGCAGGGGGAGTGGGAGAGGAAGAAGCAGGCTCCCAGCAGAGGAGCCTGATGTGGGACTCGATCCCAGAACGGTGGGATCACACCCTGAGCCGAAGGCAGATGCTTAATGACTGCACCACACAGGCGCCCCTAGACCAACCTTCTGAAAACATGTTTCACGTTGCTACTCCTGCTCAAAAACTTTTGGTGGCTCCCTGTTGCCTCAGTCCACTGTCTACCCTCCTTCCCTAATCTCATCTCTCCCTCTGATTTTCTGCAGTGTTTCAATAGGCTCTCGTCCTGGTCTTTCATTCTGTTTCCTTCCCTAGAATGTCTCCTTTTTCCATTTACTGAGATCTTTAATTCTTCTCTCCCAACTAGCCCCACACACCTTTAAGATGCCTCACAACCAAAAGCACACACGTTAACATGAGAAGATATAAAAGAAAATCAGGACCCAGGAAAACACTGAAATGCAAATATGCCAACCAGAGGTTTGCTGGGCTGCTGTTACTGAGATGCAAACTTAGCAAGAGGTTTCTGGACAGCCAAAGTAAAAAGAGAGAGATGGAATGAACAGTCCTTTTTTTTGGTCTGTGTTTTGGGGAAATCAAGTTTTTCCACTAGTATTTTCCACTAGTAGGTGGTGTCCCTGAAGCAGAACAGTTCAGAGATCTAGTTTCCAAAACTGATAAAATCTGAAGGCAAAATAATAAAACACAATCTCTAGAAGGGGATTCTGCCAGTAAGGAGATAATATTGTATAATTATGTAGGCTTCCGATGATCAGACTAATAGATGGACCCCAGAAATACCATTTTCCCCCTGTTGGGTGTTTCTGCTTGTTTTTGTTCCCATTATGAGTCAAACAACAGCCAGTATTTTCGTCTCTGTTTAGAGCCTGGAGTGGAGGTATTTTACACTGTTGATGACACAGAGATCTAAGGGCTTGGAGGAATCTAGTCAGTGGTAACGTTGACAGCCTCTTCCTGCAAATAAGGAGCCTCACCAGAGAAACCATCCCGCTTCTGGGAGCTGAGTGCCCAGCCCCTCCTGCAACCTCTGGGGCCCACGTCACGTCCACACCAGGCCCACGTCACAGGCTGCCTTTGCACGAGATGCTCACGCTCCTGTCCTTCCCACAGCTCTTTGGGGCCACACTTGACTCTCTAGTGCTTAGTTACATTCAGTTTTATTTTTTACGCTGTCAGTTTAATTTTTACGTGGTCAGTTTTTTTCTCCTACTCTCATTAGATTAGAAACTCTGAGGGCAAATCTCTCCCTCCTACTTTTTCAGGACTCCTCCTCTGCTTCATAAATGCATTTAATCAATTTTCTGAATTTGAATTTATGTATTACACAGTAGAATTAAGTCCTGAATACACCCTGCAGAGCCCCTGATGATGGGGTCACCTTGCCCATTTTATTTCTATGCTCTACTGCTCCTACCTGCAGCCTTCACCCCACCTTCACCCCCTAATTACTCCTTCTCCACCCACAGGTCCCTCCCTCACCACTGATATATCACACACTTGCCCCTCCCCTCCTTCAGCCTCCTCCACCTTCCCCCCACGCCTTACAGGGCTCAGTGTAGATATCCCTACCTCCAGGGAGCATGGCCCTTCCCTGGCCCAGCTGGACCTCACATGATTGCATTCACCTGATACTGGCCGAATGGGATGGAACCAGCTGGAGGTCTAGGGCTATCCCCATTTCATCTCCAGTTGCCCAACACAGCACTCGACCTACTCTGGTCACTTACTATTTCTGGCATTAATGAATGAATCAGTGAAACGATGGAGTGGGGCAGAAGAGGAAGGGGCAGTCTTCCATCTGACCTGGGGAGACAGTCTGGCTTCCTGGTATGAGAAGACAGCTGCTGAGGCCACATTCAACTGACATCGGCAGCCACATGCCAGGCTCTGTCAGTGATCTCATGGTCACGTCAATCCCTCTTCAGGCTGATTACCCTTATCTTTTGCCCCAGTTATCGATGGCACCCCAAATGCTGAAAGTGGGTGTTGTGGGTCACAGGAAAACCTGTGAGCAAGTGTGACTACTGGGAACAGGCTCAGGATGTCAACGTCATGACAACTGAACTGCAGAGTCAATTAAGGTGTGTCACCATCCAGGAGCCTGGGGGCCCGCAGGAAGTCAAAACATGTAACCAGCAGAGGCTGTGCTTGGTTCATCTTGGGATCTGCCAGCTGTGGCCCTTCGTTTGGAGATCGGGCCAAGTGGAAACCCCCCAGGTTTTGTTCGCTATTTTCTTTGTATCTCCTCCTCTGTATCAGTGTGTAATCCACCCTTCCTCCCTGCTTCTGTGCCTGGCTCCAGATAGCACACATGGAGACTTGTTTTTAAGACATAGACAGATGGGCAGCTCTCTAGAAAGCTGCTCCAAGTTGGAGGGAGGAGACTGTTCTTTTCAAGAAAGAGAAAGTTTCAGAGGCACCAGAATCTGCTCTTGCTTTAAGAGCCACGGTGTCTCAGGGCACCATTGCCTCCCCTCAGATATCATATCACGATGGAAATAAAGGACGCAATGTGTAGGCAGCTGGTCTCCCTGGGAGATAACAGCAATGCAGGAAAGCACCCTGCGAGCACAAGCACCAGGGCAGAGTTCCAAACTCCCCACATGACTGATCCCATGATGGACGAGTTTCCACAATTTCTCCTTCCTGACTCTGGCTCTCCCTTGCTGACCCATCAGGGTATTCCTAAAGGGACTCACCAGCTGTTCTGCAAGAGCAGCAGTTGCTGGCTGGTGACTTTCCTGAACACAAGTAGTTGGTTGGTTTAGGGGTAATCTGTAGGTGGGCGAGGAGGCACGCATGGGCTCACTGCAGGGGATCTCAGCCATGGAGGCGGCGGTGGCCAGGAGGGGCATTGTAGGACGGTTAGCAGCATCCTTGGCTTCTATTCCCTAGATGCCAGGAGCACAGACTCCCCCCTTGTGACAATCAAAACTGTCTCCAGATATTGCCAAGTGTCCCTGGTGAGCAAAATTAATCCCAGTTGAGAATACCTGATTTCAGTAATTAGCAAAGGAAGGGCATCTTGCAGAGGTAGTTGACAAGGAGCAGTCAGAAAGTCTGGAGGTGGGACGCCTGGGTGGCACAGTCGGTTAAGCGTCTGCCTTCAGCTTAGGTCATGATCCCAAGGTCCTGGGATAAAACCCCACATTGGGTTCCCCACTCAGTGGGGAGCCTGCTTCTCCCTCTTCCTCTGCCTGCTCTTCCCCCTGCTTGTGCTCTCTCTCTCTCAAATAAACAAATAAAATCTTAAAAAAAAAAAACAACAAAGAAGGTCTGGAGGTAAGGTAAAGAAAGAAAGAAAAAATTTTGATAAATATGGTTGAATGTGTTAAGTATTGAGACGGTATTAAGGCATAAGCCCCAATCCCTGGTTTCAGAAACAAGGAGGCTGCAATGAGCACCCAGGAGCTTGTTTCTTGTGTTCCCAAATTGCTTGTTCTTCCTTCCAGGTTGACGCCCATGTTCCTTGTCCAGTTCCCTGTACCTTTGGGTTTCAGCCTTTTATTCATGGTAATCTTAGACTTGGACCTTGGAGCCCCTGGGCACTGGGGAAGGGCTAGCATGGGGATGTCTCTGTGGCTGCCACTGCCATTTGTTCCACAAACCCCAAGGGTGGGTAGAAATTATAACAACTTTCTAAGTGCGAAATTTGGGAACCTACATGCAGGACAACTTGATGACAATATGCTTGCTCAGAGCCCCTTACACCCCTGGGAACGCAAGCCTGGGGCATTGAGATAATCCTCCCACTGCCAAGAAATTTGCTTCACTTCCTTATCGTGGTTTTCTTAGGAAAAACAAAACAAAATTTCTCAAAAGGTCACAAAATTCCTTCTCACCACTGAATAGTAAAATGTGGCTTTTATGAGTTCCTAGATGTGTTTTGAGACAGATGCCCAAAACATACAAGCTTTTATTCCTAACTAGTTCATACTAGGAGAACTCTCTGGAATAACCCTCTGAAATAATCCTGCACTTTTTGGTTTCCACACTCAGAAAAAAAACCCACAAAGGTTTTTGTTTTGTTTTGTTTAGCCTTTAAATCTGAATTTTCACTGGTAAAATCTGTTCCTATTAAGGGAAGTGAAATGCTAAACTCTCCCCTGCCTTTATGAGGCTTTTTTTTTTTTAATTCTGCCCTCAACATAAGAAGACTCTTGATTACTGTTGAGATGTTCAAATGTTAGGTTCCATGGCAGCCACCAAATAACTCATTCTATTTCTATTGAAGTTCTAAATTTGTGGGTTCACTCTTCACATACATATGCTAATATACCCCATTAGTAGCCTATTTGCTCTTCAGTAGAAACTCATGGTTGGATCTATTATCAACCAAGCAAGCCCAGCAATAAAGAGGCTGAGGATTTATTCCTAGGTATCTTATGGTGATACCTAGGAATAAACCTAACCAAAGAGGTAAAGGATTTATACTCTAGAAACTACAGAACACTTATGAAATAAATCGAGGAAGACCAAAAAGATGGAAAAACATTCCATGCTCATGGATTGGAAGAATAAACATTGTTAAAATGTCTATCCCACCCAGAGTGATTTACACTTTCAATGCCATCCCTATTAAAATACTACTGGCATTTTTCAAAGAGCGGGAACAAACAATCCTAAAATTTGTATTGACCCAGAAAATACCCCAAATCGCCAAGGGAATGATGAAAAAGAAAAAAAAAAAAAGCTGGGGATATCACATTGCCTGACTTCAAGCTATATTACAAAGCTGTGATCACCAAGACAGCATGGTATTACGGGCACAGATATCAATGGAACAGAATAGAGACTCCAGAAATGGACCCTCAACTCTATGGTCAACTAATCTTTGACAAATCAGGAAAAAATATCCAATGGAAAAAAAGACAGTCTCTTCAATAAGTGGTGCTGGGAAAATTGGACAGCTATATACAAAAGAATGAAACCTGACCACTCTCTCAGACCATACACAAAGATAAACTCCGAATGGATGAAAGACCTCGATGTGAGACAGGAATCCATCAAAATCCTAGAGGAGAACATAGGCAGTAAGCTCCTCGACATCAGCCACAGCAACTTCTTTCATGACACGTCTCCAAAGGCAAGGGAAACAAAAGAAAAATGAACTTTTGGGACTTCATCAAGATAAAAAGCTTCAGCACAGCAAAGGAAACAGTCTACAGAACAAAGAGGCAATCCACAGAATGGGAGAAGATATTTGCAAATAACATTACAGATAAAGGGCTGATATCCCAGATACATAAAGAACTTCTCAAACTCAACACTCAAAAAGCAAATAACCCAGTAAAAAAATGGGCGGAAGACATGAACAGACAATTCTCCAAAGAAGACATCAAATGGCTAACAGATACATGAAAAAATGCTCAATATCACTAGCCACCAGGGAAATACAAATCAAAACCACCATGAGATACCACCTTACACCAATTAGAATGGCAAAAATTTAAAAAACAGGAAACAACAAATGTTGGCGAGGATGTGGAGAAAGGGGAACCCTCTTAATACATGTTGGTGGGAATGCAAGCTGGTACGGCCACTCTGGAAAACAGTATGAAGATTCCTCAAGATGTTAAAAATAGAGCTACCCTATGACCCAACAACTGCACTACTGGGTATTTACCCCAAAGATACAAATGTAGTGAAAAGAAGGGGCATATGCACCCCAATGTTCATAGCAGCAATGTCCACAATAACCAAACTGTGGAAGGAGCCAAGATGCCCTTCAACAGATGAATGGATAGAGAAGATGTGGTGGTACATACACACAATGGGATATTATTCACCCATCGGAAAGGATGAATACCCACCATTTGCATGGAGGGAACTGGAGGGGATTATACTAATTGAAGTAAGTCAAGCAGAGAAAGACAATTACCATATGGTTTCATTCATATGTGGAACATAAGCAGTAGCACGGAGGACCATAGGGGAAGAGAGGGAAATCTGAAGGGGGAGAAATCAGTCAGGGAGATGAACCATGAGAGACTATGGACTCCAGGAAACAGACTAGGGGTTTCAGAGGGGAGGGGGGTGGGGGGTAACTGGATGATAGGTATTAAGGAGGGCATGTGTTGTGATGAGCAGTGGGTGTTATACGGAACTAATGAATCACTGAACACCGCATCAGAAACCAATGATATACTCTGCAGTGGCTAACTGAACATTAAAAAAAAAAATGGTCAGAAGAGGCTGGGGAATTGGCCTTTCACACATTTTCACAGAGATGGAAAGAGGCTGTTTTTTCAATAGATTCTCCTTGTTTTTCCTTCGACCACCTTCCTTTCATCTGGTTAACTCCAACGTGGTCATGTCTTCATTCTTCTTAGTTTCAGCCTCTCCCAATCTTCTTCCCTGATTCAATGGCTTTTTTGAACTCTCTTTGGCTTCTTGAATACTCAGTTACCTATTAACATCCGATGATGGTGGTAACAGAGGAAGGTGAAAGCCTAAAAAACCTGAACACATCTCTGCCAGAGAACATCCACCTTTGAGCCACAGTCCCAGTCAGAAAAAACAGTATCTTTCCTTTAATAAAAGATACGTAATTACCATAACTCTGTGCATCTCTTTGAACCTAAGTCAGTCAGTAGTATATCATGTGTCAGAACAACCAAAATGTGCATAGGTATTTCAAGGCATCAGTAACCCTTCTAGAATTTTCCTCGTTTATAACTATCTGAACAAAAGAACACCTCACAGTTTGAAAGCATTTAGTGTCAGCCACAGACTCTAAAGGCAGACTTCCTAAAGCTTCCTCTCTTCCTCCAATGCCCCCTTCGCCCCAGCACACCCCACTCTGCCCCTGAGGAGGAACTCTGGAGCCAGTCAAGGGCACGGAAAAGCTACCAGAGTAAGAGGTGAAGAGTTCATTCATTCTTCCATGCAACAATCTTTATGAAGGGCCTATCTCATGCTAGGATTAAGTGGTAAACAGGGGTGCCTGGGTGGCTCAGTTAGTTAAGCGTCTGACTCTTGATTTCAGCTCAGGTCATGATCTGAGGGTCGTGAGATTCTCTCTCTCCCTCTCCCTATGCCCTTCCCCTTCTCTACATTAAAAAAAAGGTAAGCATATGTGTTCCCTGCCTTTGTAGATCTTATAGTCTAGTCAGCAAGATTTTCCATAAACAAGTAAAAAAACCACATAAATACCAATCATGTTATATGTTATGAAGGAAACAAACAGGGATCTGTACCAGAAGAAAGTGGGGAGCATACTTTAAGTAGGGTAGACAGGGAAGGCCATCCTGAAGAGGTCATTTCTAAACTGGGCCCTCAATGATAAGAGTGAGCCATGAAAGAGTCAAAGGAGAACACTTCTGGTAAAGGGAACAGAGCATATGCAAAGGTCCTGGTGTAGGAAAGAGCTCCACAAGGGTGGCAGGCTCAGAGCAGAGGCCAGGTTCATCCGACATGGAGGCCACAGGAGGGAGTTTGGGTATCATTCTAAGTGTAACAAAAAATTACTGAAGAGTATCAGGACGGAACACTCAGTTTCGATTTATGTTGCTGTTATATGGAGAAGGTTGATCATGGAAGCAGGAAGACCAGTTTGGACGTGGTGAATGCTTTAAATGAGAAGAGACTGTGGACACTAGGGTGTTGAAAGTGGAGCTAGAAAGTGAACAGATTCACTAAACATTTTGGAGGAAGAATGGACACGATTAGCTAACGGATTGGATATGAGGGTGGTGGGAAGGAGGGAGGTGGCAAGGTCAATGCTGGTTTCTGTCTTGAGCAATTGGGAAGACGGCAGCTCCGTTTTATGAGAGAGAGGAGTCCAGGCTAGATTTGGCAGTGAGTATAACATGTCCACTTCAGGACATGTTGACCCAGAGGTGTCTGGGACACACCTACAGATATGTTCTTAACAGCCAAGTAAGGTAGGCAGTTAGAGATGCAAGTCAGGAACTCAAAGGAGGGCTGGGCTGCAGACTGGGCACCTGGACAGGGATGGATGTGTTCCTGGGGAGAGTGTCCTGGCAGAGAGGACGGCCCGGGGCAAGCATGGAAGCACACCATCATTAGGAGGGCAGGTAGAAAACACAGCAGAGACCCAGGTAGGAAGAAAGCTACTCAACTAAGCCAAAAAAGTAGAGTTTCAAGGAGGAAAAAGTCTACTATGCCAAACGTTGCTGAGAAGTGAGTGAGTTGGGGGCAAAAGCAGGAGCCCTGGGTTTGGCCATGTGGAGATAATTGGTGACCAGAATAAGACGAACAAGCAGAGTAAGCCTAGATGATACTTGTTACGGGTCTGTTCCATTCAGAGAGGCTTCTCTGCTTCTTTTTCATGTGGCTTGTCTGCGCAGAAGAAAACTCCTAGTTAGCCAACCCCACCACCACCCCCTCAAAAGCCTGGTAAGAATCAGGGCACGGCTTAGGAAAGTGAAGTTAGAGCTTGTGGTTTGTCTTTGCCTTGGGTGGTAGAGAGAAGGGATGTCCTTCCTTTCATCTTCTCCTGGAGTGGTCGGTTTGGAAGACATGAAGCCAGAGAACAGGTGTCAGAAAAGTGGCTGAACAGCAGGCTGCCATCTTGCTTTAGCAAGGCCCTAAGCTAAGGGGACAAGATGGAAAAATAGCGAGAAGACTCTGACTTACAGGAATAGAATGGATTAAGAAATTAGGGGGTGGGGTGGCGAAGAAGCAGCATGTACGTTGGCAAAGTCTTCATCTTGGGGCATTCACAGCGAGCGGAGGCTCGGAGGAGAGCTGGGAGTTCGGTTTCTGGTTAAATCTCTCAGTGGGGCATATCCCAGTTTGCAAACAGGGCTTGCATTTCACCCCAGCCCTGGTGAGGTGGCCTAGGTGGTTCTGTAGGTCTCTGCAGAACTCCCATGTTGATGTTAACGGGAAAGCAAATCAAGCAATCCTGAGAACATAAAAACCCGACCCCGAACATCACTTATATATAAACTAAACAGCATGCACCAGAAGATAAAGAAACACACACTTGTGCTTAATTGTCACATTGCCCAGCATAGAAGGCAGGCAATTTGGTCACCTCGAGAGATCACTTTATGATCAAGAGCCTTTCCTTAATTGCCAGAAACGTCTAAGGGCCTCCCCTCCAGGGACACCTGCCAGGATTAGAAAGGAGAACACTCCACCAAATTCATCTATAATCACAATTTAGTATTATTAAAGAGCGGCCTGCGGAATAAGCCTTGGGGAACAGGGCTCTCGTCCCTGATAAAGGGCAAAACAAAATGGATTGCTGAATTGTTCATTCTCTTTCTTTGCTTATGCCTATCCCTTTTCGAAGGACCACTTTAGAAACTTTGCATTTTCCCCTCAAATGTAACCTGACCTACCCATGTTGCCACTCTTTTCCCCATGTCTGACTACATTATTAACTGGAATAGTTCAATTAGGGGTTAGTTGCATAATTAGAGATTTGTGCCTTCGAGAACAGTAAAAATGCTTGCAGGGGGAGAGGAAACTTAATCGTGCACAAAGTCCTGTCTGCCATAAAGCACGCCTATATTCGTGGCCTTGAACCCAGTCCACATGGAGTCCTGTGCTTGTGCTTTTTTCTATGCTTCGGAACAGCCCCTGACCACGGACTCAAGTTCTCATCAGTGTAGTATTTTATTTTTCCTCTTCAGCTTTTCTTCTCCTACGGATGCAGAAGTCATACACTCCATTTCTGTAGGGCTATTTTAGACATTATAACGTGCTCATTTAACTTGGTAGCATATAATAGAAGTCATTATCTCTAGCCCCCTCCCCCCTTTCCCCCAATCCAAGGCAGCCTACGAATGCCTTCATTCCAACCGTCCTTCTCCCAATTTACATTCTATTTTCATCCAGCATTTTAACTCATTCTTTTTTTAAATCACCATAAGTTGAACAAATTGCTTGCCATTTGCTTTTGGTATCTCCAACCCCCCTTCTGAGATAATTTTCCTTCTTCCTGAAGCATCCCCTTTAGCCTTTCTCATTACTGAGGGTCTGTCGGTGATAACGTCTGTTTCTGCGCATCTGAAAATGTCTTTATTTTGCCTCTGTTTCAGAAGATACTTTCAGGGAGTAAATAGGCTGGCAGGTTTTTTTCTTCAAGGCTTGAAGCTGTTACTTCACTGTCTCCCAGCTTCTTTGTTGCTAATGAGAAACCAGCTATCAGTCTAACAGTAGCTATTTGGGATATCCATCTTGTTAATCTGGCTGCTTCTAGCATCTTCTTCATGTGTAAGGTGTCTGCAGTGTCACACAAGTGGCTAGATGTCTGTCCTTCGTCCTGTGTGGCCATTTTTGGTATTTCTTGAATCTGAGGGTTAATTTTTCAAAAATTCTAGGAAATAATCAGTGATTCTTTCTTCAAATATGGCCTCCTTCCTTCAAATATTGTACCTCCCTCTCTTTGTTAGCCCCTCTTTAGTTTTTTTTTTTTTTTTTTTTTTTTTTTTTTTTTTTTTTAGCTTTGGGGACTTTCCATGACTTTCTTGTCAGTAAGTCAGACATTTAAAAATCTTTTAAAAAATATTTTATTCAGGGTTTTGGGTGTCTTGTAATGTTTGTTTCGGGCTATAGTTCCATTCTGCAGCCAGAAACAAAAGTCACTCAAGACCTTGTTTCCTCAGTTTGTTTCCCAGAGTTCATAGTCTCTCATGGTTCATTCCTCCTTCTGTTTACAAACTGAGGGCTTCAGAGGGGAGAGGGGTGGGGGATTGGGATAGGCCAGTGATGGGTAGTAAGGAGAGCACGTATTGCATGGTGCACTGGTTGTTATACGCAAGTAATGAATCATGGAAAATTGCATCAAAAACTGGGGATGTACCGTATGGTGACTAATATAACATAATAAAAAATTATTATAAAAAAAAGACCTTGTTTCCTTTGGATGGATAACTCTAACGTGAAGGGTGTGGGCATGATTCGGAAGGAAGGGGGTTTTATGGGCATGTATCAGTCAGGATCCCAGCAGGAGCACAGAGCTCATTGAGGGATTGCAAGGAGGATGGTCTTAGAGGCATAGGCAACCGTTGGAAAGGGTGGGACAGTAAGAGTCAGGGAAACTTCTGAGAGGGGTGATTTAAGGGAGCTGGCCAACAGGCTGTGGCGACTCTCAAAAGTCTCTGGGAGCTGCCACCATTGATGCCAGCTGCGTGTAGTGTAAAGTGTGTGATTCCAAGGTGCTTGTCTGGCAGCCACAGCTGACCTCGCGTCTGTTTCCCCACACAGCTCTTTCCGGCTGCCACTAGAGAATAATAGCTTCTTCTCTTGCACCACTCAGGAGAGTGCCCATTATTGGCTGACTCTCACCGGGAACCATATGGAGAAAGGGATTCTGGGAGCCGTGTGTGGTTCTGGGCTTATCCATTGCTACTAAGAGGAGGATGGAGAAGGAGTAATGGTGATTCCAAGTACATAACAATTTGGCACAAGTCCTTATGTATCACTGAAAGCTCCATGTTGCACATATGTTGTTTTCTCTGTTCCTAATAACATCACTGAGAAGAACAGGAAGAACACCTTTTTTTTTTTTTTTTTTTTTTTTTTTTTTTTTTTGAGAAAAAAAAAAAGAGGGGGGAAAGAGCAAAAAAAAATTTAAGGAGAATCAGAGAAAGGGATGAGACAGGACAGAACAGTCTTTTTTTAAAACAAAACAGAAAAAGATTTATTTATTTATTTATTTGAGAGAGAGAGTGAGAGAGCGAGTGCATGCGAGCACAGGGGCAAGGGGCAGAGGGAGAGGGAGAAAAAGCCTCAAGCAGATTCTGCGCTGTGCGCAGAGCCGGAAGCGGGGCTCGATCTCGCAACCTGAGGTCATGACCTGAGCCAAAACCAAGAGTCAGATGCTCAACCAACTGTGCCACCCAGGCACCCCCTGGAAACACACTTATTTTAAGGAACCCAATACCCAGAGAGGTTTATTAACTTTCTCACAAGCACATAGTAAGACAGAGGCAGAAATGGGGCCAAAATCGAGGTTTTCTGGTACTGAAAGGCAATTCTTTTCATGAAATCAAAAATTAACTTGCAGAAAACATCAGAGATCAATCATTTTTGCAGCTTAGCCACAGAGCAAAGAAATTTTGCTTCCATTCACCCTAACACCTGACCAAGCTCCAGCACCCTATTTCCTAATAATTTATCCCTTTCAACTTATCAGCCCAAGAAGCAACTTAAGAGATGTGAAGATAGTAAATGCTTCACCAGATGGTCCATTTCCTGACGACCTGCCTTGAAGATGTCTCAGATTATCTGTGCCATGCTCCAGAAGTCACCACCTCAAAAAATCCCCACGAACATTAAGTCCCATTCTCCCTGGAAATGCAACTCATATTCCAGTTGTCAAATATCATTCGACAAATATTTCTTAAGCACTTTTTGTGTCAGGCTTACAATTTCTGTGATCATCATGATATTTTAATGCTACTAACTGTGACATTATTAGGTTAGCGAAGTATTTTAAAATATGTCAGTAAAAGTATGCATATTAATTAAAATGTTCCCACATATAAGCTTTATACTAACCTCCCTGGGCTGATGGGAGACAAAAGGCTTTTATTAAATACTATTTGATAGGTTAAGTATTTTAGTGTCTCTGCCAATCATTGCTATAAATGCATATTGAATAAAAATGAATAAAAGAATATTTATTGTCAAGCATGAAATGGGTGGAAAAAGCAACTATCACTGTAGTATTGTCTGTCCGAGTCAGATGTCCTCAGACAATAGCAAAAAACAGCATTTTCAAGCAATGGCCATGCCCTCTTGCCACTGACTAACATTAGGTTTTCTTTCTGTTTTTAAACATTCATAATGAGACAGCTAATTCTCCGAGTGGAGACATGGGGTACTGGCCAACATGCCCATACATTTTTGTGTTAAGGGAGGGTCTTTTTAATGGCATCCAGGGCATTTTGTTTCTTTAGCTGTCCAAGGACGGTAAGTATGTTCACAACAAGAAAGGCAGGTCCAAATGTACAAAAAGCCACAATTGAGAGAAGACACCATCTCTCTCCAATCATACAAAAAGTAGAGTGTCCATAGGGTACAAAAACTCTTAGATAAGTGGCAAAAAAGATATACTTTCACGATGGGAATATGTAAAAAATTTCACAGAAGCATGAACGAAAGCTTTCAGAAGTCCAAGTTCTACCCACTTTGTGATAACCTAGCTCCCCACACAAGTGTGTGTCCTACACAATCACAGGGCTCGGCCCACCTGCCCAGCCCTCACTCCCAGATTTCACGAAGGCAGTCTTATGTGGGTCTAAATCAGTGGAATTAGAACCTGCTGTGTTTCCTGATCTTCTCCATCATGATAAGTGAGAAAGGCGTTCATGATAAGTAAGAAAAACAATCTGATTAAAAGGAAAGTGCACTCAGCTAGTCACAGAGCTGACCCCACAAGTCAGAGGTTGTAAAAGGCAGCCAGTGCACGAACTCCATCTGGTCGGCACATGTATTGTCTGCCGGAGCAGTGTCCTAAAAACTGGGAGCCAGTACTTCTAAATATGGACGTTTCACATTTTCTAAAATGCAGATTTCCAACTTGGGTTGTTTTTTTTTTGTTTGTTTTTTGTTTTTCCTAATGACATCTACCCCTTTAGACCATGGAAGATGACTCCCTACTGTTTCCACAGAACTGAGGGGATTTTTCTCCTTTCTCACTGTCCCCCTGCTTAAAGAACTGCTCTGTTTTCAAAGATGAGAAAATTAAAGTGGAATCTAGTGAAGTCTAGAATCTCTGTGAGGTTTCTTCTATCTGCTTGCTTCCCACAGTTTCCTTGCCCACCCAGCCCCTTCAGACATCCACATTGGTGACCTTGGATTGGGTCTTAACCTTACTGGCCCAACAGCGTCAAGTCAGTGTACCACGCAGGGCCAGATCTAGAAAGCCAAAGGTAAGAACAGAACATTCGTGCAACTGTGAACTCGGCCTCAAACTGGCATCAGTGCCAGCCAATCTATTTACACAGGTGTAGAATCACGTCTCATCTGTTCCTTGGTTTTTATTTAGAAAGAAATCACAACAATCACAATAACGATGACCAAAAGCAATTTTTTAAATGCCGTTCCTCAAGAATACTCATGAAGAAGGGCCCATGAAGATAAGTAATGGCTCATGATTGTAGGACCAGAGACCTTTCGGAGACTTGGAGGGTCTCCCAGTGTGAGGATCAGTGCTGGGACACCACGATGTAGGGAAATTGAGTAATAAAACGTCCAGTAATTTTAGACTTTACTTGTCAGGACTGAAAATGCAGCCACCAAGGTTGCCTGATGGCAGGCTCTAGAACTGAGCATACGTATGTGCGTGTGCCCAATTATACATAGACCCGCCATTCAAGTTGAGAAGGGCCATTAGGTCTGCTGGGTGCTAAGCAGAATCCTCAAAGCCCACAGCCACAGAAAAGGGGAAGAAAGCCCACATTTGCTAAACTTTTAACCATGTGCCTCACACAGTGCGGGGCACATGACGCATATCACAACTACACAAAGTTGTCTCCCTAAAAATAAGCTCTAGCCAGGGGCGCCTGAGTGGCTCAGGCAGTGAAACGTCCAACTCTCGATTTCGGCTAAGGTCATGATCTCAGGGTTGTGGGATTGAGCTCCTGTTCAGGTTCTGTACTCAACGGAGAGTCTGCTTGGGATTTTCTCCCCCTCCCCCTGGGCTCCTTCCCCCCTGAAAAATGTCTTCCCCATCTTCGCAGATTCACCCAGTTTCTCGTGTTAAATATCAGGGGAGTGATCTTGGACTTTTTCTTTTGCCTTATCCTTTAACCTATCAGCAAGCTTGTAAATTCTACCTCCAAAATACTCCTGCAGTCCCTCCATTTCTGCCCATCTCCACACCTACGTCCCTGGCCCAAGTTCCAGGACTCCCACCTGGATGCCTGCAATGATGTCCTAATTGGTCTCGCCACCTGCACAATGTTCTGTAGATGGCAGACAGAGTGGGCCTCCCCTGATACAAAGAGCGTCATGTCACACCCCAGGAAAAACTCTGCAGAGTCTTCCCGTGGCAGGAAAAACAGGATACACAGTCCTCAGCCTGGCCTCCACGGGGCTGCAAGCTCCCACAACCCTACCAGCTGCTCTCCCGCCTAGTTGGCATGTCTCCCTTGCTCTCCTTTCCTCCAGTGCATCGACCTCCTTCCCACCCCAGGGGCTTCACTTGTGCGCTAACCTCTGCCTGAAGTCCCCTTTGCCCCGCTCCCTACCTGCTAGCAGCTACTCATCCACAGAGAGGCCTTTTTCTGACCCACAAATCCATATTAGGCACTCCTATTGGTCTTTCTCTAGAATACTTAAAGTTTGGGAGATTACATTATTTTGGGTATACATTTTGGGTAAACATGAATTTGGGAGACTGTTTAACATCTGTCCCTTCACCAGACTAAACACTCTGTGAAAGCAGGGGTTCTGTCTGTATCCTACATCATCCACTCCCAGCACACAGCACACAACAGACATGAACAGGGCACCCAGCAAAAATGTTTTGCTTCTCTTCAGACTCCTTCATTCATCCCTCCCTCAAAAGCACAGGGGGTAGGGCAACAAAGATTTGATCTACAAAACAAAACAGGGGCACCTGGGTGGCTCAGTTGTTAAGCGTCTGCCTTTGGCTTAGGACTTGATCCCACAGTCCTGAGATCGAGCCCTGCATCGGGCTCCCTGCTCTGCTGGGAGCCTGCTTCTTCCTTTCCCATTCCCCCTGCTTGTGTTCCCTCTCTCGCTGTCTCTCTTTGTCAAATAAATAAATAAAATCTTTTTAAAAAATTTTAAAAAGTAAAAATAAAAAACAAAACAAACAGTCTGCAAGGATACACTCCATGGTCATGTAGAGTCACTGAGCATAAAGTGAAAATCACTGCAGGATCCCACTTTGAGCAAAATTTTATTCCCACTCCCACAGATGGTCAGGCACCTAATCTCACACGACTCAGCACACACGAGCTCCCTGAAGAAAGCTCTTCCTTGCTCCCATGTCCTCAGTCCTCCTCAGTTTGCTCTTGGGCAAAAGGTTAGGGAAAATGGATGAATCTCGTGAGCACATGAAGGTGAGAAATGATACAGCTGGTAAGTAAGTAAGGCTACCAGTAGGGTGGTGGAGTCAGAATTTAAGAATTAGGCGAAATTTAGGAATTAGTTGCCGAAGCAAACACCTCCATACACCGATGTTCCCATGGGATCGTGAGGGGGCGATGCAGGGCAGAGCTGAGAATGTAAAGCCGACAGAAAGTGTCTGAGAGCTAGGAATCTGTGTGATGGATGTGTGGCTTGCGGGTAAGGGGAGTCAACATCCAGGAGACTAGACAATGCCCTGCAGAAATATTCCACTGCCCAGTAATGCAAGGACCTGGAGGTGAGAGAAAGGTGGACTCAGACAAACTCGAATTTCCAGTTAGGCACAAGGGACTGCTCTGCAGAGACCAGGAAAGGGGGTGGGAGCTGGTGGAAAGCCCATGGGCGGCTCCCGGCTCCAGGCGAGGACTGGGCTCCAAAGCTGTCTTGGAATGGCTGCCAGTAGGCTTTCAAAATAGCCAGAAGCAGAGGGGGCTTTTCTGTGTTGACTCTCTCATCAGGCAGGGGATGTTCCTTGGAATCTGACAGAAAAGTCTCTCCTACCTGGGCTGCTCTTGGGCATTTTCACTTCTGTTCTGAGATCATGGGATGTTAGTTTTTCCTACCCACTTAGGCTTTTTTTCTCTTGGTATTTCAGAGGGGTTTAGGATCTTCTATTATGAGTTTCTCCATCTGGTTATTCTTCAACATAAAGCCATTCTTCTGGTTGGTTGTATTGTACATGGTCGCCATGGAAGTGAAGATGAATTACATCACGCAGGAGGGGAGACCCACCAGCACGTCCTCAAGGACACAGAATGATTTTAATTATTCAAATTCCTAATAACTTCTTAGAAGATATGTATATGGTTTTGATCATTTAAAAAATTGAAAATGGGATATATTTTCTAAGGGGTATTCTTTTATTTAGAAAGCAGCCTGTTGATAGAGAACCATAGGATAATGGAATTGTGAAAGCAAGCCACCACTCTTCAGCACACATTGGAAGTTCTCTGAATCAGGATTTTTAAAAAATAAATAAAAGATAACCTTTGGCCATTCTGGTTCCATCCAAGAGATGACGCAAGCAGGCCCGGTGATCGCTTGGGTCTAGTTACATAAAACCACGAGTAGACTGGTAATCCTTTGCCAGTTCATTATCACAATCTCCTCTATTTACTTTAAGACTTCCTGAGGGGCAAGTTGGCTTTATTGTCCTTCCTCAGTTAACTCTGCTCTCTAATCCTGGCTTAGCTTCAGATTTCATTGCTGAGCCTAAAGCATTCATTCAGCTTCTCAGTGTTTCCCAGGTGAATGCCCTGGGAGAGCCTAACCTACCTTAGATTAGGGACCGAATAGAATGAATAATGGGGTAGCTAGAAATGGTTTAAAACAAGAGGACAACCCATAAATAACACTGTAGTGATTAAACCTAAAAATACATCCAAGGAAATATCGGGGTGTGGCCAATGACTTGCTCAGGACCCTGGGAACAAGGCTCTGAAAGAGGATCTTTTCTGTGGTACACCACCGAACCAGCCATTCATGGCCTTCACTGGTGTGTCTCTGCCCTCCCCCGAGTCACAGGATGAGTTCTTTCTCGACACCATTTTCTGGTCATTGTTGGTGGTCATATTTTCTTTCTGACATGAACTCGCCTAGAGTAGAAAATTGCCAGAGAAGATTTCAGAATGTAATGATACAACAGATTTGAAGAAGGTGGAAGAGGTCTGAATCAAGGAATGTGATCAGACTGTAGGTAGAAAAATGTAAGGACACCGATTCTCCTCTGGGGTCTCCAGAAAGAATGCAACTCTACTGATGTCTTGACCTTATTCCAGAAGACCCATTTTGAACTTCTGACCTCCAGAACTACACGATAATAAATCTATGTTGTTTTAAGCCATCAGGTATGGGTTACTTTGTTAAGCAGCAACAGGAAGCTAACGCATACAGCATGACGAAGGCTCTATCTCCCCTTACCACCAACCCATCAAATCGCTCTTGTGCAAGTCACCGGAGAGTTCAATATTGCTGAAGCCAATGGAAAATTCTAACTCAAGTCATCTTACAATGTCATCATAACTGGCCTCTCAGAAGCTTTTGATATGCAATACTTCCTCTTTCTTGAAACTTTTGTATACTTGATTTCTGGGAGGCCAAAGGGCACTGGGTTTCCTCCTAACTCATGGGCACCTCCTTCTCACTCTCCTCTAAAATGCTCCGGCTTTCCCTCCCAGGCACAGGAAATGGAAGGTTCTAAGGCTTTGTCCTGGGGTATCTTCTCCAACCTTACTTACTCCTGGGTGATCTTATTTAACTTGAGAAAGAATCATTATGATGAAGACAACCAAGTTCATGGCACCAGTCTGGAAATCTCCCCTATGCTCAGAGGTACAACTTGTCTATTCTGCGCCTCAGTTTTGTTGTCTGATAGGCATCTCAAACATGTCCAAGCAGAACAAAATTTCCTGCATCCCTCATTTTATCCAAATTTCTCTGAAAACACCAGTTTACCATAGAGACATCCCCTGACCACTCTGATTGCCCTACACCCTATAGACCTACTAGTTCCACACACACCCACACACACACACCCACACATACACACACTGTGCTCTCCCCCCTCACCCTGCTTTATTTTTAGTTTGTTAGTACTTTCACTAACGTGCCTGACATCATTTATTCTTTATTCATTGATTGCTTGTCTTCCCCACTAGGCTGTATATATTCTCCACAAGGACAGATTTCTTTAGATTGTTTGTTTTTGCATCCTTAGTGCCTAGAAGAGGGCCTGGTACATGGAAGGCACGCTATAAATGCTTATTAGCACTGCCTCATGTTAAAGTTAAATGTCTGGCTTATTATTTTATATATATATATATATATATATTACATGGTTATATAATATATAAAAATATAGACATATGATATAATGCAGGCTCCCTATAGTGAGATAACATTTGCTTAAAATGGCGTCAATCAAGGTATGGTTTGCAAAGGTATTTTTTGAGGAGAGTTTATTTCCAGCTCACTCACTGTACAAGAGCTGCATGGTTTCTGTTAACTTTGGACTCTGCTTCAAGTATCCTCCGACGGCTCTCACTTACCATCCTGTGAGTGACATGGGCTAGGGCGCTCCATCAGCAGGACATACATTGGCTGGCGTCTTATGTCCTGGGGAAACAGGTAGATGGGAGGTGGAGTCTCCCATGGGAACCTTAACCAGGTCCCTCTTTTTTTTTCCAGACGTGGACTTTCTGGGGAATAATAACTAAGGAGGGGGTTGTTTTTGTATTTTTTTTACTGCCACAAAGATGCCGCATAACACAGCTTCTGCTTTTAATAAGTTAAAAGACTAAATGGGAATATATACATGTGTATGATATACATATCATATCTATATGTAGATAGCTATATATAGATATAGATGTATATACATATGTGTAAAAGATTAGATGTAAAATATCTATAGTTTAAGCTTCCTGAAGTTAGGAAACCAACCTAATTGTTCAGGTTGACCCCAAGGAGAGTTGATCATTTCTGTTATCACTCCATAGAGGTTTCTTGTATCTCCCCATAGAGATGAGAACAGCTCTATGTATATCATAATGGTTTTTTAAAAAATGAATAATTCTTGATTTTGTCTTTTAGATTTGAACTGAGCATTAAAATCATCTGGGGGGGGGTCCTCTTTTCAAGTATATGCCCAGTTACATCAGAAGATCTTAACCTGAGTCCCATAAATGGAATCTATAGTTTCATAGCTTTCCTGATTCACAAAAAGATCTATTCCCAAAGGTTGAAAAACACTAAGCTACCCATAGATATTTAGATTGTGGATCTCCTCTGCTCAGAGGGGTGGTGGGGTGAGGAATCAGGAAAGCATGGGGGGCGGGGTGATAATTGGTGAGGACAAAGGGTGGCCCTTTGGTACTGACGTGCCCACAGATGACCTTCTTTACTCACCAGAGTTCACCTACCTCTACTTAGCAGCCCAACTATGTCATAGCAGGCTTATCACAGTAACGGTTATTTCCATATTCATTCATACTGATATTATGGGTGGGAAAGAAAAATCTGAGGTCGGGTCTGAAATTAGGGAGAGACAACATCTTACATGCTAAGGGTGAGTAAGTAACTGGAAGTCGTCGAGTTGCCCTGTCTTGACATTTTGACTCCGCAACACACCCTCCAAAGAGGGCTCAAAGGCCTTCTAGGTTGTTTAGTCATGACCCACATGTCAGCACAGCCAGGCCAGGACACAGGGGACACAGAAGCCCTCCTCCTGTTCACGTCATTCATTTGGCAATAATCACATACTGCGATGTGACACCTCGTATGACAATGTCTTCTATTAGTATTGACTGTTATCTTATTATTTCACCTTTGTGTGTATATACTAGGCTCAACCAGATTGAAGGGTTCTAGAAATCAAAAGCTTTGTCAAATATTGACCATGGTGCTACACGCACAGTTGGCACCTAATTATTTTTTCAAATGAATAAATGACAATGCATGGAATAACTAAGACTGTATCTGGCTCTTGCTCCAATGTAAAGAGCCAAAGTAAGACCTGTCTCTTAAGAGCAGGTTGTTTTGAAACCTCCATTAATATCAATGAACGCTTTATCAGTTTTAAAATTCTGTGACCATGCATTGAGAGTTTTATATGATGATAACATACCTAGGTCGTCCTTGATACTTTACAAAACGCTTGCACACACATTCTCAATAACTGTGTATTATTTGCAAATGTAGAGGGGCTCTGAGGTGGTTCTCTGATCTATTTCCACTCTCCCTGGGGGCAACCTGAACAATTTAGGTTGGTTTCCAGAGAGATAAGTTCCCTAGCTCCCTTCAGGTTAGGATCTGATGGTTTCCTCAGTTACTGAGTCCTCTTTCTGCTCTTTAAATCTGTCTGCTCTGGTTCTATCTTTAGTAGTCATTTAGATAAGACCTGGGGAGTTAATGTTTTCCTGGCGAAACCTGGAGGAACACGTTGCTGTTCTTCCCCTTCTTTCATGAAGACTGGAGAACTGCTTAGCAATGAAAGAGGCAGGTCGATCTACTTTAAATAAGGCAGCCTGGCTCTCATAGGATTTCTTAGAGCACCAGCCAATGGCAGCCTGTCAATGGTGAATGCAAATATCTCACTGATGTTACTATTTGTTTTGAATGAAAAGCAAGGGTAGCAAAATGTCCATTAGAGATGACAGTCAACTTTGAACGGCGCTGCTTCAGTGATGAGTCTCCAATGAGCTAGAAGGATCGGGCTGGGAGAAGTCCAAAGACTTGATGAATCACGAAGGTTTTAGAACCACACTGTGTCAAAGGGGAGAGTGTTATTTCTTAATTTGACAAATACTACTCATTAAACCCAGGGCAGCATTACAAATGGCAACAGGAAAAATATTCCAAAGCTAAGGCCAGAATAGCAAACATTAAATATTGTTGTGAAATGGTCGAATCTTTCAGGAAGGCATGACACTGGCTATGTACAGCAATAATTCTGATATTGTGGAAAAGAAAACAGGGTGATTCCCTTTAGAGCAGGGCCAGCTGCATATGGAGGCAACTAGTACAAAGTGTCCAGGCTGACCACCCACCATCACTGTGGTTGTCACAATAGTGGTTTCCAGGTGCTCACTCCTTTGGATTGTTGTGGAAGGACACTGTTGGCATGTAGAAGGAGTTGACAAACTGACCCAGTAATAGCTATTTCCATATTCGTTTGTACTGGTATCTGAGAGCATTCCTCAAGGCAACAGACAAAGGGGATTCAATAGTAAGGACAGAAAATGTCCAGAGTAAGGGACACGATCTGGGAAAGACACATGAGACACAGTCTTGAAGATCCTCGGTTTGGAGCAGAACAAAAAGAAGCATGGAATTTTGGAGATGACCACATTAGACCTAATGCTGGTTTTGCTGATGCCAACATTTTTCCATAATGGTTCCGTTGGGAGTTTCTCCAATTAAATGAAGAGAAAACAGAAGAGTCTGTGTCTGACCCAAGGCAGATTGCTTCCTCTTCTCCTCTCTTTGTCACCAGTGTCACTCCTCTGTGGACTCTGGCCCTTTCTCTCTAAGGGATTTACTGGATTAACCCTAGGACAAAAAGCAGGTCAACAGAAACCCCCAGACTGGGAAGGCACAAAATAATTTTAAGACCCCCATTGTATGATATCTGCCTTGCTAATTAGTTCACGGATATGATGTACATTATCTAATTATCTGCCTCCCAAATTACCAAAAGTCCATATGGCTGTTTAGCAAGGCCACAAGTGCTGGGCCTGTTTGGAAGAAATCCAACTTCACGTCTATGTGGAAAATGGAACCCCAAAGAGGTAGGAAGCTTATAATGGTTGCAGGAAAACTTCTACGTCACCTCACAAAGCCGTGAAAAAGGTGTTCTATATATGTGTTTGGCTCCAAATAAAAGACACTTCCTACACTCTGCTGTTTCATTTTGATAACATCTAGCTCAGTCATTTGTCCCGAATCACTTCATTTTCTTAAGTCGAGTTTTGGCTTATTACCATACAGATGGGGGTTATGGATTTCTTTTTTTTTTTTTTTAAGTGAGAATTCTCACTTTGCTATGTTAATCGAGCAGAGTGACATCCTTTTTGATTGCCTGGTGAATTATGAAACCAGATCAA
The DNA here is from genome assembly GCF_017311325.1 of Ursus maritimus. NCBI lineage: Eukaryota > Metazoa > Chordata > Mammalia > Carnivora > Ursidae > Ursus > Ursus maritimus. Next base: position 22,874,318 of record NW_024425564.1, read on the forward strand.
ACCACAAATGTTGCACTTACTGTAACAAAAAACAACAAAGAGTGAGTTAGTCTTGGATTTAAATCCAGCTGTCCCATTTATGAGCTTGGTAGCCCCAGGCAAATTGCTTAACCTCTCTGAGCCTTTTATTTTTTTCTAATTTATAAAAATCAGGATATGGTTGTCATCTAAGGAAAGTTGTGTAAATTAAATGAGCTCATGTTTGAAGAACAGTATATAGTGCCATTAAAAAACAGGAATATTCCCTACCTATGTGTCTCAGATTAATGTTAATGAGAATTTGGGAAGGTGAGGAGGTGGTCTGACCAAAAGAATGTGGTGGGAGGGGTCCGTGAGAGGTGGGACTTATTTAATATCTAGTTTTCGGTCCTGAACTCTGATTTTTTTTTTTAAAGATTTTATTTATTCACTTGACAGAGATAGAGACAGCCAGCGAGAGAGGGAACACAAGCAGGGGGAGTGGGAGAGGAAGAAGCAGGCTCTCAGCAGAGGAGCCTGATGTGGGGCTCGATCCCAGAATGCAAGGATCACGCCCTGAGCCGAAGGCAGACGCTTAACCACTGAGCCACCCAGGCGCCCCTGAACTCTGATTCAGTCAGAACTTGTGTATCTTTGTCAATTAATAATCACGAACTCACTAAGTACGTATCTAAAGTGAAAGTACATTTTTCTGGGGGCAGGGCACATGAAGAGGCAGAGTTAACAGAGTTGCTTTTCCAAATTGATAATTATGTGAGTTTTAAGGCAATTGGAAGGGTTAGGAGTGGAAGAAAGTCTGTGAACTTGAAGAGCCTTCATGTTCTCCCTTGTGGTGTCCCCTGTTGTTGTTGTTTTTTTTAATGCCATTTGCTTTGCAGAACCTGAGACCTCCTTCTGAATGCCTGACTAATGTAGAAATGCATTTGTAAATGTTGAGAAGCTGAACTAGGACTCTGAATGTTTCCTGCATACATGCAGTGCCAATGACTCAGACCTCCTCTTTCACCCGAGATGGAGCCATCCGTGTACCGGCACTGCTTGTCCAGCTCACTGTTCCTGGCATTCAGATCCAGTGGCCTGAATCTCTCAGAACAGGTTCTGTTTGCTATTTAGCCCCTCAAAAATAAATGTGTGAAAAAAAAATGGGGATACCTCCACAGAGACAGGTAAAGAATAAGTTCATTTGCAATAAATGGTCCTAATCAAGTGTTCGCTAAAGAGCTGCTGATGAGCTGGGGGATGTTCTTTGGGTGTTGGGTGGATTTTTTTTTTAAAGGTGGCTTGACCTTGTTCCTAGATCAGAATTTCATTACATGCATTCACTGAAGTCACCTCTGTTGCAGGACTGCAGCTGCCCGGAAGTTGCCCGTCCTTATGGTTGGGTGTCTTCTCAATGACTTCAGAGGCAACTTGCAAAGAGTGCTGCCTGGACATCCCCTCTGCTCACTGTGACTCCAATTACAGTAGCTGTTTTTGTTCATTTTGTATCCTCATTGTGCTATTTTTTTTTTAAGATTTTATTTATTTAGAGGCAGCCTGAGCATGAGCGGGGGGAGGGGAAGAGAGAGAGGAAGAGGGAGAATATCAAGCAGGCTACCTGCTGAGCGTGGAGCCTAACACAGGGCTCGATCTCACAACCCTTAGATCATGACCTGAGCGGAAATCAAGAGCCGGACACTCAACTGAGTGAGCCACCCAGGCGCCCCCTCACAGTGCTCTTTAAATAAACAGTGATGGGATGGAAAAGGAGTGAATAGGATGATGGGGACTGAGAAGTTTGGAAACATAAACAAGGCACTTCGGAGTTCCCAATACAGAGGCTGACGCCTTTCCCTAGTCACTGAATTTGCCCTTTACTCACCATTGCATGATTCAACCATACTGGAAAGATACCGTCTAGGGCCTTAGGGTAAACAAGCTCTCGATCGTAGAGAAAAAGGATCCAGAATGACAAAAATACAAACTGGAAAATAAAATACAAAAATAGCATCATTAAGTTTGTTTTCCATCAGAGCTTTCTAAGTCAACCAAGAAAACATGACGAAATAAAAATAGATACCCGTTTTAAAGATATCCTACAGACACCTAATAGAAATGTAAAATGAAGACAAACTTCCTGACTGTTGAATTGCTATGTCCACTCTCTGGGGATTCCAGAGAATTGGGGATCAATTATTTGTCCTCGTGGCACACAGGGAGGATATAGATAAACAGGATTCACAGACCATTAAGTCATTTTATTGGAACCAATGACCTCTCTAGTCTAAGCTTTCCCTGGGGGTACTGAGATCAAGCACATGGGGTGGTTCCACCCCCAAGTAGGCATGGCAAGGGGACGAGGGAGACTGGGAGAGGGCAGAAGTGACAAATGCCCAGGATAATTCCCAAGCTAGTTAATGAGGATTGTATCTCCCCCTTGCTCAGAGCTTTGGAACGATCCTCAACCTCTCATGCCCCTTGGCTGTCTTGTCAAAGAGTCTGTCCTCTGTGTTACAAAGTCAGTGTAGAGATGGGGAGAAAATAACCATTAATTTTTCAATCCTCCTATCTTCTTGAATTCCAAAGGCTCCATTTCTAAGCCTTAAAAAAAATGAATAAACTCCATTGCTACTAAAAACCTGGCCTTTAGATTTATGGGGGTGGAGGAGGAAGTATCCTGCGAAGTAAAACTGGAATGCCAGGACTTGCTGTGTTACCTGAGAACTCATCAGTGTTTGAGCAGTTTCATTTTGCATCTAAGTCTGAAGTCTCAACACTATAGGATGCAGGACAATGACAGGCAGAGGGAGGCAGTCATTTCTAAGCATAGGCCCTGCTGGGCAGCCGGCAGGCTTGATCTCAGTTTGTTTCCATTCTAACCAATGAATGAAAACAGAAGCAATGTCATCGAAACGTGGGCAGTATCAGCAAATACGCTCACTGTCGCTGGCATATGTCGGGCTGCTTTCCAGTGTCCATTCATTCAACAAAATGAATGAGGCACTCACTGTGCACCCCACACTAGATATTTTGGACAGACTGTCTCGCTCTCCCCCCAATTGTCTTTTCCAAGAGCCAATTCTGAAGTTCTCATACCCCTCTCCCCCCTCTTTTTTTATGGTTTCCACTTGCAGAAGTAACATATGTTCATTGTAGCAAGTGAAACAAGATGTATAAAAGGGAAAATAAGTCATCTGTCTCCCCAGCACCCTGCATTCCCAGGACTCCGGTGGAGCCGAGGCTAGCTTAGTTGTAGCTTGATTAAGAAAGATCCTTCCAACTTCCCCATTAGACATCCACAAGGATCTTGAATCAAACATTAGCAAAGATAAGAAGGCAGTGATAATTCTGGTCAGTAATGAGCCTTCTTTCATGATGACACTGGGCAACACGATGCAATCCTCAAATAAGACATTCATGCAAATGCACTTGCTCTGGTCCATAATAATGGGCACCTAAACAGCCTCGCTGCCCAGGAGAAGTGTTGTTCATCCAAATGGACATGTGTATTATATTACTAACACATCTTTGTGACTTACTGTGGAGATCGGAAAAGCCAGCGTGGTAAAAAGCAGGTCTCTGAAGGTGGTCATGAACTTAATGTCTTTTTCCCCCTTAATTCTTTTTAGCACGTCTTCCAGGCAGGCGACCCCGTAGAAAATGGCCTGCAAGAGCTGAATTCATTACAACAAATGAGGGCATTTTCATTTGCTTTAATTAATACATTCTTCACTGACGTAGAGCTCCATCCCTCTGGGAGCAATGTTGATTCTAGAAGGAGGGGGCTGTTGGCTGTGTTGGTTGAGAGCCAATTCAAGGGCTGGTCTTCCAGCTCAGTGGGCCCTGACCTTGCTCACTAAAACTGATTGAGTAAAGTCGTTTAGGGGATAATAATGTGTACAGTATTTAGTGTAATGGACTCGAGCTAAAATGGAAACAAAATAAAGAGTCAGCTTAAAAGGAGAATGTAATGAGAGATACCTTAGCTGCATGGAGGTGGGCAAAACCAAATTAATAGCACGAGAGCAAAGAGCCAGACACAATGGTGGACATATTCTGGCCTCTTCCCAGGAAGAAAAAAAAAATATGTTAAATGCCCAGTGCTACAATCTCATTAAAGAAGCAGGAATCAGGGTCAAGAGCACCACAAAGGAGCTCTGTGCTCTCCTGAGGGAGAGGCACAAAATGGCGTCTTGGTTACCTGAGGGAGAAGCTGATGTCCTTCTCTGATTGAAAGGGGGTACCTGAAGGCCTCACAAAGAAAATCTGGCTAAGGAAGTGATTTAAATACACAGGGATAGAGCAGACCGGGGCCTCTGGTGCCTCACTAAATACCATGAGGTCCTGGAGGTGAGGTCAAAGAGAAGTAGGGCGCGTTTCAGGGAAATAAGACAGCTAAGGGCAAACTTTGCCCTTTCTTACTGTTTTGCACAAACATGTGGCTTCTGATTGAGGGTCTCGTGGGTCACAATACAGAGTTGGGGTTGGTTTTGATCGTGCTTGCATTAGATCCCATCCTATTCCATGAAAGCTCTAGGTTGGTACCAAAGGGGCAATCAGGACGCCACTCCGAGAGTATGAGTCAGGCAAGGTGTGGAACCTAGGGCATTGCTCTCAGGATGGATCAGGTTGGCTGTTGGGGAATGACGTCTGAGGTCTGAACTCTAGGAAAAAGAAGTTCTAGCAGAGCTGGCCTCCTCCCACTCTTTAGCCTGAAGGGGTGGGTGAGGGAGGATCCAGAGGTGAATTAGGCCAGCAATATGCCAGCTGGGTCCTCAGACCAGCAACACTGGTGTCACCCAAAAGCTTGTGAGAAATGCAGGCCCTCCGCCCCACCCCGGACTATGGAATCAGAATCTCTGGGAGTGGGGTCTAGGAACTTGTTAACTAACTCTCCAGGTGATCCTTACTAAAGTTCTGGAAATGCTCACTGGATTAGACATAAATTTATCACTGAAAATTCCTACTTACTACTCAAAGCTATAATAATGGACTCCCATTGATCTCTCGTTATGTGCCAGGCTCTGATCTAGGTTTCTAATTTCTCATAACCACCTGATGAGATAAGTCCTATTATTATGCTCTCTCCCAACCCGTATTACAGATAAGGAAACTGAGACATAGAGACATGAACAAACTTGCCTCAAGTCTCATGGTGGGTAAATGCAGATTCAAAACCCAGAGTCTAATTCTTGAATCAGACTTAAAAAACAAAAAACAAAAAACTGTCCTACGAACAGTTTAGGTAAAGCACTATGGGAGGTCAGAAGAAAGACAACTGTCTCCAGGTGGGAGATTTAAAAATGACTGTGAAAAATACTGATGCCTGATTTTCAACCTATCCCCCCAGAGATTCTAATTTCCTAAGAGGTATGGCCTGGACTTCAGGATTTCTAAAAATTCTCCCAAGTGATTCTAACTGGGACAGCTAAGGTTGAGAACCACTTGCCTAGAGGAACTTCCATTTGGACCTTTGGATCTGGCCTTCCCAAGACAGGTGGGACAGTGGAGATCCAGGGAGCAAACCCTCCGGTGGGATGAGCTTGGAGAGAGAGAGAGCAAAGTGGAAAGTGATGCGGGGGCAATGCCCTCAACCGTGGAGCACGAGGAGTAAGGGGCAGCAAAGTAGCAAAGAATGATCAGATGGTAGAAAACCAAGAGTCCCACGGTCCCTAAAGGGAGGAGGAAGTTTTGAGCCAGAAGAGTGGCTCCGGAGAGGGGTGGGAAACAGTTTAAAATGTCACGAAGAGGTGGTCACTCCAATACTCGTCATCTACTTTTGACATTGAGCCCTTGGTCTGTAGAATTTGGAGCAGTCTTTTGCACATGGATGTTAGAGGAAGTCGCCTCCTCTTCCAGTCTTCCCACCCCCACCCCCCGAACAGCTCTCACCTCACCCTTGGTTTCACTTCCAGCTGTTCAGGACACAGCAGGCAGCGGCTTCAGTTAGGGAGGCAGCATGGAGCCTGGGCCCCAGCGAGGAGGCCCGCGCTCTTCTATCAACGGAGCAATTAATCACATACTGAGCACTGAGAGTCTGCCAGGTTTTCCCTCTTTGGGGAGAGGCAGCCTCCACCCAGCATGTGAAGTCCATGTGACCGCTTTCCTTAGCAAGAGCTTCCTGGAGTCACCATGAGTCAAACTCGTCCTAACTTTCTCTGGCTCTTCCCAGTCAAAAATGTGGAAATTGGATTGGGAGAAAAGAACACATGACTCAGAGCCTCCCTGGCTTCTCCTTCATCAATAAAACTTTTCTCCACACCGCAAACTTGCCAATTACCTCTCCACGTCCCCCACCCCGCCCCCCACTCCCCACCCCCACTCATACGTATATGCCAACTGTGTGTGTGGATCAGCCTTGTCCCCACTGATCTCAATCTGCATTGACATGCCATCATCTGTATCAACAAGGGATATTTGTGGAGCCCTCACAAAGGAACTCAGGAGGGAGGCGCCGGGGTGTTGCCAAGAGAAATAAATAAGCCAGAACTAGGGCAGAAAGGAGCCACACATCAGAGCTGGAGGGCAAGGAGAGGGGGGTGCCATGAGCTCATTCAATGGGGAAGCTTCTTGAAAGGCCTCCAGGACAGGTTGGTATCAGCTCACCCAATGCGACAAGGGTCTGATCATTCCCCAAAGACAATACAATGAAATATTTTAAAACGAGTGCAGAAAGAACAGTCAAGGGAGAAAAGGGCAACTATCAGGGATTGAATTGTGCCCCCCACCCCAAAATTCTTATGTTGAAGTTATAACCCTCTGTGGTTGTATTTAGAGATAGGGCCCTTAAAGAAGTAAATAAGTGAAAACGAGGTCAGTAAGGGTGGGTCCTAATCCAATATGACTGGTGTCTTTCTGAGAACAGGAGACTAGGACACAGACCACATGCAGCATGAGGCAGGACCATGTGACGACACAGGGAGAAAAATGTGGCATCTGCAGGCTAAGGAGGGGCCTCAGGAGAAACTGACCCGCTGATGCCTTGATCTTGGACCATTAGCCTCTGGAACCATGAGAAAATAAATTTCTGTTGTTTAAGCCACCCAGGCTGTGGTACTTTGCTATGGCAGTCCGAGCAGACCAACACAGTAGCAATAAAACAAGATGGCAACAACTGGCCTCCTTTGAAGAATCTCACAACAAAATGGCTGTCATTTACATTTCTCAACTATTTGGGCTGCCCAGGGAAGCAGACCCGATGATACCTCGATCAGGGTTTATTTCAGAGCTACAACTCTGTGGTTTATCTCTTCTATCAATTCTTTTCTAAGTTTGTTCCTCGTGCCTTTTTCTGAAATGTTGCTGGTCTAAGTTTGTGAGCTGGCTTCCGTTTTTGCTGCTCGCTAACAAATTTACCACCTGGGAAGGCTGAATTCCATTTTTTATAAGTAGTGCAATTTACGAAACCACAGCTTAAGGAAATTTTGTTTTTACATTCACGTGGCTTCACAAGATTCACAAAAATCTTGAAATGATGGAAACTTCGCCTTTCTAAGTCATCAAGTTAATTTCTTTGCCTTTAAGCCAGAACCTTCTTCAACTATCTCAGGAAATGAGAATTTCTTCTATTTAAAAAATAATTCCAGAGAGGAAGATTCCACAAGTTTCCTGAACAAGACATTACATATCTTATTGGATGAGTCAAGTCATCCAATGCCCAGCCCAGCTCTGTGCCTGACTTGAACAGGCTGGGACTTTCTTAGGTCTTGCCTTCAAAATGATGCAAGACTTGCAGTGGGAAACTATTCCAGAATAAAAGAACACATGGAGACTAATTGTGGTGAGTATTTTCTAGAACGGTGGTAATGGAGGTAGTGGTGTTTGGGGGCAGGTAGAGGAAGCTTTTGCTAAAACAGATCTGCACTGCATATGTAATAGACCGTTTCAAGCATCATTCATGAGCATTTAGCTTAAGGAAAAAACTGAGATAAAAAACAGAGAAGAAATGATATGAAGAACATAAGCTGGCATGAAGAGGAGTGGAAAAAAAAAAGAGAAGAAACCAAGAGAACACTGAAGGACAGGTTGAAAGAAGAATTCTAAGAATGCTCAGCCAGGTTTCCATAGCTGCTGACCACTGGCTTCAGAGTAACGGCAGGATGGGTCGGCTGTGGGTAGGCTCCCTTACAGGTGGGGTGGGGTTCCCTAGAAAGTGCCTCGGACCAGGTAGACCCATGTGCTGGTCATTTATTTGTGCAACCAACATTCACAGAGTGCCTGTTAAGGTGCCAGAAACTCAGAAACTGTATTAGACATAGTAAAGCCTAGGGAAGGCTCTGTGCTCGGGTGTCTTTATTGGGAAGAAGAGAGGAGAAAGAGGAGGAGGAACCCTTTCTATATGTTTACTATTTTACATCATATAGGTCAGGTTCCTTGGGAAACAGAACCAGATTCTTAGATCTGCCTGCAGAGTGTTCATTGAGGAGTGCTCTCAGAACAACTGTGAGAGGGAGGGAAGGGGGTGGGGGGAACAGGACAGAGCAGTAGGAAAAGATGAAAGGCAAGGCACTTGCATGGAGTCAGCTGGTCCCCAAAGGCTTCTGGAGCTGAGCTGGCACTTCAGAGTTGTCCTAGAGCCTGGCCTTTCTACCCCAAATCAACTAGTCATTGGATGCAGCAACCCCAGGGAGGGCCCTGAGCCGTGTCTAGGCAATTCCCTTCTGCTAAGGGCTTTCTGGGGCAGGACCTCAGCTGGGAGTCATCAGCCACCAACACTCCTCCTGGGAGCTGGGGAATGAGTACTGTGATGCTGGGAACATGGAGGGATCTGGGGGCCACACGATGGGATCCACTCAATATGAGGATACTGAGGCTGAGGGATGTTAGATAACTCACTCAAGATCACACAGCAAGGGAACAGCAGAGCCAGCATTCCCTCCCAGGCAGCCTGACTCCAGAAGCTGGGTCTTCAATCACTGACCTCTATATGGTGTGTAAAGAACCTACCAGAACGTCATGGTTGCCCAGTTAAGTTACAGCTATTTTATTTTGGGTGCTGGTGGTGACAATTTCCTACCATCGCTTGTCTTCCTTTCAGCTATCTGAGAGCTGAAAACAGTGACCTTAAGCATTTTTGTGAATAGAGAGTTAAGTGTATTTCTGACTTCGTTGAGTTCCACAGATGAATGTATTAGCCTGATGATGGAAATTAAAAGTTGGCCCCAAGTGGGTCCTGTAACATAAATGGATCCCCGTCTTCTCATTGTTTGTGAGCTGCTTTGGTGTTTGGACTGATGGAAGGTCCTCAAGGATTTCTCTTCCCCTGGCCCTGCTTTGCGATCTTGGAGGACCCATGTGATGAAGTTGCTGTTGTCAGGGTGACAGCTTGAGGAGAATGAGGTCAGAGCTGCGGGAGGCTTGGGCAGCTTCATGATAAATGGAGGGAAAGGTCATGTCTCTGTTGGGTAAGGGGGGTGGGGGCCACCCAGAATCTCCCCTGGAGATCCCAGTTATGTGGCATGATGTCTCAGGAGGAATTTTATTTTTAAAAAGAGGAAAAACCAGCACACTGTATAAAGCCAGCAGGTTAAATTGTAGCTAAAAGTCCCCTCTATCCCCCACCTCCCAGCTTAAGGTCAGGGGCAGTCCCTGGATGGAAACGGAGTGGATAGAGAGGAGGGGTTACAACATTTGTGGAAGTCCCAGGCACTAGAAGCCTGAGCTGACACGAGCACCCTGAGGATGTCTACAGCACTGCCAGGTCTCCACACCCAGCTCCAGGGGCCTCCCTATTCAGCACGACTCACTGCTCTCTGCTGGAGCCTGCCAACTCTACTCCCGGGACAGCCCCAGTGCCTGAAGCTGTACCTGTACAGCTAAAGGTGGGTCCACAGTGGCCATCCTCTGGCCGGGAAGCTGAAGCATGCACCCTGCAGTGAGGCCAGTGGGTCACCCATACCTAGATCCACAACCCACCAACCATGGCGCTGTGAGGTGACCCATGTCCCACTAAATCGCCTTGCCTTCTGCATGACCTCCACTCAAAGATGAGATGACTAGAAGCTCATCACCACTCTCCTATCTTCTCTCTTCATCGTCCAGCATGTACAGCATTCTGAGAGCTGCCTGCGTGTTAAGTCAAGCATCCCTCATGGTCATTCTCTGATGAGACACTCCTTTTATTTCTATTTGGCGGATTTGGAAATGCAAAACACAAAGAAATACCTAGCCCAGGATCACAGACCCTGGAAGTGGTAGAGTCGAGGTGCCATCCCAGAGACTCAAGACAGTCGAACTCATGCTTAGAACGATGCGGCTATACAGCCTCTCTCTCCCAACAGAGAATTGGCCACCTCTTCCCTGGGGTAAGTGTACTCCCTCGTTAGGCAAAAACTCATATCTCCCCTCTCTTTTCTTTACTCTCCTTGGGCAGGAATTGGTCACTGTAACCAACTCTCCGTGGCACCCCTCCCACACCACACCCTGCCACCAATCCTGTCTTCCCTTTGAATGCTGTGGGATGCTTCAAGAAGAAAATGGGGTTGCTCCAAATGTTGACCTGCACTAAGGTGGACTGTGCTCTTGAAATGAGGCATAACTGATATTCAGCCAAGTAAAAATTAAAGCTGTTTAAAGGGAGGGGGGTAAATTTCCTGGAAAGCAGGAAAGGGTACCGACTTCAACAAGCTTACATAAAATAAACTTAAGAGTATTACAGCAAATTATGAGACTTCTGTGCCCTTATAAACACAACCATTAGCTAATCATTAATTAGTCATTTGTTAGCACCAATTAATCATTAGGAAACACAAGTAATAAATCAGCCCGTGAGGCCTCAAGAGTGAGAAATGTTAAGGCCCAGGATCTCACCTTGAGTAACATATTTGGAATCTATCTTTAAATTGGTCCTCTGAAACCCAGTCAACCCACCTTCACCAATTAGAAAAGTTTGCATTAAGTCATACTTTCAAGATGACACCTCACCGAGCCCGGACGGGAGACAGCCACAGGTAAGCAAGCCCCTCTCTGTTCATTTCAAGAGCCAAAAGATGTCAGAAGAGATAATATTGCTCAGGAAGGCAGAAAACACTGAAGATCAAGTGTAGTCAACGTACCAAGTCTCTTGACTTTTCTTCTGGGGGCACTCTGTGCCAGGCCCTATAACAGATACAGTGTAGAATCATAGAATGTTAGGAAACAGAACTCCCGTTTTAGAGCCATTTACAGTTTGATTGGAATGTTAAGACTCACATGTGGGTGGAAATAAGAAAATAATACTATACATAAATAAGCAGAGACTGAGAAATGCTGTAAAAACTCAGGGAAAGGAAAAACAAATGTGAGTTGACGTTGATCAGCAGAGATTCTAAGGAAAGCATGGGGTTCTGGGTGGTCTATGAAAGCGCCGAAGTGGTAGAAAGGCAGGTAAGTCTTTCATCCAAAGATGGTGTGAATGAACGCAGGCAGAATGGTGATGGCAAGAAGCCTAGGGGCCAATGCTGGAGAAGACACAGGCCTTCCTGGAGAAAAGACCAGCTTTTCTGGGGAGAGGGGGACCTGAAGGCTGGGTAGGCAGGTGAGTTCTTAAGTCAGGAGTTTGCAATTGGTTCCATAAAATAGGAGGGAGCCCCTGTGATTTCTTGAGTAGCAGAACCACCCTGTGCAAGCGGGCTCATGATGTTTATAACAAAACCAAACTCAAACCAGTGCTTTGGGAAGATGAATCTGGAATCTGAGAGGTAGATGGACGGATTGCTAAGAAGAGGGCAATGAAGAGATAATCTCATCACCCAGGTACAAATTAATAAGAGCCTGTAATTAGAGAGAGAATAAGATTGGGGAAGAAGGGAATGAACCCAAGGAAAGGTAAAACGTAAGATTTGGTGGCTGATTCGTCAAGGAAGTGAAATACCAGGAAAGAATAGTGTCTTTGACAAGATAAGTGGTTTTTTTCATTCTTGGAAAAATGAGGGTTCTGGGGCATAGAACTAAAAATGAAGAAGTCAGGGAGCTGGTTCGTGGGAGTAGGTGAGAAGTCTGTTCTCAGCCATGCTTACTGTGAGGTGGGATATCCATACTGGAATTTGGATTAGATCTCACCATCAATCCTAGCTACAGACCCCCATGTCTTTTAGTTGACTATTTTTAATATAAAGCCAATACATACTCAAAGCTGAGGTTTTCACTGTAGTATCCTAGCTCCACAAAAGCATTTCTTAGTGGTTTTCATTTGTGTGTTTGCTTCATAAAATTCTATGATTGAAAGAAGGAGTCACCTTGATAATTTCAAGTACATGAGAGCTGCCAGGACGAATCTTTCAAGCCAAAATCAAAAGCCAGCAAGTGGCCAGAGAGGAGGAAGCAGAACCTCCAGGCCCTTGGATTTGAAACTTCTGAATTTCCTCTCCTTAACACTTCAGAGTGTCACTTTTTCCGACCACGCATAACCTCTGTTTAGGATTGTGATTCCCAAGGATTGGAATATTTTGCCCAGTTTCTGAAATCAGAGGTTTTTATGGCACCCTACATTTTAGTTAAAAAATCTCAAACATTAATGAACATCCCCAAAGGATGTACTATTTTTAGCTTTTAACTTTAATATTTTTACATGCTCCCAAAACATTTTTTAAAAACCGATTTTTCTCCCATTCATTCACATTTCATTCATCAGAATGTGGTCAGCTGGGCTAGAGAGACAAGAAGGAATCGAGTCATAGGATTGGCTGGTAAATTGTTGAAAACGTGTATTTGCCATTTGGTCGAGTGATTCATCCTTTAAGATGGAGCCTGAGCCTATAAAAAATTGAAGTGGGATCTGAACACGGAAAAATGTGTTTGCTTTTCTTAGATAAATCTGTTAGTCTGTGCTGGAAAATGGCATCATTCCCCCATTGGAAATTGTGCTTCCCACGCAACATACGCCACTCTGCCTTCCCTCACAGATTTCCCCAAGCAAAGTTCAAAATCCCGCTTGTGTTTGTAGTCAGTCCCATGGTGAAACCATTAATTTAGTCTTTCCATTTGAGCTCATCTGAGAAGAACTCCAAGATATGATTCTTTTCAAAAGAGTGTTTAACAATTAGCACAAAATATAGCTACTAATAACTACTGAATTGGGTTTCTCAGAGCAAATTGTCAAGTCAAAAAGAAAGCCAAAACTCACAGACAATGAAGAAGGAAGACAAAGAATGGAACTTTATATTTAATAAAACTCAAAGGTGATATGTGTAAAAACACTGGTACTATAGACAAATAGCTTGCTTCCTGGTATGGTCATATGGACTTACCAGATTTAGGAATGTCAAGTACTTCCACTGTCCGCCATCGAGAAAGATTTTGGATTTCCGCTGGTCTCCTCCTTGTTGTGAGATGTAATAATTGAGAAAAATATACCAGATCAAAACAAGGAAGTGGTATACGCAGGTACAAGTCTTCGTCATGGCTAGCTCTGACCAGGGAGCTGTGAATGACTCAGGTAGCTTTCCTCTGGTGTCCTTCTGTGGGTCACAGCCGAAGTCATAAGGCATGCCCCAGAGCTGTAAAACACACCCCTCTGGGATTGGGAGCTCTAACAAGACTGAATTTTGCTCCTCTCATAGGCTCCTTCCCTGATAAACTTGGGAGACAGGATTATTGCTGGTTTTCAGATGATTTCATTTAGATAATGATAAGTAATCCCCAGATTTGCCTAAGTTTCAAGGCTTAGGCTTTGAAGAGGAGCTGGCGGAAGGCAAGATCTGCACTTTGCACTATTTGGCTGGGTGGCGGTTAAGGGACCTTATTATGAAACACCAATAAACTCTAATCAATATTGTCAGGGCCATATCCTCTGTTCTTTCCTTTTTATCTGGAACAAGGAAGTTGGAATCAGAGACAGCATCAGGTTGATAGACGACACAGGAGAGATTATGGGCATATTTATGGCACAGGGGAGGTCAGTAGAAAGGGAAAGGATATTATAATCTTGCTCCTGAGGTCTCTAGGGCCCTACGAAATCTGCAACAAACTGCTCCCCCAAGGAGCAGCCCCAAGGCTTTTTTTTAATTTTAATTTTTTTTTTTTAGTGTTGTATCTACACCCTAGAGAACCAAAGGTTACCCAGGGCTGCCCCAGATCATTTACATGGATGTTTCTGTGCTCTGAGAAGAAAGAAGCATAGCAAGAAGTCTGTGGCCAAGGAAGCATGGGAAGAGGTTTGTAGCCGTGACCTCAACATACCTGAGTTTAGACATTGCTGGGAGAGAGTGAGGGTCTCTGCATTGCCTTAGAGGGGAAGAGAATGTGCTTAAGCTAGGCAGAGTTTGCAGAACCGGGCCCCTCTCAGCAGAAGGCACCTGAGAGAGCGCTAGAAGTGTGATACCTTGTGACATCACCAGCTTGTTTCCCTGGGCAACTGACTCAGAGGGTTCTGAACAAATCCCCAAGGGAAAGGCTCCCAATGCTGTTATGTAAGTCTGGAGCTGGTGCTGTTCAATGATTCAATCAGGACTAACAAGTACTGAGAGAAAGAACTACAGGCTACACATGGAGGACAAAACACAGCCAAATCCACCTCCTAAGAGTCATCAAGAACAGTATATGGTGGCGGGGGTGGGGAGAGCAAACCTGAGCCAGCAATAGAGGGTCTTCATTGAAGGTGTTCACCAGGGGAAGGATGATCTCACAAATGATGACATAAAACTCTGTGCACAATTTCATGGCCTAGGTTGAAAATGCAAGTAGAGCAGCTCAAGCTTTCACCGTGTTTATTATGTGACAGGCCTCGCTCTGAGTGCTTTACACATACGAGCTCGTTTAACACTCTAAACACCAGTATGAAGGAAGCACTGTTACGAACCTCACTCTGAGGAACCTGGGGCTGCTGAAAGGATGCCCAAAAGTAGCAAGATGCAGAGCTGCTGTCTGCACTCTACCCAGTGTGCCTGACCACAAAGAAGCAACGTTTGCATTGCATACCCTCGACTGCCTTTGCGATGTTTCTCCACCCCCTGCTGAACCTCTTTTATTCCTCTCTCTCCCATGGGAAAATTCCCTCAGGAAGGGATCAGATCTGTTTTGAAACTTGGTGCACATATAAGTTATTGTGCTATGTCTCCTGGGGTGTTTTCATGGTACATTGTCATTATAGATTTAGGGGTTTTATCTCTTTATACAAAAATCTCAAGCATAAGTCTGCAGATGGGTAAGGATTTGAGGCAAAAGTGAGAAAAGAGAGGAAGACGAAGACCCAAATCTCTGGAACATGTACATCCAACCTGGAAACCGGCCTTTTAACATCTGGATTTTTTTTTCTTGCATTAACCTCAATGCTCATAGATGAAGCCTTTCATAAATATTGATACAGTTGGGGCTCCTGCGTAGCCCCGTAGGTAAAGCATCCGACTCTTGATTTTGGTATAGGTTATCATGTCAGGGACGTGTGATCAAGCCCCATATCAGGCTATGTGCTTGGTGTGAAGCCTGCTTCTCTCCCTCTCCTTCTGACCTTCCCCCCAAAAAAATATATATATTGATACAGTTATTTATATGTATCTGTACGTTATTCAATGTTTGATATTGGAATCCAACTGTTAGCATTTTAATCAATGATAACATCTATCTATCTATCTATCTATCTATCTATCTATCTATCTATCATCTATCAGGATTTGTATGTAGAAAATATGTAATTTTTTTAATGTAATATATTTTCTTTTAAGAATTTCCACAAAAATGTTGTCTAAAGGAAATTCTACCTTGTGACCGTGTTCACATCATAATTTGTATCTGTGGTTGAATAACCAGATAAGTTTCCATGAAGCACTTTGACCATCTGTTTCCTGCTCTGAGACCAGGTGGAGCTTTGGGGAATAAAGACAGGGTTACCACTTAGCTACACAATATTACTCACTAATACATACTAAATCTGCTGTTAGCCTGCTTTTCTCTGCTCTCCAAGTATCTGGAGGCCTCATGTCATATCCAGGAGGAGAAGAGAATTGTTCCCTAATTTAATAAAAACCTGCCAGAAATGCACACTTTTTTCATGGGAAATACTAAAAATATAAAATAAGCATATTTCACATTTTGAATGGAACAGATGACTATTCAAAGTAACGTTCTTTGAAACTTTCCCTTCTGGGAGTGTAGAACACCAATCTTTAATTTCACAAATACTTACTGATTCAGCAACTGCTAATTGCCAGGTACTTACAAGGCTCTGTGGATTCCCTGGGGAATAAGAGAGATCCAATCCCTGCCCTGATGGAATTTGTATTTTAGTAAGAGAGATGGACATTAAATAATAATACAATCAGGTGTTAATTATAATTATGGTAGCTTCTGTGGAGGAAAACAGCGTGAGACTTGGGATGATCTGAGGTCAGGGAAGCTGGCCCTAGGAAGCCACCTGGGAGCAGAGCTGTCCTCTCAACACTCCCAACAAGCTTCGACTGTCCTTCTCAATCGTTTTTGTGAGCTCCTCTTTCTCTTCCAGTTCCTTATGGGGTCGCGTTTCCCAGGGAGCTGCTTCAGCCCTCTGTCCATCTCCCTACATACTCACCCAAGAGATGCTGCCCACTATCTTGGTTTCTGCCACGACTTTCCAGTCTATAACTGCAAATTTTATATCTGTATTCCAAGCCCTCCCCCATCCCCACAAAGCTTCAAACATGTTTTGACTGCTTGTTGCATATTTCCTGAATGAGTCAGATGCACCTCAAACTCAAGATGTCGAAAATGAACTCACTAGTTCGCCCCAAACCTGACCTTTTGTCTCTATCCTCTGTCTTGGGGGGATGGCCCCATTGTCCTGGGAGTCTTCTTTGTCTTCCTCTGTCTCCCTCACTGCCCAAGTCCTTCCAACTTCATCTCCCAAATCAAACACATGTCATTCCTCCTTTTTCCATTCTGTCTACAACTGCCCTAGTTTAAGTCTTCCCAATCTCTTCCCAGTTGGTACTATTTTCTAATGGGTTTTCCAGATTCTAGTCTTAGCCCCAACTCCATTCTTCCCTAGGTCAGGAAGTGAGTCTAACCAAAAAGCCAATCTAGCGTATTCCTCCCTGGTTTAAATCCCTTTACTGCATCAGTATCACCTACAGGAGAACATCCAAGTTTCATGACTTTTTATAAACTGTCCCTTCTGGCTTTGGTACTCTCTCCAGCCTCATCTGTGGTTTCATATTTGATTTCCTCCAACTGCACTTGGCTAGGTCACATGCTAGTGCTCTGCTCCTATCACCTCCTCTCCTTGATGGCCTCCTCTCAACATGTCTTTGACTAGATGTCTCATAACCATCCTCTAAAGTGCAGCTCAGCAGTTCTCTAGGAACTCTTCCTTGAACATCTCCTCAACCAAGCCATGTTACATATCCCCCCCCTAGTCTTCCTTAATTCCCTGTGCATCTCTGCAAATTGCATGATGATTATTACCATCTTAGTCCATTCAGGGTGCTATGACAAAAATACCATAGACTAGGTAGCTTATAAATGACAAAAACTTATTGCTTACAGTTCTGGAGTCTGGGAAGTCTAAGATCAAGGTTCCAGCAGACTCAGAGTCTGAGTGCTTCTTCCCAGTTCATTGACAGTCATCTTCTTGCTACATCTTCACCTGTGGGAAGGGATGAGGGATCCCTCTGGGGACTCCCATGTAAGGGCAATAATTCCATTCATGAGGGCTCCACCCTTGTGGTCCAATCACCTCCTTAGGACCGCACCTCCTAATACCATCACTTTAAGCGTTAAGATTTCAACATATACATTTTGGAGAAACAAAATATTTAGTCCATAACAATTAGAAATGAATCTCTTTTATGAACTGTTACCTCCCTAGTTTCAGAGATGGTGTTTTTGGATTCTTAGAGCTTAACATAGTGCTGGACACATAGTAAAAACTTAATAAATGTCTGTTGAATAGACAAATATCTATATATCAGGCATACTTGTCTACTGAGCTTTACTATAAAGCCAGCTCACTCATGAAAAACTTACTATGTTCAAAGTGTTCAGCTGCTGATTTCTTGGGAGGAGCTGGAACACTAAGATGAGTAAGATATAGCTCAGGCCCTGGAGGAACTCACAGTCAAGTGGCAGAGACAGAAATCTAAACAAAAAAATTATAGCATGATGTGATAAGTACTATAATAGAGGTATGCGTAACCTACTAATGGAACCTAAATTATCTTGCACATTTTCTGACATTCTAAATATACAGAAGATTGACTTCAAGATAAATGCATTGAGTGAATCATCAGAAACTCCAGATGCCACGTGGGAGAAGATAAGGATTAACATGATCTCACTAAACAAAATAGCCATGGTCACCAGAATGGACAACGGTTTTGTCTAGGAGAGATTATAACTCATTCCTAGGCCAGTCACAAAATGAGGAGGTACAAAAAGCAGAGGCTCAATCTGGACTCGAGTCTACTGTGTGACCTTGGGCTGGTCAGACATCAGCCTCATTGGGACATTAGTTACCTCAAGTATGAAATGGGACTTGGGGTACCAAGAGTGGTGATTGTCTTGCTTCCTAAAGCCAGGACATCTATGGAGCTACGGGAGCAATTGACCAAGGCTGGCTTCTGAAGGCACTGGAGAGAAGCCCCAAGCCCAGAGATACACACCAACTCCCACCCATACCATGGAGCCAACTAGAGCACAGGTGTTGGAAGACGCTCCATGGTGTTGGCTACAGGCAGCACAGTGGTGTGAAGGAAATCAGGATAGCTGAGCTCAGAATTCTTGAGGTTACGGGTGAGGTAGGTAGACTTCACCTTCTTGAGTTTAGGCAGGATGGAGCCCCGCATTGGGCTCGCTGCTCAGTGGTGAGTCTGCTTCTCCCTCTGCCCCTCCCCCCTGCTTGTTCTCGCTCTCTCTCTCTCTCTCCCCCTCAAAAATAAATAAATAAAATCTTTAAAGCCAGTATACCTCCACACACCTTATAGGCTCCCTTAACTTTTGCCCATGTTTCAGTGAAGAGTCCCGTCATTAAATTCCCCTCCGAGTGGTCTACCTTTTCCTGCTGAAACCCTAACTGGTGTAGCCAACTGGACACTGAGCTCCTCCAGGGGACTCTGATACCACCTCTGGGACCTCAGATCTATTCATGGTTGTAGGGAAATTCTAGATTCTGGTAAAGATCTGTTTGCAAGGATCCATTCTGATATTGTGGTATTCTCCATAGTGACCTAGGAGGTCTCTAACCCTTGGGTTTCCTGATTATTCCCATCCTCTTCACCCAGAGCTATTTGTATTTCCCTAAAAGCCCTGCTGCCTCTGACTCAGTATCGCCTCACTGACTTCTAAAGGACCGCTCCCCAGTGAAAGGTAAGTGATTCTGGAAATAATTCAATGTGCGTGGGATGTCCAATTGGAGCCAAGGTGCAGGGAAAATAGGCTCTTATTTTCAGTGGATTTTGCCTCCCTAGGAGACTGTCCATTTGCTGTACATGCAGCTATGAACTAGAATGAACCGTTTCACCCATTGGGTTGTTTATGCCACACCTCAGAACATTTGCTTTTCTCAGAGGTCACTGTGACTACCCTACTTTTTAAAAACTAGAACGTGCATTGAAGGCCCCTTCTTAAGTCTCTTTGGGGAGAACATGTGTGGGTTTCCAGCCACCAGACCAAGCCAACTCTGAAAGGCAGAGGACTCTATCTTTGTTGGTCTATGAGAACATTCCTGGCCTACCACTTTGCCATTGAGCTGGGAAACCTCATTCAAACTTGACTTACTCTTGGCTCTGGGGGTTGGTTTTCACAGTGGAATGCAGTGTTCTGTGCTGCTCTTCTCAGATTCACTCAGAGGAGCAAAGTTCTCCTTTGGCAGTTTTTTGAAGATCCATTTTCAGTCAAGAGGCCAAAGAACTCTTCCTGTTTACCAGCACGAAATTGACACATTGTTGTAAAAGTTCAGAGCAGGAAAGAACCGTTTGAGGTCAATTAATTCAGCCTTTTCATCTTTCAGAGGGGAAAATTGAAGCTCAGAGAGGTTAAGGGACTTACTCCAAATCACAGGGCTATTAATGGGGGAGCAGTGACTAGAATACAAGGCTCGTAATCAGACCAGTGAGCTCTCACTGTTTCTTGAATTGTTTTGTTTTGTCCCCAAGTTCTAGAATTTTCAGGTGAATTTCTCTTGCTTGAATTAGTTTGTGTGTCACTTGATTATGTGAGGTCTGATGATGTTATTAAAGAAAAACTGTCTTCCTAGAAATACCCTTTTCAGCCTCCATGTCAGATGTCACGTTTTTTGCAAATATCATGTTAATCAGACATGCTTAAGTTTTTCATAAGAGAACTCCGATATTTCCAACAGATTCTTATGTCCTGAATCAATCGGCACAATTGAGAAACATATTCAGTGCTGACCAATCGGCACACTTTAGTTTCAATCTTTTTAAATTCTCATGTGAATTTCTGCTCCCCTGGGAAAGTCACCATAAGAAGATCAGCAGTTAAGCTCTGGTTGTCTTGTTTTGGCAGTCACTATAGAAATACGTATGAGTCATATATAGTCAGCTACATGAACTCCACTTGGATTTGCTGATTTCCTATCTAATAATTAGATCATTTACTGAAAGGGGGTATTGGCATCCCCAACAATAATTATGGATTTGTGTATTTCTCTTTTCAGCTTGATCAGGTTTTGCTGTATGCATTTGAGACTCTTGTTTGGTACACACGTCCTTAGGATTGCTATGTCTTCCTGGTGAGTAATCCTTTGATCATTATGTGATGTCTTTCTTTGCTTCTAGTTTCTTTGCTTAGATAAAGTCTTCCTCACCTGATATTAACATTACTATTCCTTCTTTTTAAAATTGATGCTTATATAGTACATATTTTTAAATCTTTTTCTGCCAATCTATCTATTTTGTTGAAATTAAAGTGAATTTCTTGTAAATAGCATAGATGGTTTGTGGGGGTTTGTTGTTTTTAAATTCATTGTGCCGATCTCTGTCTCATTTTTTTTCAATCTTGCCCTTTAATTGGGATATTTAGACCATTTACATTTAAGATAGTTGTCTACCATGTAATTATTTGTTATTCTTTGTCTCCTCTATTTCCTGTACCTCTGTTCCTCCTTTCTTGTTTTCCAATGTATTAATTGAGTACTTTTTAAGTATTGCATCTTGATTGAATTATAGTGGTTTTGAGTGTATCTGTTTGTATTGTTTTCTTAGTGATTGCTCGGGGCGTGACAATATACATATGTGACTTACTAGAGTCTATTCGCATGAACATTTTACCATTTCAAATGAAGTGCGGACTCTTTGCTTCTGCTTTAGTCCCTTTACTTTTCCCACTTCTAAATATCATAGTCTTGAAGATCAGATAGTGTTGTAATTTTTGTTCTACTCATTAAATATGATTTACAAAGCTCGTGAGAAGCGTTAGTCTATTGTATGTACCACACTTTTGCCCTTTACATTGGTCTTTCATTCTTCCCAATGATTCAAGTTTCCTTCTTTTATCGTCTTCTCTCAGTGTGAGTTACAGATGACCCTTGAACAATGCTGAGGTTAGGAATGCCAGTCCCCACCCAGTCTGCATGTACCACGTGATACTCTAGAATCTTAACTCCTGATAACTTACTATTGACTGGGAAGCCTTACCAACAACATAACTGTCGACTAGCAAGTTTTACGTATATGTATTATCCACGGTGCTCTTCCAATAAAGCAAGCTAGAGAAAAAAAAAAGTTTTTAAGAAAATCATAAGGAAGAGAAAGTGCATTTATAGTATTAGTCATATATTTATTGAAAAAGTGCCATGTATATTTAGGCCGGGCCAGCCCAGGGGCAGCAGCGGTGGTAGGCCTGGCCCACGATGGCCATGCTCCTCTACCTGCTGGCCTCAGCTCAGCAGCATCAGCTGTTGCTGGGCCCACAGGCAGCAAGAGAAGTCTGGAGGTACAGTACAGTTGCCCCGTCTACCCAGAAGTATGCCACCAGCCTGTAGTCCCTGGCAACCATGGCTACCAGTGATGCCTGAGGTTCCAGGAGGCCGCAGAGCCAGGGCATCACATGGGAAGGGATCCATGGCCAGCCCAGCAGGGATCTGAAGCTCCCAGCGGCCCCAGAGCAGCTTCCAGAGACTAGTGCATAAAACATAGAGGGCCGAGGCATCAGGGGCTCAGACTCCCTACACAATGTGGTCCTTACCTTCTGGGCTGTTCCTTTGTTCAGCCTAGCCTCCTGCCAGTCCCAAGTACTGGACTGAACCACCCTGTTGACGCACAGGGAAATGCAGATCTGCATGGACCTAGGACCCCCAGGGGCTGCTGACAGCCTTGGTAGGCCTCCCTGAGTACTCAGGGGGCCGCAGGTGGGGCCTCTGCACCAGTCACCTTTTGATCTGATCCTGTGGAAACTCAGGTACGCAGTTGTAAGTAAACACTCTGTGGCTTTTGCTGTCAACGTAAAAAAAAAAAAAAAAATCCACATTTAAGTTGGTCTAGGAAGTTCAAACTGGTGTTTTTCAAGGGTCAACTGATTTTTCCTTTAGCTACTTTTTTAAAGACAAGTCTGCTAGCAGCAAGATTCTTTAAGTTTTCCTTCATCTGAGAATCTTTATTCCCCTTTCATTCTTGAAAACTTTTGTAAGATATAGAATTTACTGTTGACAGTTTTTGTCTTTCAGCACTTGAAAAATGTACAACTTCTCTCTGGACTTCATGGTTTCAGGTGAGAAATCTGTTTTTATTTGAATTTGTGTTCCCTTATGGTTGATGCGTTGTTTCTCTCTGGTTGCTTTGATGACCTTGTTCTCTAGTTTTTAGAAGTGTAATCATGATGTGCTGTGGCATGGATGTCTTTGGGCTTATCATCTTTGGAGACTGTTCAATTTATAAATGTCTCCCACCAAACTTGAGAAATTTTCAGCCATTATTTTTTTTTTGAACACTCTTTTATTCCAACTTTTTCCATTCTCCTTCTGGGACTCCAATGATATGAATTTTGGGATTTTGTTATTGTCCCACAGTTCCCTGAGGCTTTGTTTATACTTTTTCCAGTCTATTTCCTGTTTTTCATATTGAATAAATTCCATTAATTCGTCCTGAAGTTCATCGATTCTATCCTCTGTTATATCCATTCCATAATCGAGCCCAACCAGTGAGGTGTGTTGTTTTGTTTTTTTAGTTTCTGTTATTGTATCTTTCAGCTCTATCATTTCAAGTTGGTTCTTTTTAATAATTTCTATTTCTTTGTCGATATCTTCTATTTTTCTTTTGTTTCAGGAGAATTTGTAATCGTTCATTAAAGCATTTTTACAATAACTCCTTAGGATCTTTGTCAGATAATTCCAACATCTGTTTCATCTCTGTGTTGGTGTCAGTTGATTACCTTTTTTCATTCAAGTTGTGCTTTTCCTGGTTCTTGGTGTGGCCGGGAATTTTCATTGTGTCTTAGACATTTTGATCACTATGTTAAGAGTCCCTAAGTCTTTTTTTTTTTTAAGATTTTATTTATTTATTTAACAGAGATAGCCAGCAAGAGAGGGAACACAAGCAGGCGGAGTGGGAGAGGAAGAAGCAGGCTCATAGTGGAGGAGCCTGACGTGGGGCTCGATCCCATAACGCCGGGATCACGCCCTGAGCCGAAGGCAGGCGCTTAACCGCTGTGCCACCCAGGTGCCCCAAGAGTCCCTAAGTCTTATTTAAGTCTTTTATTTTATCAACCAGTTGCCCTGTTTAGGTTTAGCACTCAGATCCTGGCTTACCTTTTGTAAGCTATGGTTCCCATGATTACTTAATTTCTTGAGACTTTGTAATGCCTCTTTGATGTGCTTTGTTTATCTGGTGCCATTAGAGCTCCCAGTAGGACAACCAAAAATATCTCCAGACATTTCCAAAAGTCCCTTGGGGAGTATATCACCCCCAGTTGAGGAGCATTGCTTGACAGAAGCCAGAAGAATTCAATGTCCCCAGTAGGGGACAGGCCATGATCCTGTGGGGAGGGGAGGATATATTCTCCCCCAGAGCCTCATGGGAGAACCTCAGGATCCCAGTCTGTGTTTGTGTGCCCTAACTCCTCTGGCCTGGGACAAGGAAAAGGCTGTATTTGCCTCTTACTACATCTGCTCAAACTTGTACTCAGGGAGGATACTGACAATGCCTCCAATAATGAAACAGGATTTGATTTCTTTATAACCCAGCTCAACGGCTAATCTAGCCCCAAACAAACAAGTGGTCTTTATTATGGAATTACAGCTATGAAGTTTCAAGGTGAAATCCTCTTAGCACTGCATGTATATGTATGCATATTTATATTTTCTGCTTTAAGATATGCTGCCAAAGATCGTTATCAGATACATCCTTTTTGCTTGTTAGTTGGTTTTCTTCTTATTTCTACATTGCTGAGATGACATCACATGACCTTTTGAAAGTTTTTGCTTTTCTGCCTGGAAACATAGGGCAGCGTTTCATAAAAGTGAGGAAAAGGTTGCTATGCTTTAAAAAAAAACCTTAACTTTGAAAAAAAAAAAAAAGAAAAGAAAGAAAAAGCTGCCAGGTTGTTTATTGCAGAGTTGACTCATTTGGCCAAAAGGAGTTGTTTTGGCTAATCATTTACTCAGGTGCCCTCCGAATAGAAACGCCATCCTCAAACTGTATGAAAATTAAATGACACCTCACAGAACACTTGTTTACCAAATGGCTGAAGTTTAAGGTCAAATCTGATGGCCTCCTTGGCATTTTCTGCATGCCAAGCAAGTCTGAATTATTACATATTAATTATTCAGCTTGAATTGTTTCACATTTTCTGATTGGGGGAGGTGCCTCTGTGATCACTAAGCAATCGCCACCATTCTCCTCCAGAACGTTCGTGGCATTTGGGGCTACTACAAATGAACGCAGTATGTCTTGGCGTCCGAAATAAACCATATGCCAACACAGAATAAAATTAGCCTCTCTCTCTTACCTTCAACAAAAGTAGATTTCTTTGAAACATGACCTGCTCGGGATATGAATGTTTTATAGACTGTGAGCTCCTGGAGCAGAAGTATAGCTGCAGGTGATTGGAGGAAATGTCTCCTTCTGGCCGTCTACTCGGGCACCAACCCTTTGTATACTTGTCTTCTTGTCTTCAAAGAGATAAGAACTTTTGTCCACGATATTCTGCCTATTCCCCTTCTCTGACCACCTTCCAAGAGTCAGAGGAAATCTTGTTAGAAGGATTTGGAAAAGTCCTAATAGGGGATAAATGAAGCATAGCCACTTGTCTTCAAGGCTGTCCTCAAACCCTGAGGCCTTCTTGCCAATGAATTTACTTGAAGTGCTGGGAAACTTTTCTCTTCTGTTTTGGGAAACAATGATTACTTCACTGAAGGCCTGATGACATCCTCTCCTACCATAGTCGTGACATGAAAAGAGTTTTCACATCGTTTTTTGGCTCTTTAGTGGCATTAGTGTGAACATCTCTGGCTCTATCATTCTGGTTGTAACTTCGAAGGTGAAGACTGGCTCAGGAGCTCGGAGAGAATGTACTGGGCCTAGAAGCCCTGGGGTCAAGGGCCAAGCAGAAAAATCCAGCCCTCGTCTTAGCACTGCTGTTGTTCTGTTGTCTGTCATCAGTGATATCATTGTGGGGATGTTACGAGAAAGAGGGTGACAGAGGAAATGTCTGCAAGCTGCTGGATGATTTTGATGGCTCTCAAATTGCTTTCTGTTGTTTTGGTGAGGCTGCCGGCCTGCAGTTCAATGTTGGCTTCTAAAGAAGTGTGGCCATCAAAGCAAAGTGAGGCATAATATCTTCACACGGTGGTCAAGAGTGTGACTTCCAAGGTCAGTGTGCCCTACTTCAAATCCTGGTTTCACTTCTTCCCACCTGGGTGCCTGTGAGCAAGTTAATGAAACTTTCCGTGTCTCAGTTTCTTCAGCTGTAAAGTGGGGATAACAGTGCACAATTCATGGTGTTGCCATGTAGGGTGAATGAAATAGTATACGTGACGTGCTAAGCATAGAGCCTATAAGGTAGCAGGTCTCAATAAGCATTAGGTCTTATCACAGAAAGTACTGGGAAAGTGTCTGTCCTCACAGCCACCACCCGATCAGAGTGGCCCTCTGGACCGCAGGGTCCTCACCACTGGGAAGGATGTTTGCAGCAGCAACTTCTGCTGTGTATCTTTGGTGAATGGCATGGTAGAGGTGCTTAAGCTATCGACAGGCACTCCATTGCAAGAAGCCTAAATTCTTTCCAAAAAACATTGATGGGAACAGCTTTCAAACATATTTCAGAATTGTCTTAAGGGCAACATTAGCTTTTAAACTGAAGAAAAGTTATTACCCTTGACCTGGGGATTTCCACTCAGATTGTAATGATCCATGATTTCCCAATGCCACTGCTAAGTTTGTTAGGAATTCAAACGAGCAACTGAAATTGACCTGAAGTCCAGTGTTGGTGAATTATCACTACCTCTCTCTTTGAGAGAGAAACACAGAGAGAGAGAGAGAAAAATTATGCTGGGGGAGGGGCAGGTTCATGTGGACAAGAAAGGGTAGGAGGAAAAGCAAACACTCAGTGTTGAGCTGGTGTCTTTGTTTTAATCGAGGGGGTGCTAAGTGATCATCAGAAATGTCTTCTAGTGCTCCCTTCGGCAGTACATATACTAAAATTAGAATGATGCAGAGAGGGGCGCCTGGGTGGCACAGCGGTTAAGCGTCTGCCTTCGGCTCAGGGCATGATCCCGGTGTTACGGGATCGAGCCCCACATCAGGCTCCTCTGCTATGAGCCTGCTTCTTCCTCTCCCACTTCCCCTGCTTGTGTTCCCTCTCTCGCTGGCTGTCTCTCTCTCTGTCAAATAAATAAATAAAATCTTTAAAAAAAAAAAAAAAAGAATGATGCAAAGAAGATTAGCATGGCCCCTGCACAAGAAATGTCTTCTGGAAGCAGAGAGAAATACGGAAACAATTCAAGTATGCCCAACCGTTTACAAAATTTTGAAGCTTGAGAAAACCGATTTTGAATGCATAGCCCAGAAATTATCTAGATAGAAGTATTTTCTTCTAAAGAAGTGAGATAGTAGGAGAAACTTGGTTAATGACGAAGGTAAATGTGCATGACCCTAACGGACCACACAGAGGCCTGTAGGGAGTCCTGAGAGTTCTCTGTTTGTGAGGTAGAGAAACAGCCCTCAGCACCTCAGAGCTCACAGACAGGGAAGAAAAGAGAAGACACTGCTTGGCCTTCCAGTTTCTCTGCCCTTCTACATTCCCAGCTCAGTAGGGCAACACTGGGAAGCTGAGTTATGGATCGTTCACCAGCCCCACAGAAAAGGGAGTCCTGTACCCATGCCCAGAGTTCCTGGGATGGTGCTCTGTGAGCCCCCTCAGTAAGCTCCCATTGAACAGACCGCAAAAGAATGTCCCAGCCTCTCATCCTGAATGGGTGCCATGGACTCCATGTCAAAATTCACATATTGAAACCCCCGTCCCCAAGGCGATGGTATCTGGAGACGGAAACCTTTGAAAGGTAATTAGGTCATGAGGGTAGAGCCCTCATGATGGGATTAGAGCTCTTTTAAGAAGAGACTGGAGAGAGTGTTTCCTTTCTCTGCTCTCTGTCATGTGAATAGACAATGAGAGGAGCATCTTTTGCAAACCAGGAAATGAGCTCTCACCAGACACTGGATCTGCTGACACCTTGAGATTGGACTTCCAGCTCCAGAACTGTGAGAAATAGATGTCTGTGACTCTTGGCCCCCTTTTAAGCAGTCTGAACTGCTAAGGCAATGGGTATATCCATTCCATCTTCCCTACGTTTCTTTAGGTGGGAAGAGCTTGCTGACAGTGTGGGACAAGAAGATGGTGGGTCCATTTGGCCTGGCGTGGACTGAGCCTGGATGGAGGTTAGAGCTGAGAACTCTTTCAACTGCCTAAGACGAGGAGAACAATAAGGAACAAAATGGAATTTATCCTTTGAAAAGCTAAAACTATAACTGTAGACCCTGGCCACTTAAAATTATTGCAATGTCTGATTTTCATTAATTTCTTAAAACAAATACATCATCCATAAAAATAATAGTAAGTACTAATGTTTATTAAGCACATTAATGGCCCAAGCATGTACAAAGCACTTCACACATCTATTATGTTTTCTTTCCTACAGACTTCTAAAGCAAGTATTATTGTATCATTTTATAATTCAAGAAGCCGTATCTAAGTACATGGGTGCTTAAATAATTTGTCTAAGGACACGATGACAAATAGCAGAACTGGAACTTAAAGTCATTGCTGTCTGAATCAGAAACCCACTATCGTCTGGGAAGCTCCATATACTTTCTTTGCAACTATTCCATAAATGTAACATAATTCCAAAATAAAAAGGTTATTTGAAAAAAGTAAAAGCCATTATCTAAATTGCCTTACTATTCTATCTTCCCAAATAACTTATGAAAGTTTTGCTTTGTTTATATGCTACATTTCCCAGAAATTTTGAAAAATAGTGCATTATATTTTCACCTGGGGATCCTTCCAGCATCTATATTCCCAAAGTATTATTTTGTATTTCTTCATGGGAATCACCTAGAAAAGCACTTGCCTCTTGAACAGTTCCCAATAAACGTTCATCACCATCGTCGTAATCATCATCACTGACTTCACAAATAATCATTTGTTACATTATACTTCAAGAATCAGTGAACATATTAAACTCCCCCCACTAGACTGTGAATGAACTAAGGGTAGAGACCACAGTAGGTGCTCACTAACATTTTATAAAACCAATAAATCCCTGTGCTCACAATTAGATCTTTCAGCAATGAATCATCAAATCAACAGGTAATTTGTTTCTGTTTCTGTTTCTAACTTGCGTTTGCCCTGGAGGAAGAGGGTAGTTGCCAATGGGCTGCCTTCTCCATGACTCTTGGCCACCTTTGTAAGAGGAGAAACCCCATTGCTCCATCCCCATGTTGTTTGAGGTAGGGATGTGATTGACCTAAAGCCACACATTCAGAAGGTAATTTTCCTGCAGCATGTCCTCCCTCAGCTCTAACCCAGTTAAATCCAGCTGTCCTCTCTGCTGCGCTGTGCGTCAGGGGGAAAATCTACACATGGGAACAAAAGTAATGTGACCTCATGCCCTTTGGACACAATTTAAAAGGGGTCCAATCATCTTTTCTAGCTGTCAGGTTCCATGTTTCTTATGCCATGTCCCCATTTTCCACTGAATGCCAACACTGTTTATAAATTCGTGGGATCTAGGAAGAGTGAGGGCACAGTTCCAGAAGCCTGATGCATCAGGACATGTGAACTCTGGAAACAAAAGTGTTCGCAGTGGCTTTGCTGAACCAGCATACCGTGCGCGTTCGCTGCAATGGCGGGCCCATCACGTGTTTGCTCGACCAACGGGTGACGATCAGTTTTAAAAGATGTTAGTTCTAGGTAATTGAGGAAATATCCTTTAGCTCAGTGCTATTCAACAGAACCTTCTGCGGTGACAGAGATTAATGCATCTGTGTTGTCTAATAAGGTGCATTGGGAATAGGGGCCACCAAGACAACTGCAGTGTTGGGTAAAACCATCTCGACTTTATTATAGGGTGACCACTGCTCAGAAGCATGACCTTTGTCAGAGGAGGGCGTGGCATGGTAGGCGGGGGTATAGATGTGTATAAACGTAACACTAGGTTTTTATGTATGAAGCAAAACACTTCTATGTCCAAAGAGTTATTTTTGAATTCCTGCCTCATTAACAACTGCGCCATTTCCCCGCATTGGAAAAAAAAAAAACAATTGTTTAAATTGGATGTCTTGGTTCATGGTTAACAATGAGACTTAGGTCAGGTGTGAATCTTGGTTCCAAGATAAAATTGTTATTAGGACATTAAAAACAAACAGACAGACAAAAACACACACACACAAGCATCATATGACCTCCAACCATACATTTTGCTATTTGCTCAAGTGAGTTATATAATTAGGAAGGTGAAAGAAGATGGATAATTTACCTCCTAGAAATCTCTTTATTTTATTCCTTTTTTTTTTTTTTTTTTTTTTGGAGAGAGAGTGTGAGTGTAAGCAGGGAGGAGGGACAGAAGGAGAGGGAGAGACAGACTCTTAAGCACACCCCATGCTCAGTGCAGAGCCAATGTGGGGCTCGCCAGGCTTGATCTCATGACTCTGAGAGTCTGACGCTTAACCAACTGAGTCACCCAGGTGCCCCTACTTTCTAGAATCTTCTTACACTCCAGGAAATAGACCCTAAATGGGCAAGCCAGCTCCTCAAATCCTAAACACATCCAGAACTGTCTGTATCCCAGCATGAACACAAGGCACTGTTCTGAAAGTAGGAGCCTAGATCTATTCATTGATTAGAAGAATGATAGGTTTTGTTGAAATAGAAATAGAAAATCTTATTTCAAATACAGGTTCTTCATAAGTCCTATTGCAATTTTTAAACCTTCACCATTTTCTTCGTCTTGAGGCATGACCTTGAAAAATCAATAAGTCAGAAAAGTCCAATTTCTTTCTTCATTGCTTATAGAAATTAATTTGGCAAGATGTAGTTTAAAAAAAAAAGCATGTTTGTACGAACCATATTTTGTATATCTAAGCCATTGTGTTCAATTGTGTCCTGTGATTACTTTGAAATGCTGCCTACAACCTATGTTGTTTCAGAGCAAGGAGGGTTTCTTGGTTGTTGTTGTTTTTTTTATTTCTTTTTTTTTTTAAGATTTTATTTATTTATTTGAGAGAGAGAGAGAAAAAATGAGTGGTAGGGAGGGGCAGAGGGAGAGGGAGAAGCAGGCTCCCCACCGAAAAGAGAGCCCAGTGTGGGGCTCGATCCCAGGACCCTAGGATCATGACCTGAGCCAAAGGCAGACGCTTAACTGAGTGAGCCACCCAGGTGCCCCGGGGGGTTTTTTGCATTTCATAGAAAACATATCTTCAAGCATAAATTTCCTATTTCTTGCTCACCAGAATCTTGTCAGTCCCAAGAGAATATTCCAGAGATCATTCTGCATCAAATCCATGGGTTTTCTGACCCAGGACTCCTGAGATTTGCTATTTCGGGTCAATAGGAAGATCTAAACAGGAAGACCACACCGTGATCTAGAAGGTTTGCATTGGCGTCTCACGGTACCGCTTTCCTTCCAGGGCTACCATGCGTCCCCACCAAATCTCAGCTCCCCTCTCCCATATCCCTTCAGGATGGTTTCCCAAAGGCATAGCAACTAATCTCATCTCTGGTAAATAGAGAGTCTAAAGATGGCTGTTGCGCTTGACCAAATCGCACAATGATTTCTCCGTCAGCTTGCAGTGTGGGGGGGTGGGGGTGGGGTGGGGGGTGCCTTTTCCTTCTATCCTATCACTCCCAGCTGGAAATTTTTGTCACAAAAAAACTAGACACCACACCGTATAAATCTCTGGGACACAGGAAGCAAGACAGGCCGGGCTGTAACAGACTGTTCTTCATCCTATTCTTTCTCGGGATATAGGAAGAAATCTTCTTGATTGTGAAGAAGACAATAAATGAGAGGTGAACTTCTAGGCTATGAAAGGAGCCAAGAATGAGGAAAGGGGGCACCTTCTCGACTTCAGGGCATGTGGTGTTTCAGGGATGACTCAGTGTGTATTCCCGTGGCTGCAGCTTGGAGACCCTGCCGCTTACCTGGATATTGGAGTCGGGCCCAGCCCAGCATGGGTGTGTGCACCAAAGCAGCAAGTGGCAGGACAAACCTGAGCTTGCTCTAATCTGTATCTCCTTAGATCTTGTGGTCTGGGGAGCCCACAAAGGGGTCACCCTGCAGCTGAGTCTGCGACCCTATGTGTACTTTACCAGGGGCCTTCTGGCAGCCATGGCTCCATATTGATGGGCCTGACCTGGGAGTGATTTCAGTGGTTTAATGTTTAGAAAAGTTTTGGCTAGATTAGAGAAGGGGAGTGGTACCTGGGCAACTCATCGGGGGAGGGTTTGGAGGTGAGGAAGTCCGTCTGTCATTTTGGAAGACACATCCTGCTGACACCGGTCTGTTCCACAGTTTCTGTGTGTAGGTTCTTTGGGCCCAAACGATCATGGTCAGTGCCTAATGGGAAGCACCATTCACCCTATAGGCTTTTGGTAATAAATACTCAGGTGAGTAATTTTTGAGAACCAAAGGAAACAAGATGTCCTGCATAACGTGTGAGTTGGGGAAACCCCCCAAGTGGAGGATAAAATGGCATTCCAGTTTTGGATATCAATTTCTCTGGTGTGCAGGGAATTTTCCCCTTACCCTTTCCTCACCTCTGACCAGAGGAGTAATAACATTAAGCCTCTTCATGTGATTTCACACCAGAGCCATGATTAAGCAGATACCCGGCAACAATTTATTGGCACGCAGCACAGAGTCAACGTTCAGAAACCCAAGATGCACGCAGTTCTGAGAGGCATCACGAACCCACGTGCCCACAGCCACGACAAGGCCCCTCACGCCCTCTACAGGTCTGGGTCTTCACGGAGCCGTGACCCTCCGATGCCGACTCTAATGTGGGGCAATTCACCCAGGGCTGCTGCAGTGTCCCAAGAAGGGAAATGCGGAGCCGGGGGCCAGACCTACTTCCCCGCACAGGGGATTTCCAGGCCCAGAGCAGCGCCCCCGAGGCGCCCAGCGCTTTCTAGATGATCGGAAGTGTTCAGTGGGAATGGGCAGCCTCAGGACCCCCTCCCTGGGCCACACAGCTCCCTCTCCCTCCGAGCCAGTTGTCAGACTGGGAGGGCAGTCACCTGCAAGCTAGTTGGCTTCAGATTTGGCCTCAGACCCGTGTGTTTGGGGCACAACGGCTCTCTTCCTGAGTACCGCCAACTGACGAAGTGCTAAAGACTCCCTTGAGGGTTGGTGGTAACTCATTTTGCTGACTGAAGAGTGAAAGAACAAGAGAGCTGTCTCTGGTTTGGACAGTCTCTGAAGCTGTTTGGCTGCGAGAACGCTATCAAAGGTGAGCCAGCCGCATACCTGACTGATGAATGGTGACAGGCTTGGTGGCCAGGAAGTCGTGTGGGTGTGGTCCCTGGCAAAAGCTACTTTTAATCTTTTTTTTTTCGGTGAGTGGGAGTTCAGACATCGCCCACCTGGAGTGGAATGTGCTGGAATAGCATGACGGAGGGAGTGACTGTGAGTGTGTTGGGTGAGGGGTGCAAACACAACACAACAGGTTTCTATCAATGAAGCTAAGAACTGGTTTCCTTTTAAACAATAGCTTAATTGAGGGGCACCTGGGTGGCTCAGTCGGTTAATCGTCTGCCTTCGGCTCAGGTCATGATCTCAGGGTCCTGGGATGGAGCCCTGCATAGGGCTCCCTGCTCAGTGGGGAGTCTGCCCCTCCCCTCATTCTTCTCCCCCCTGCTCCTGCTTGCTCTCTCTCTCAAATAAATAAATAGCTTAATTGAGGTACTATGGATATACAACAAACTGCACGTATTTAATGTGTCCAATGGGATAAGATTGAACACACACAAGTATGTGTGACCCCATTACTTCAGTCAAGGTAATATACTTATCCTGCGCCCCCCTAAGTTGTCTTGTGTCCCTTAGGCTTTTTTGGTGGCAGTTTTTGTTTTTTTTGTGGTAAAAACACTTATCATGGGATCTACCCTCTTAACAAATTTTAAGTGCTCAATACCGTGTTGTTAATTACAGGCACTGCATGATTCAGCAAATTTCTAGAACTTACTCACTTAGCAAACTGAAACCTATACCTTCTGCACAACAGCTCCCCATTTACAACCGACTTTTCTTCAAACTTCTATATTACAAGAAGTTATAAGAACTTTCGGATTTTCTTCCATGAAGCAGCATGATTTAACAGTGGTTTTCAAATGCTTTTTTAAAGCACTGGAAGCTTCTTCTTCTTATTCTTTTTTTTAAGTCCTACACCTGAGCCCCAAATTATAAAAAAGATCAAAGCAGAGTTGCTCTGTTAGGAGTGGGTGCCGGCCCCAGGGACCCAAACCTGCTACGGATCCCCCTTCCTCTAGCCAGGCAGCCCCAGAGGCACCCACATGGAGGCCCTAGAGCATCCCAGGACAAAATTTAGCAAACATGTGGGTGAGTAGGAAGAGGTCTGGCAGACCTGGGTTTGGATCCTGTCTCTGCTGCTCGTGAGCCATGGAGACCTTCAATCATTCACGAGCATATCTGCACCTTGCTTTCCTCATCTGTAAAATGGGATTAATAACTCTCATGTTGCTGGCGGGCTACAAGGATGGAGGCAGATGCCGTTAAGGCGCCCGACACCACATCTGGCAGGTGGAGTCTTTACATGACTTCG
Source organism: Ursus maritimus (assembly GCF_017311325.1). Lineage (NCBI taxonomy): Eukaryota > Metazoa > Chordata > Mammalia > Carnivora > Ursidae > Ursus > Ursus maritimus. The sequence continues at coordinate 22,908,454 of NW_024425564.1, forward strand.
CGTGGCTGTACTTAGTTCAGGGAGACTTTGGGATGAAGGCTACCTACTAGAGGCTGGGAGAGAAAGAAAAAAGTGACAGCAAGGAGACTTCCCCTAGGTCAGCACTGTTAAGGCTGTTGCTGCCCAGTTTGGTACTCCTTTCTCCAAAACATCCACACGCTTTGTGTCGTATCTCCTGTTTAAAAACAGGACAGTCAAGAGAGCAAATAGACAACCCACAGAATAGGAGAAAATACTTGCAAATTGCATATTGGTAAGAGTTTGATATTCCGAACATTTCAAGAACTCTAACAACTCAGCAACACAAAACCGAAAGCAAGCCAATTAAAAATAAGCAAAGGCCTTGAATAGTGATTGCCCAGAGAAGAAATACAAATGGCCAATAAGCACATGAAAAAATGCTCCACATCCTTAGTCATTAGGAAAACGCAACCAGAACCACAGTGAGATAGCCCTTCATAGCCACTTTTGGCAATGAAACTGCAGAAAAATAACAAGTGTTGGCAAAAATGTGGAGAAATTGGAACCTTTATACATTGCTGGTAGGAATGCAAAATGGCACAGGCTCTAAGGAAAACGGGTTAGCAGTCCCTTACCAAGGAAAACATAGAACTGTCATATGACCTAGCAATTCCACTGTGGGACATGTACCCAAAGGAGCTGAAAACACAGGTTCGAACAAAGCACACAAATGTGGATAGCAACACTATTCACAATATGTGAACGGTGGGAATAACCTAAATGTCTATCAACCGACGAATGGGTAAATAAAACGGTCTCTCCATCCGATGGAATATCGTTCATCCATAAAAGGAATAAGTCCTGACATGGGCTACAACATCGATGAATCTTGAGAACGTTATACTAGAGCGAGAGAAGCCAGACACAAAAGGCCACATATTGTATGATTCCCTTTCCATGAGATATCCAGAAGAGGCAGATCCATAGAGACAAAAGCAGCTCAGTGGTTGCCGGGAGTGGAGGAGGTAAGAATGGGGAGTGACCGCTAATGGGCACAAGTTCCTTTTAGGGTGCGGAAAAAGTTCTGGAACTAGAGAGTGGGGGTGGTTGCACAACATTGTGATTGTACTTGATGCCACTGAATTGTACATTTTTAAATGAATAAAATATAAGCTTTCTGTTATGTGTGTTTTAACACAATAAAAAAAAGACAGGACAAGTGTCCATCCAACCAAAATACAGCTGGTGCATTTTTTTAAAGCAAATTTGAAGACTTGTTTTTTCTTTTCTCTTTGACCTTCTTGTAGGGACACAGCAAAACAGAGCCCTGAAATGCCAGGACATTTGTGCTAAGAAAGGCTCACTCTTGGGGTGCCTGGGTGGCTCAGTCAGTAAGCGTCTGCCTTCAGCTCAGGTCATGATCCCAGCGTTCTGGGATCGAGCCCCGCATTGGGCTCCCTGCTCAGCGGGAAGCCTGATTCTCCCTCTCCCACTCCCCCTGCTTGTGTTCCCTCTCTTACTGCCTCTCTCTCTGTCAAATAAATAAATAAAATCTTTAAAAAAAAGAAAAGAAAAGAAAAGAAAGGCTCACTCTTGTTTCAGGGGTACTTCCTTCCAGAAGGCCAAAGAAAACTGGCCTGGAAAATATGAGAGCCCACTCCTCCCTCAAAGGACGACCTAAAAGGGAGAACTTCCAGAAGCCCAGCCAAGAACCCAGCGGGGCATGACCCAGCAACCCAGCTCATTGATGTGGACATGGCTACTCTCGGCTCAGTCAGAGATGCCACAGTTCAGGTCTTGGCTTGTCATGTTGCCCATTAAACCCAGAACCCGTTCCCTTGGCTCCTTCCGTAGGAAGGGGACATGTCAGAAACTGAAGTTTCAGAGAAAACATCTCCTGATTTCAAACGAGCTCAGCTCCAGGGTAGGTGTCGTGGAATCTGTGGGCTGCTTTTGGCCCAGATATCACACCTTTGGCTACTTCTGCTGATGCTATTATTTTTAATTGGTGGGGCAATCATTGTATCCCTTTGCACAGGTTTCATCTGAGTATCTCAAAGCTCTTTACCTCCATTCCATTCCTTTGCAGCTCTTTTAGCAATGATCGTCCTTTTGCATTCCAAGCTGGAAAAACAAAACACTTGGTGAGGCAAACTCCCTTCAACCAAGTAAAAGACAGCCCTTAGTGAGTGAAGCCTGCCTGCTCACCCGGGATGACCTCACTTCACATCTGACCTTTACACACGAATTCTTGTCCCATTGTGAGTCAGCCAGGATTTGATTTTGTTCTTCTGTCTTTAGTTAATTCCTGTTTTATCACTCCACAGCTTAAATAGAGACCAACACTCCATCTTTATAGTACAGATTTCCAACGCACCATCAGAAACAGCAGTGATTCTGAGTGGGAGACATTGGAGACAGATTGATGGGGTGGGGGGGGCACATGAGGCCCAGTAGGGAAGACGAAGGGCCACCATATTAGCAGCACTGAATTCTGACATTCCCAGACTACCCTCAGACACATACCAGACCCCCGTAACCACAGGATCCCTCGGATTCAACTAAAGGGAGGTCCAGAGCTGGCCGCATCGGAATAACTCATCAGTTCTCTCCTTCCCACCCCCGTTCAGCAGTATGGCGTGTTGGCCCAACGCACAGTACTTGTTAACCACTCCAGGAAAAGAAAGAGCCACTCACCCTGATGGGCTGTCAGAACTAATTTTCAGCCATGTTATTATATGGTAAAGAGGAAAAAGGAAATCCAAGGAAACTGTGCTTAAGGCCAGTGCCTAATCAGGGTTTTTCCCCTTCATCTGTTTCATACAAAAGCTGCCTAGAATCACTGTGGGAGCCGTTAGGTTCCTCTCTTCAAGTGTTAATTAAATGTGATATTTTAAAATATACACTCCTTCCTCCAGGTAGAACAAACTGAGCCCTTTGTAAATTGCTCAATGCCCGTTGGTCCCCCTGGCAGCTCTACTTCATTGCCGTGTACTTTTTATTCCCCTGTTGGGCCACAACTCCAACAGCAATAAGTATAGAGTAATTATTTCTGCCAGAAACGTTCCCCCTTAAAGGGGCTTGGCTTATTTTGGTTTTGTGTGTGTGTGCTTGAAAGAAAGGCATATTATAATATCAGTCTTCTTTGTTTTCCCTCTTTTACTACCCACTGGTTCTCCAAGTCGTTGGCAAACACAACATCATTTGCTTTTGTTCCCTATACAAATATTTTCCACTTGAGCCCTGTTTCTTACTTAAAACCGCTGAGTGTCTAGCTATGGAAAGCAACTGTTCCCAAGCAGTAGATTGAATGAATGCCTGTGCAGCTTTGACTTAGGAAATGTGTACTAAACTTTGGCCTGAAATGTCTCCGAATCTGGAACAGCTTATAGTCGCTTGGGTCCTTGAAGGCAATTCAAACAGTAGGCGTGTGTGTGTGTGTGTGTGTGTGTGTGTGTGTGTGTGTATGAGGTGGGAGCTGAGGGCAGATGGGGAGACTTGAAAATCCGGTTTATTTGTCTGTTCCAATCATGCAACTATCCACTCGGCAATGACTGAATACCTACTACGTGTTTGCTACTTCTGGGCAAGGTGGGACCCAACTTTGTATTCATAACGTAAAACAAATAAGTTTTGTCTCATGCCCATAGACAAATCACGTTATTGTCTCTTACTCCGATGTAACTACCAGATAATTTTACAGAGGGCCCAGTTCTTGTCTTGCCAGAGTTCATTGCAACATGGTACTTGAAAAAGTTCTCTCCTTCCAGGTCAAGGTGATCTAACAAAGCTTCCGATCCTACTCTAAGCTGTGACAACAATGGGCCAGGCCGTTGGGAACCAAGTGCCTGGACAACATGCTCAAGATTTTGCCTTCTCTTTCCAAACCTCCTGCACTCCCCAGAGAGCCTCCAGTTTTAATTTGAGCATTCTACTATGACTCATGCCCCTAGAAGAGTGGTCTGTATCTTACCCTAGATCAGATTCTACCAACCATTTCTTTTTACGGCATTGTAGCAAGTCAAGCAATGATTCCTTAACTTGTTCTCATTAAGCTCTTGATAGGTTTAGCCAAACTTCCAGAGCTCTCAGAAGTATGGGGCTAGGTAGACTTTTGGGTGCTCCATCCGAATGGGATGCTCATTTCAAGCATACATCTAAGTATGGAAGACCTGTGGGCAAGTGCTGGAGGGCAAGGACTGGCCCTTTCTCCCTGTGCAGCCCACCATGCCTAGTCTAGTGCTAACAGTGAGGAGCGCACAAAATGTACCGCTGTAGGGTAATACACGTGGGAGGCTCCATTCGTTTGTGCCAGCTCGTATTTCATTCAGGTAGTGAACCCTTTTCCACCCTGTACATTGATTAGGAATATATTGAATCCATTGAATAGGAATATACCTCTGTAACGAGAGGGCTATCAAAATAGGCATCCCATTCTTTATTTTCTTAAAGTGTTATAATATTTTTCTCGCCATTTTGAATAGTTCAAGTGCCAGGCAAGATTTTAAAATACCTCATCATAGACTACATTTTCTTTTCTTCTTTTTAATTTTTTTTTACATTTAAGTTCCATTTATTTAACATACAGTGTAATATTAGTTTCAGGTGTATAATATAGTGGTTCAACACTTCCATACATCGGCCAGTGCTCATCACACAAGTGTACTCCCTTTTCAAAGGTGCCCACGATAATGTCTTTCATTCTATAGTTCTTTTGACCTATGACCTTGCCATTCTGTCCTAAACAGGTAGAGCCTCTTTCCTTCTCCACCCACCCCCACCCCTTGCATCTGGGTTGGCCCAGTGACTTCTTTTGACTAATATAATACTGCAGAATTACACTGTGTACCTCCAAGGCAAGGTCCCAACTTTGCCTTTAATTTTTGGAAGGCTCCTTCTTAGAATCCAACCACCATACTAGTAGGGAGCCCAAGCAGACATGTGGATTGGCTCATATGGAGAAGAACTGAAGCTCCTAGCTGAGCTCCCAGACAGCCACCAGCACCAACTCCCAGCCATGTGGTGGAAGCCATTTTGAGCCTGTCTCAGCACCCCTGCAACATCATGCAAAGGAGAACTGCCCAAATTGTGGGAAATAATTTTTAAAAACTTTTCTTTGTAGCCCACTAAGTATTGTGGTACTCATGAATGGACAGCCATAATTGATCCTTTAAGAGCCCATTTTTTTGCCCAGATTGTGTGTGTGTGTGTTGTGTGTGTGTGTGTGAACTGATGTTAAAAAACAAAAAACCATGTTCTTGTACATGACATTTATGTAATGCTTTATATTTGCTACTTACATGGCAATTTCTAGTAAATCTCACAGTTTGGGTAGGGAGAAAAGTGTTCTTCATTGTGAGGTTGAAACCTGCTTCTTCAATCATTTCTGCTCTGCTCTTCACACTGCTTCAAGAGCAAGGGCTCTAAAACACAGACCAAATCATATCAGTTTACTGTAAAACAACTAAACATTCCTCATTGATTACATAGTAAACTATTTACTTCAACAAATGCTTTTATGTTGAATTGAAGGTCAACTTTCCAATACAAAGATGCTGTTTGGAGTAGAGGTTTGCTAGAACAAAAAATGATCATCACTGTGTAGAGGCTGAGGTCAGAAAAACAAAACAGAAAATCAAAAGGCACGAGAGAGTTCAACTTCAGATTAACATGGAAGATTTGAAATACCTGGATACTTATAATGGAGAAGTCAAGGGTTGGTGTAAGTTTTGAACAATGAGGTAGGGCACATTGAATTTGGATTCTTAGAGGCCAAGTTGGACTAGCGTCTAAACAGATTGTAGTTAGAGCTCCTATATCTGTTCTAGAACAGAAAAAGATGAAATAATATACATGGGACTCAACCTCATGTACAATTGATCAGTTGAAACAGCCACAGTGGGGGAAAGATAATGCTAAAAATTGTCACAGATTTGTCTGCTAACAATACAGAATTATCTAAGCAGCCTGGATCATGTCTTGCCTCCCAGGGGTAGGCAGCCCGTGCAGAAAGAGAAGAATCACATCTGTCTGATGAGGTGGGTTTCTCTTGGACCCAGGACACTCAAAATGGGAGGTAGAAAGAAGATTCATTTTATCATGAAGAGTCTGTATTTTTTTTTTAAGATTTTATTTATTTATTTGACAGAGATAGAGACAGCCAGCGAGAGAGGGAACACAAGCAGGGGGAGTGGGAGAGGAAGAAGAAGGCTCATAGTGGAGGAGCCTGATGTGGGGCTCGATCCCAGAACGCCGGGATCACGCCCTGAGCCGAAGGCAGACGCTTAACCGCTGTGCCACCCAGGCGCCCCAAGAGTCTGTATTTCTGAGTCCCAAGGCCCAAAACAAACAAGTTAACCTTGGGGATTGAAATCTTGTCCCCAAATCATCATGTATGTGCAGTAGGACCTGTGGCTTTTAATCAACCACCCTGAGATTTCTAGAATATGAATGAACATTCCTCGAGCAAAAACATTGATTAATGAAATTCCTGGCATAGGAGGGCAGGTGGTGGCAGGGGTATGGGATAACTAGACATTCCCAATATCTGAAATCATGCCTTTTGGTTTCCTAACCACTCTTTTGGGAAATTGGGAAGAATGGAAGGTGAAAAGAATCCAGAAATATTTAGATAGAGACATCTTAAAGACAGGCCCTGTGTGGCCTAGTCAGCCTTCTCTGGTAAAGGATGCTTATTGGGCAGAGGGATGAAGTCAGAAAGAGCTTGCTTCCCTGCTCTCCTGTGGGTCTTTACAACCCTCTTCTTCTCAACCTTTCCCTATTCCCTATGACTAAGCGGTCTTTTGTTCAAGCAAAAATTAATATTGCTTATCTGTGAATACCTCCAATGGTATTGAAGCTACATGAGCTTTTAGCTAGGACTCCCAACGTTAACAGAAGCAATGAGTGTGCTTTCATTTAGGGACCTTCAAAATATTCACATGAAAACAATCCCTTTCCCCCCTCGGAGAGAGTGTCGAACAAAGATCCATCTGCCCCATAGAGGTTGAGATTCTGTTTCACTAGAGTTGGAGAAGCTGGAGGGATTTAGATTTGGGCATTAACTACAAATAAACAATACAAAATTAGAGTGAGTTTGCCATGATGTTCCTCCCAGGGACATATCCGACTCCTTAGGTCACTCTGCATTTGGGGCCTCAACTGAACTTCCCTGTGGCTGGAAATAGTATGTTGTAGAGCAGTACTTCTCACAGTTTAATGCACATACGAATTACTTGAGATCTGGGTAAAATGCAGATGCAGTAGGTCTGAGGAGTGCCTGAGGTTCTCCATGTCTAGCAAACTCGCAGGGGATGCTGATGCTGCTCGTCCGAGGAACATGCTTTGAATAGCAAGGACGTGGTGAATTTACTCCATTGCCAATGAGTCAAAAGACATGGGTTCAACCCACCTTCTACTTGACTTTGTGCAAGTTGCCCTAATCTCACTAAAATTCTGATTTTTCATCTATAAAATGAGAAGTAATAACATCTGCCCCAAAGTATTGTTTTAAGAGTTCAGTGAGATAACCAGTAAAGCATTTTATAAGTTTACGTTGGTTGGTGATCTTGAGGTTTGCATGGACTCTCCGCCAAGCCTGTACTGAACAGCTATGAGTTTTTCATGGTAGAACTGAGAACCGAGTCCCTATGGCTGCTTCCTTGGAGGGCTAAACGAAAGTTAAAACTGATCATGGTGACACCACCAGATGCTAAGTGAGACCTCAGTCCCCAGGGAATATAACAGTATTTGCCTCTTTGTTTCTGAAGAAAAGCCAAGGATACATATTTAGCTTTTGACTCTATTTCTTATTAAAGGGGAAAGGGTGGAAAACAGAAAATGTTGCTTTTACTGAGATATTAGAATCAATGAATTTATTGGACAGATGGAGCAATTCTCTCCTAGGATCAAAAGTGATGTCATGTCAAAGGCCTTTGAAATCTGTGACACTTATTGCAAGTCTAAGACCCTATTATAGAAGTTTCATTGTTGAAAAAAGACCTCTTGGGCCACATGCTAATCATATTGAACAGGAAAAGTCTTATAATTCATCCAAATAAGAGTGGCTTACCTAGGTCTTGGCTAGTTAAGCTGGGTTATAGCTAAGTGTGAGTGCTATGACAGGGGGAAACTGCTTGAATAAAGGTTGGACAAAAATCACATCCCCTGGAACAGTCATTAAACTCCCAAAGCAAATTCATATTAAGCCCCTTATGATGTTCTGTAAGGTTTCTCCAAGTCCTTTTTTACTTTGGTTTTGGGCCAGAAGTAGATGCAGATGCATCAGCTACCTCGCAAGGAAAACCTGTTCTCACAAGTTTTATCACACCACTTGGCAGTGAAAAAGGCTTGGGTAGAGGCTGAGAACTTTCACATAGATCCAGAAAGCTTGGGAATTCAGCCATTTTGACTTACTGCCTACCACCAAAAAGAAACAGGCAAACTCTTGAGTGCCAGGATCTAAGATTCCCCTAATTAGAAAAAGAGAAAACTCCATAGGATTGAACTTTCTCTTTGGGACAAATTCCACAGACTGTAGCAAAGAGAAACCACTGCAGAACTTTTCAGGGTAGTGACAGAGCTCAAAGTTGCCATGGCTGTCTACTTTCACATCCCCTGGCCCTTCTCCCCCCGACCTCCACTGGTCCAGAGTAAGTTTCCTCAGGAGACTGTACCCCCTGGAAAATGCCAGAAAGGGGAGTAGGAGGAGGAATTATTTTTATTGGGCCATTCCATGCATTTGGGAGTCCACAAGAAGTATGAGACTGTCTCACTGTAATTAAAGAGTAAACAATGAAGACCTTGGGATATGTAACTGGGAATCTATTGAGAATGTCTTCACATTACTCACAAGTTAATAATTTCCCCAAGAGTGGGAGTTTCTTGAGGATGTTTGCAATTTATTTTTAAACCTTTTAGAGCTTAAGAATAACACTTGCAGTTTCTCTTCTACTATTTTCATGGTATTCGAAGGTTTCAAGCCCAGGCATTTTTGAGCCCACCCACTTTCAGAGATGTAGACAAATTAGGTAGAAACACACAGGGGCCTCTCAAGCCCTTTACAGAGCTCATCTGGAACATGTGAATGATATAAGCTACGTATGTACCTCCTAGACCTCATGATCTTTATGGGACACTGCATGTTGATGCCATTGCAAATTTGAAATGGTGACATGCTAACTGTATATAATGTACAGCGATGTTCCCAAGCTATCATCATTGCTTATGCATATCATCATTGCTTTATCATCGTTGGTGCTGTCAAGGGGTTTTCTGAGAACCTATTAGGTAGTTACCAGTGTACTAGGGACTGGTGGGGAAGTATGCCATCAGAAGATGTGGACCCTCCCTGCTTGATAGAAGAGGCTTCTGAAAAATTATAAAGAGACAGAAAAAACAGTCACGTATTTGGATCTCATTCAAATGTGCCTATGTTCCCAGTTTACTCAAAGGGAAAATAAACGACTGAACTTGCTTGCCATTTGTTGATTTCACAGATAGTTTTATTCCAAGTGCTACTAGGTCTAATGGACATACAAAGATGAATATACAATGTGACTAAATGAATCTGAATCAATATTGCCCACTAAAGAATGGCACACAGTAAGAGCATAATAAATGTTAGCTCTCCTCCTCCTCCTCCTCCTTCTCCTCCTTATCATTTTTCCTGTTGTTAAGAACCTCTAAATCTAGTAGGATAAATGATATGCACATAATTATAATAGAAGGCAGAAAATATATAGATTATGTTGTTGGTACATATAAAATGCTGTAGGAATCAGGGAAATGAAAAATAATTTCAGATTGGAAATAACAATTTGAGATGTATGACAACAGAGAAGCCCAATATGCTCATCCCCTCCGTATTATGTGCCTGAAAAGACCACCAGGTAAGATATTTGCAGGAAGCAATGGTTAATTTGTAGAACCCCAAGTGTTTCTGATTTCCTTAGTAATATACTGCAGCTCTGTGCACCATTAACTGATTCCAATCCTTCGATGATCTCTTTGCATCTTTAGCCATATGATCACTAAATAAGGGATTCTCCAAGCTTGTTTTTTGCCAAGAGTCTTCAGGTGGTAGAATCACAGGTTTAGCAGGTAATTCTGTGGTCACTCTATTTTTATCTTCATGATTTTGTGAGTTTTAATTGTACTTCTTATCATCCTCTCTGGAGTCTGAATAAAGAATTCCAGTATGTCAATTGTTTTTCCTAAAATAATGCATATAATCACTTTACTCTTGGAATGCCTTCCCATGGGTCTCTGCGGTTCTCTGATATCATTTTTAAGGTATGACCACAGAATGGCACACAGAATTCCTCAGGTAGGTGTATCCTGATTAGGCTCAACACTGTGATGCTGTTTCAATTCTATTGCTAAAAATCATCCCCGGGTAAGCAGGAGCAACTTCGTGTTGACAGGCAACGGTATGCGCCATTGGTCATGGAGCATTATCTAGGTTACAGAAAGACACGGTGTTCAGTAATAAATGGGTGGTGGCAACTTATGAAGTTGCCTTAAAAAATGACATAGTATAATTAATTTTCTCTCACACGTCCTTGTTACACTATGTGCTTGGGAATATATCAATCACATTATTTTTTGAGCATGCCTGAGTACTCTGCATTGTGTAAGGCACTCTAAGGGTTTCTAAAGAAGTGTTTGGGGGGTCCCCTGCCCTTCAGAAGTTTTAAATCTACCTGAAACAATATGAAACATAAGAGGAGAACACGTGACCCAGTATAATCTATAGTAAACGTTTTGCCATAAGCTGCAGGCAGAAAGAGCTTTTAAGAGTACAGAGAGTAGAGAAATGAATGTCGACTGGAGTAGTTAGATGGGGGGGTGTTTGGGGGGCTGAGGAGAGCTCTTTTGGTGTGCATTATAGAGCAGAAATGGCCTCTTGTCATGCCTCCCAGTACTTAAGAGCCTTTAGAAATAAAAATCACAAGTGGGCTCCTTGTCTAATGAAGAACATCCTGTGTGTCCTCATCTGTGTTCAAAGGAGGTGACTATAAAGAATGGAGCCCTGTGAGTGCTTTTATACACTCCATGTTATCCTTGAGCAGAGCCAAATGATCAATCGCCTTTCCCTGAGGAAAATGTCTGAGTTATCTTGTCGGGGAAGATGAAAGTTTGCTGTCATCCTCATACTTGCCACAAAGGCGAGGGGAATATTTCTCAGCTGAAAGGGAACGAAAGGGCCTGGTCATATCCTCGACATTAGTGGGTTTAAAAAAAAAAAAAAGCAACATTACATCTGCCCCCTTTTGAGAACATGCCTTGATGAAAAGGCATATAAGGCAATGGTTTCACAAAATCATCAACTGTGTGTTTCTCTTTTTCATAAATTAGCCTGTACTACAAAGCCAATTAGTCAGAGCAGCAAAACCAGGTTGAAAGTGGGTCTGGCTGATCCAAAAGCTAGCATCTCAGCTTAAACCTCTCAGTCTCCTCCAGAGGAAAATCTCCTGGGGTCTTCTCGGGTCATGGACACACCACCCAAGGATACTGCCACCAGCAGAGGATGGTTTACTGAAAAGACATGACCTGTGCAGCACTGACCCTGATGGAAAGTTCCTCCTTTGCTTGCTGTGGCAGACACCAGGCAAGGAAGAGTCTGCAACCAGAATGAGCACTCAGGCAAAGAAACCTGGATCAAAGCCTCATGGCTCAGTGGAAGCCTCCCAGTCACTCATTGGTAGACTCATTCATCCAATCACAACTCTCTGAACACCTATGATTTGCTGACCACCTCTTTAAGAACCACCCATGCAAAGATAAATAAAGCCTCACCGCTGAGCTCTCTCTCAGTCTGTGGAGAGCTAGACACAGAAGTACATCATCAGAATGCAACCTGGGAAGAGCTATGGCAGTGTGACAAACCAAGCATCCCTGATCGCAGCAGAAGGTGGGACTAACTCTGCAAGAGGTGTGATGGTCAACACAAATTTTGAGCCACTGTATCTTAAAGGGTTAGTTGGAGTCCTGGTGGAGAAATGGAGAAGGAACTAGACTTTTTAAGGAATTGCAAATAATCTTGCATGGATGGAGTGTAGGGTCTAGCAGATTGGGTCTAGGAATTTATGGAAAGAGATGAAAAGCAAGCTGGACAGATGGGCTGAAGACAGACTCTCAATGGGAACTTTGATGCAATGATAAACTTTAGAGTCAAATGGAGGATCTTTGGAGGTTTGTCTTTGGGAGAATAATATGATGAATGCGGTGTCTGTTTTAGACACTTTACGTTGTGGCAAGGGATGGGCAGGAAGTGGGACTGAGGCTTGAAGAGAGCTCTTAGGCTATTAGCTCTTAACCTGGAGGGTGTGTGGGGGAGCGACAGTGCTCTGGGCTTAAACGACTAGTCCCATCAGCAAGAGAAAGCCTACCAGCTGATTACTTAAGGCTCTCTGTGAGTCCCAATCTGTCTTTCCAATCTCATTTCCCTTTGCCAGCTTGGTAACGCTACAAGTAAATTCCACGTGGTTCTTGTTCATTCAGCCATCATTTAGTCACTCGAACATTTACTCAAGTCTTTACTGAGCAATTATTATGTGCTAGACACTAGGGCTACAAAACACACATAGTTCTCCCCTCTTGGAATTTAGATGGTAATGGAGAAGATGACAATTAAATCAGCAATTAGAATTGGATTTAATTCACTGGGACCCAAGTTAAATACCTTTAAAAAAAAAAAACCACAATTTGGGGCCTCTGGGTGGCTTACGTTGGTTAAGCAACCCACTCTTGATCTCAGCTCCGGTCTTCATCTCAGGGTCATGAGTTCAAGCCCCATGTTGGGCTCCACATTGGACGTGAAGCCTACCTAAAAATAAATAAATAAATAATATCCACAGTTTAAGGCATGTCAAAATAGTGTCCTTTAATTCTCATCTGTATGGCCTGATTTCCAGCCCCTAGTTATTTGTTGAATGGAGGAATGAAAAAATGCAAAGAGGAGATTTCATCCCCTCAGAGTTACATGCCTCCCTCTGGCTGTGGGGTTCCTATCTTTTCATCTTCGTTCATAGAGAGGAACAGTCTAACATAGTGGGTATTTGGATGCTGGAGTCGGGGAAACCTGCTTAGGTACCAGCCCCTATACCTTCACAGCTGTGGGAAGTTGAGCAAATTCCTTAACCTCTTTGAGGCTCAGTTTCCTTACCTTAAAAATAGGGATGATAAAAGCTCCCTCACAAGGGTACTATATAAAGGATTATATATAACAGATTAAAAGGATTTAAGTGTAAAGATTTAATGAAAGGATATATTTCAGTGCCAGGAACAAAGGAACACAGTGAAGGGGTAAGTGTTATGACTCTGTTGGGTCCACCTGTGTGAGCTTTCTACCTACAGAGAACTTGAATGAGGTTCAGAGTAAATCCCGGACCATGCTACTCCTCTACCAAAACCTTAAATGACTCCCTATTGCCCTTTTTCTTGGTATAACATTTAAGGCTCGTCATGAGTCCCAATCTGTCTTCCCAATCTCATTTCCCGTTGCCACCTTGGTATCACGACAGCTGCTCCCAAGGCCTCTGCATGGCCGAGAAGCCAGGGATTTCCCTCCGATCTGCCAGGTCAAGGCCACAAGCTGTAGAGCAGCTTACGTAGTAGCCTGGACCTGTTGCCCATCCTTCTCTTGCTCTCGACCCCTCGCAAAACTTCTGGCTGAGAGAAAACTTGGTGGATCAAGTAGAAGAGCAGACTTAACTGACACAGGCTGCCTCTAAAATGGAAAGAATCCCACCAGCCCTTGTGCCTCTGTCTTAGTGGCGGGGGTACAAGAGGATGCAACTTTGCTTTTACCTCAAAAGTAATACGTCAACACTCACCAGACCACTGGGCGCCTAGAAACTTCACCATAGATGTGGGTTTCTGCTCTGCGCCACGAGAGGAGTATACCCCCGCTGAAGAGCGCTCCTTTAGCCTGGTTCCCTAGAATAAAAAGACACTTGGTGTAGGACCCAACAGAGCTGCAGACAGCCAGCAGATTTATGAGCAGTCCAAAAAGAATTGTGACAATAAACTCTGAGACATGGGAGCTATTTGTTATCACAGCAAAAGCTAACCGATACACCTTCGGAGACCTTTATCTCAGCCAAATGTAACGTGAAACTCTGTCCATGCCCCCTTCTTTCCCATTGCCATTTCTTGACTGGCAAATGAAAGTGTTCTTATTCATCGTCCTGTGCCTGATTCCAGTCTGCAATTCAGAAGTCGGTTCTTTCTTTTTTTTTTTCTTTTTTTTTTTTAAAGATTTTATTTATTTATTTGACAGAGACAGAGACAGCCAGCGAGAGAGGGAACACAAGCAGGGGGAGTGGGAGAGGAAGAAGCAGGCTCATAGCGGAGGAGCCTGATGTGGGGCTCGATCCCATAACGCCGGGATCACACCCTGAGCCGAAGGCAGCCACTTAACCGCTGTGCCACCCAGGCACCCCAGAAGTCGGTTCTTTCTTAATCCCCAGCTGGAAATAAGTTTCTCCAGGTTTAACACCCAAAACACTTCAGTTATGTTTCTTTGATAGTTCATCACTCTTCATCTTGCACTTTATGATTTGTTTACATGCCCGCTGTAACTTTTCTGGTTGACTCCCCAGTATCTATCTAGTCCATCTGAAATGGTTAGTCTAAGCCAAAGATAACAATCCCATCCTTTTATTAGCAATAGTTTTAGCAATGGTCTTAGAACTAAATTTTGGCTAGTGAAATACTAGGGAAAAGCTCTGGAGGTTTTCTAGGGAAAATTTTCTTGCTTCTAAAAAAGAGAAATAAATAAAAGAAGGATCAAAAAAAAAATGGCAGAAGCAGCCCCCATGCCATCCTTTCTTTCTCTCCTTTGGTAGCAACATGACGATGAAACAAACATAAAAGTGCACCAAACTGAAACAAGCACAGGGCAGGCCCGTCCTGCATGATTTGGGGTCATGTGCCATTGCCTGGGGAGACTCTGGATCAATGTCAACTGCAGACTTTGTCCAGAGCACTCAGCGCGGGCCTTGCCCAAGACAGACACCCAAATAATTTATTATGTGAATAAATTAAAAAAAAACTCTCAGGTTATTTAAGTCTGGGATAAAAGATCTTTAAGTAAAGTATCAGACAACAATAATTATTGCAGCCTGGAAAGTTGGCGAAGAAGTTCCTTAATCAACATACAGGTATATATTTTTTTAAAGCAGATGAACACACAAAACTTTTAAGGGAGTAAAAATCATTGTAGAGAAGAAAAAAAAAACAGGGAAAGAACTTTCTGGAACAAAACTTGCATCATCTGTCTGTCTTTCTGAGATCTTTGTAAACTAGACCAAAGATTATACAGATTTTCATCTGTACGGGAAATCCAAGTTTAATTCCATCCATAGGATTCCAGTAACTGTGGCCAAACTAAATAAGGATGGGAACCAGAATTCACTAGTTCTCCTGACCAAAGGCCACACTTAACAAATAGTAATTTATTATATGAAATAAAATTGATATATCTCTGTGTGGTAGTTTCATACTAAGTCTTTTAAAGAACATTGTATTACATCTCATTACCACAATTCAGAGCAAGTTTTTCCCAAGCGGCAGAGGCTGAATAGAAAGGTCCAACTGCTTTCCCCAAGCTGTGCTTTTCCCATTTCTGTTTTGAACAAAATAGTAGGCGACACGTCTTTGGGACCTTCCTAGGATTGTGAGTCCATGACATTGCGACTCCAAAATAAGAATGGTCTTTCGGAGACCGGAGAATACTCTTTTCTTTCCTCTGAAATGCTGAACTTTTTCACATGGAATAATTAAGCCTCCCAGTAAATGAATGCTTTAATGAAGGTGAGTGAGGTTTTATAGATGTTTGTTTGTTTGGTCTTCAGAAACAGCAGAAGATGCTGGTATCAGTACAACATGGATAGGGCCAGTTGAGCTGCCTTCAATCCCAGAAGAAAAAGGACAATATTATAGACACTATATTAGTTATGAATTCCTGGCTTCCTTCACCCTGGAAAAAAAGAGAAATTCATTTTCCCCGTGATCTGTGATCCTCCCCCCCCACCTGTCCCCAACTTTAAATCCCAAATACATAAATATTATCGGGGAGAGTGACAAAAGCAGGGATTAACATGGTCACTGGGAAATTAAAAACAGAACTTCTCTTTTGAGTAACTAATATACAGGGAGGCAGGAAAATCTGTCCTGTGGCTATTATTTTATTTTCTTCTGCAATACTGAAAAAAATTGCTTTGTTCAAATGAAATGGTATGTCTATTATAGACAGGCCACTGAAGAATCAATATTCAGTTTCAAAAGTCCAGTTATTTCTCCTCTCATGCACACACAATGCATGATTCTCAGATATTGATGCGCTCGGCTTGCAGAAGCAGCGCCAGCTCAATGTAACGGGTCAAGTGTGGTGCACGATCAGAAGCCCAGATTTCTGACTTTGGGATCATTCACAAGGAAATGTAAAGATAACATCTCGGGACTCAGTTGACTTCTTTTGAAAATGAACACATTCTATTACAAAAGTCTTAGCTCACGGTGTGGGGAAAAGTCATCCAGGTGTTCTCCTTCAGACTTTTCCTTTATTAAAAAATCATTAACCTTTGACTCGTCAATACCCATCTTGCAAAAAGCATGTTCTTCGTACATGATCGTTGCATCCCATTTTTACAAAAACACAAGTGTACGTTCAGGGATAGGTTTCCTTTGAAAAATAGATTGGGAGCACATGCTTTTGTTTGGCTTTCTGGGCTAGATGTTAAGCAGCAATATAAGGAGTAACTTTGACAGGAAGAGAGGGAGAGGGAGAGAGAGAGAATGTAAGAAGAGGAGGCAAGCTGACATCTGGGCTGATTCAATTAAAAGGATAAATAGAAAGCAGAACAGACACAGTGTTCTTTGTCCTTTTCATTTTTCTTGTCTTGTCTATTAAAAGCTATGAAATCATTTTATCAGATAATGATAATTTATGACAGAAGATTCATCTTCTACCAATTTAAGTTGTCTGAATTATGCTTTGTTGCCATTTGTTGGCTTTTTTAACTAAGTAATATTATGGGTATTCAGGCAGTTGACTAGAGACTGAGAAAAATAGTTTTCCATATTTCCTTTGGTACTCTTACTTATACTCAATCATTTACATAAAGTATTGAATAAACAACTACATGGGAGGTAAGGTGGCTGTTAAAAGTTCCTCTCAGATCTTGACCATAGGTGGTATGATTGACCAAGAGCCCCAACTATTGCACTCTGACAAATACCACCACATTGATGTCAAGGACATGCCTCCAGCCAATAACTGTCTTCTTTCCTGGAAGACAAGGATTCCCCTGACTGGCTTCCATGGCTTAAGGATTCCCCATCAGCTTTGCCAGTACTTTCTTCACCGGGCTGCAGAGTAAAATACTTCCACTCAACCATCCTGCCTTCCTTACGTGTCTTCTTTAAGGTCGAATGAACCCCCTCCCAATCTTTCTCACAAAGGCCTATCCCCTAATAAATCTCTTTCATGGCTAATCTCATCTTGGTGTCTCTTTCTTGGAGGAACCGGACTAACACAGAATAGAGGAAGAAAACCATTTCTTGCCTGATATCTACTTATCCAACAACATTCATTTTTAATCCATTCATTTGATAATTATTGGTTATCTACAATGTCCCAAGTATTGTGGTAGCATTTAATGGCATCAGAAACAAAACCTTGAAGTCTATAGATACTTAAAGACCAAGTTATTTTGACTTCATTTCCAGACTTATCATTAAGACACAAAGAGGTCATTGTGATTTGATTGGCAAAGAGGCAGCCGATGACCTAGAGAGGGCAGCTGGACACATAGGCAGACCATGAAGGACGTGTTTTTCTTGGGATTGTTCCCTCTACAATTTGATACACTAACTCAACTTTTCAGTGCCTGAGAATTGATTAGGTTCTTAAGAACTGATTCATATTAAGTAAATTTATATTTAAGGTCACCAGTGACCTCCATGTTGCTGAATCTAATGGTCCCCATCTTACAGAACTAGCATTTGGCAAACGCTTTTTGATCTGGAAATATCATCACCTGGTTTCTAAGCATCATACTTTCCTGGGTTTACTCTTACCTTCTTGGCTACTCATTCTTATTCTCCTTTGCTGGTTCTTCCTTATGCATTTGACCCCTTATGCATTTGACCCCCTTATCTGCAGAGTTCAACCCTTGGATTTTTTTTTTCTCTCTATACCCACCCACCACTCAGCAATTTCATGCATTCTTTTATTTTTTAATACCATCTATATCATAATGACCCAAAATTTATACCTACAGCCCACACTTCTACCCAAATTTCAGACTCAGGTTCAAGTACCCACCAGATGTCTATATTTAGATGTCTGGTAGGCATCTCAATCCTAACATGTCCTAAACAGAATTCCTAATCCTCCCTCCCCAGTATACTTGCCCCATAATCTCTTCATCTCTGGTGATGGCAACTCCACTCTTTCAGCTATTCAGCCCAAAAACCCTGTAGTTATTCTTGCGTTTCTCTATTATAGCCTACACTCAATTCAAAGGCAATTTCTTTTGGCTCAACTTCTAAAATATTTCCCAAGTGCAAACTCTTATTACCATCTTGACCATCT
This sequence comes from Ursus maritimus, assembly GCF_017311325.1. Lineage (NCBI taxonomy): Eukaryota > Metazoa > Chordata > Mammalia > Carnivora > Ursidae > Ursus > Ursus maritimus. The sequence continues at coordinate 22,927,019 of NW_024425564.1, forward strand.
TATCACCTTGGATAGAGCCATCCAAATTTTTGCAAAAGCCTCCTAATTCTTCTCCCTTTGTTCACTCATGCATCCCTAGAGTTCGGCAATCTGTTCTCATCATAGCAGCCCTGTGATCATGTTAAAAATCTAAGCAAGGTGGGGCACGTGGGTGGCTCAGTCTGTTGAGGAACTGACTCAAGATGTAGGCTCAGATCATGATCTCAGGGTCATGGGATTGAACCCCGAGTTGGGCTCTGCACTCAGTGGAGTCTGCTTGAGATTCTGTCTTTCCCTCTCCCTGTGCCCCGCCCCCATGCATGTGCACACTAATTAATTAATTAATTAATTAATTAACAAATAAACAAATAAATAAAAGCCTTAAAAAAATCTAAGCAAGGTGTTATGAACTGATTTGTACCCCCAAATTCCTACGTTGAAGACCTATCACCCACTACCTCCGAAAGTGGCTGTACTCGGAGATAGGATCTTTAAAGAGGTAAATAAGTTAGAATGGAGCCCTAATCCAATACAGCTGGAGTCCTTATAAGAAGAGGAGGTTAGGACATAGGCATGTACAGAGAGAACACCATGAGAAGTCACAGGGAGAAAACAGCCATCTACAAGACAAGGAGAGAAGCCTCAAGAGAAATCAGCGCTACCAACACTCTGATCTTACACTTCTGACTTCCAGAACTGTGAGAAAATACGTTTCTTTTAAGTCACCCAGTCTATGATGTTTTCTTATGGCAGCCCCAGCAGACCAATATATGAGGCGATAAAATTCCTCTGCTTCAAACTTTCCAATAACTTCCCATCCTCCTGGGGGTTCTTACTGAGACCTACAAGGCCCACAGTCTGGTCCCCGCATTCCAGATGGGAGTGAATGTTGGAATGACCTTAATCACTAGACACCTAAACCCTCCTATACATTTTTCCAAGAGCTGCTTGGACCCTCCGAGGCTAACAGTGCCCTGACCTCCTCTCCCCTCCCCTGGACAGCAACACAAAAGTGCGCTTGGTTTTGCCTTCCTAACTTTTCATGTTTTATTTTCGCTTAGGGTATTTTCCTTTAGTTAACACATTCTTTCCTTAAATGTGTCTGCATTTAAACCTTGGGTAAGTTATTTAAATGAGTGAGTCTTAATTTCCTTATATATAAATTGGAAATAAGTTGGGAATAATAATAATGTCTACTTTGTAGGGTCATTCATTCAATAAATATTCAGTATTCAATCAGTAAATAGGTATTGACTACCGAGTAAGTCCCAGACACTGTGCTACAAAGATAAAATAAAATATATAAAGCAAGATGCTTGCAACTTGGGTTATATTAGTTGGTCAATAAATGATAATATTGATTTGTTGTCATTTGTATTATTATTGATGTTATGATCGAATTCGAATTCTGCTGTTAAATCTGAGGGATATTTTGTCTTTTTAAGGTGGCTTTTGCATAGATGATCTCATTCATTATTTGTTAATTTTCAACTTTAATCCTTCTAATCCTGAAACTCCACATCTCTCCCAGCATATGACTCTTTTTCTTTCTTTTCATATTCAAATTTTGTGAAACAGTGATGTTCCTTGTCGCTCTGTGGACTTATTTCGTGCTCATTCTTCAACATATTCCAATCCGGTTTTCTACTGTCATCACTCCCTAAAATAACTTTATCATAGGTTATCTTTGACCCCACATGCTTATATTAGTTGCTGGGTCAGCCATCACAAAATACCACAGACTAAGTGACTTAAACAACAGAAATTTATTTTCTTCCAGTTCTGAAGCCTAGATGTCCAAGATCACGGTGCTGGCAGGGTTGGTTTCCCATGAGACCTCTCTCTCTCTCAGCTCATAGATGGCTGCCTTCTCCCTGTGTCTTCAATGGTCTTTCCTCTGTGTGTGTCGATCCTTATTGTCTCCGCTTCTTCTTAGGACACCCGTTATACTGGATTAGGGCCCATCCCAAAGACCTCCACTTAACCTTAATTACTTCTTTGAAGGTTTCATATCCAAAAACAGTTACATAGGTTAGGATTAGGGCTTCACCATACAAATTTGGGGGGATATAACTCAGTTCATTGTATGTTAAATACTCTTCTCCTTTGCTTACTTTACTTGATCTAAGATGAGGATTCAAGAGTATTGGCCATACTTACCTTCTAAAAACCCTCTCTTCTCTGATTTTCTGCATCCCCTATCCACCCCTGGTTTGTCCCCTGGTTTGTCTCAGAGTCTCATTTTCAAACTTATCTTTCACTCCCTAATGATGAAATGTTGGAGTTCCTTAAGACTTTGACCTCAACTCCTTCCCTTCTCACTCTATACTCACTTTCTTTGTGAGCTCATCTCTCCACGTGGCTCCATCACACTAATACACAGAAAACTTGGTGTTTCTTCTGCAGACCAGTACTGTTGCACTGGTCTCCCCATGCATTTGCCCCTGCCTGGAGTGTAACAGGCATTGAGAAAAGCACAGTGCTTTTTTCATTTTTCCTGTTCAGAACGGGTGTTGTATAGAAACACACTTAATGTGTAAAATCACCTCTCATTCCACTGTACCATAACACCCATAGGAGGGAATTTCCAGGGTAATCTCAGATGAACTTGTGTGACCCTTTACAGAGGACCCACATGTATAGCTCCTCTTGACATCAAGGTGACAGGGTAAGGGGGGGAATTCCAAGCTGCAGGGCGCATGAAAATAATTTTTTAAAGTTGACTGATAACCATCTCCATTGCAAACATTCTGCGACTCTGTCATTTTACGATTAAGGGCTCTGCTGCTGTTACCACACACTGCCAGCGTGGAAGAGGGGGATTTTTTTTTTTTTTTTGTCTGAGCTGGGGTATTTCATGTGTTGGGCTATGGTGGACAGTTTCAAGATATTACAGTGCTCTAGATTTTAGATGTGATTCTACATTCCTGAGATAATACATAACTATTACTAATTAGAAATGAAAAGAGAAAGTCCAATCATTCAGAAAGAACACATGCATTGAGTACTAGGTATCGAGTGTTATGCGAATAAGTGAGGGAGACAGGCAAGAATAAAGGAAGATGGGAAGATCCCAAAGACAAGCCCCCCACCCCCAAGCTCACCAGTGTCATTATCTCCCCAGGGTCTGCCTGTTTGCTCCTCTCGAAATGACTCTGACCATCTTGGCCACATTGCCTTTAGCTGGCCGACCTCAGAACAGCCCACAGGCATGTTTGCCCTGAGGCAGCCGAACCCCACTTTTGACCAAGATAGGGAACTCTGGCCATTTAAGCTCCATTAACCAGAATCTATTGAACCACAGGCAGTCCATGTTTGTCCTGAGGTGAATTCGCCTCATTGATAAAAGTGTCTAAACCTCCAACCTAATTTTGCACCAGGGCATCTAACTTAGGAAATGTCATATAATTAACATATATGTACTTGAATATTTATATTCTCTCAGAGGTTGTAACCCAAAAGAGTTCCAGTAGATATTGGTTGGCTATTTCTAGGGTGTTTTTGTTTTTCTCTTTTTGCCTAACAAGGGTAGTTTTATTTAAAAAGAAAAAGTAGAAGGGCGCCTGGGTGGCTCCTCAGTTGAGCCTTGAACTCTTGATTTTGGCTCAGGTCATGACCATGGAGTCATGAGAGCGAGCCCCCCATCAGGATCCTGGCTTGGCAGGAAGTCTGCTTGAGATTCTTTCCCTCTGCCCCTCCCCCTGCTCACCCGCTTTCTCTGTCTCTCTCTCAATATAAATAAATAACTCTTAAAAAAAAACTAAAAATAAATAAAATTAATTAATTTTAAAAAAGAGAACTTCAAATTCTCCCTTTCCTTGGGGACATCAGAGCTCCCTCGTGTCACCTCCATCCACTATGATTTAACCACACCCAACCTTGTCTACAACTTTAGGATAAGGATAAATGGGATTTTGGCACAAGTGCCCAAAACCAGTGAAAGGAAAAGAAAAAGAAAACCCCTCTAACCACTAGGATTAATGGAGAGAAAGAAGCCTTATATAACTTGTCTTTGAAGAGAAAAATAAAAGGAATAACTTTCAAGTGCGCTTAAGTGGGTTCCAGTAATATGGAGATTAGCCCTTAGAGGGACCTGCCCCCACCATGCCTGCCCCTCACCCATGGATGCCTGTGCATTTTTCCTATATAGGGGGCTCCCCTGCAATTCAAAAGGAACTCAGGGTAGTGAAGACCTCCAAGCAAGGGGAAATGAGGGGAGATGAAAAACGAACTCCTGACTTGAGCTGAGCTCACCCAGATGGCAAAAAGGAAGAAAAAAAAAAGGGACAATTTTGACCTTAGAAAGCGGTATAGTAGTCTGGAAAGTCAACCTGAGCTCAACTCCCATTTCCCCTTTGAGGGCTAAATAAATGTTAAATTACTTTGCAAATATTTTTAAATGAGTGGTTTTGGAGTGGGAGTGGTGGAGAAAGAAAGGGGGAGAAAGGTTAACTACCCCACATAAAGCAACCAGCTCATACGGTCTATGGCCAATTTTTACAGCTGGATTTTTATAAACTCCTTGAAGAGCTGGGCGAGGGACGGGTTTATGATGTTGCCATGGCAGTCCTGTAGTTTCTGACAAAATATTGTGACACTGAAGCAGATGTACTTTGGGGAGGTAGGCATAGCAGTTGGGACAAATATGAAGGAATTTAAGACCCTCACTAAACATCTCAGCAAAGAATGTCTCACTAAACTGTCGCTGGATTTAATTAGCTGTAGAGTGAAAGGTGAGGGGGTAATCCAAGGTCAGTGTGGGGGAAAACGAAGCCTGTGACATACAGCTATTTGATATCTGCTGAATGCCACACTGCAGTCAATGGGAACAGTAAATGAGCCCGGCGCGTGAAGGAATAGACACTCCGCTGCTTTAAGTCATTTTGATATGACGGTGTTCAATTATTTAATTTCCATATGCGTTTCTCTAAGATTCTTTCTGTCAATCCAGTCATTTCTTCTCGAGTGTTGAAAGTAACTGCCAGGTGAGTAAGAAGCATTCACTCTTCAAAGGGAGAAATAATTTGATTGAACTCAATTAAAAACAATTGAAATTTGTTTAGTAGCATTTGGTGTCTATATGTGCCTGTTTATACTACTTCAATTTTTTTTTTCTTTCTTACGTACAAGGGCGAAAAAAATCTCTGCTGGGCTGACATTTTTTTTCTCTTCCCACAGAATCCATAACAAGCTCGTTTGTTTGAGAAGAACGAACTCTGTAACTCTTGTCTAGGTTATGGGAAGATTTGTCACGTATATTGAACACCTCAAGCATTCATTAGTCGATTCAACAAATATTCCTTCCAATTTGGGCCAGGCATTGTGCATGGGCCCGCTAATCAACGGGCAGATGTGTCCTTGTCTTCCTAGAGCCCTTTTGGGACCAGAACAATGGCATCTCTTCAGAGCAAAGGTCTGAGCTGGGCAGAGGGAGTCTACTCCCCAGAAGGAGGATTGAATGATTAGTCACCCGGGCAACAAACCTAAGTCACAGAAGAGCTGGTCGATTGGCCAAAGATAACTGGCTATTTGAGTATGTAGACACATCACGAATAGTCCTCTGATTTCTATGTTTAATAGTTTCTGATTTCACCATGAGGTAGACTTTCCATAGTATTTCTCATATAAATTCCTCATATAGACTTTTATATAATATTAAAAACACATTTTGACTTTTTTTCAGGATTTGTATTAACAGTATAACTTCACATACTATCAAAAGTGAGTATTTAGGCTGGCTTGAGTGATGTGAATGAGCAAATATCTCCTATTCACCACACATGCAGTAGAAAAAGAGAGAGGAAAATCAACTACGTTCATCAGTCATACTCCCAAGAGTATAGTATACGCCCAAGTATAGTAACTCCCAAGAGAGTCCCAAGTATTGCTAATATGAAAAAAAAAAAGTGAGCCCACATTTAGGCATGTTATCACAGTACGCATAGACATTGACCCAAGCCAAGGTACGGTCCAGCGTTAGCAAAGGAACACTAGCTTTAGCAGAAAGCTCTGGGCAGTTCTAACTGCATTGGTATCACTGAAGATACTGAAGGAGCTCCTTTCAGCAGCGGGTTTAGAGGGAATGACCAAAGATTAAGCATAAGCCAGGGTGAATACTGCAACCTCCACCAGCTGCCCTGCTATGGCTGACCTTGGAGCTTAAGGGCCTAACAGCTGTGAACTTTAGCAGTTGTGGAAATAAGATACTGGAGTTTCTTCCTCCTACCCCAATAGCTCATGCAATTCCCCCAGTTGAACTCTGGTTCCTGCATGCCTGTTCTTCAATAGGTATTGTCCTGGGTGCCAAGGATACAGTCCTGGACAAGAAAGACACTGTCTTGTAGTTCCATAGAATCAGTGGTGTGGGAGTGTGAGCTGGTGGTCTGGATACATCAGTGAACTGACTTTTTATTGCCTTGAGTTGAGTTTTCCGTGCCCTGGTCCCATTGGTGATCTCTGTCATCCAGGCAGACACAAGGACAGGGTCTCTACTCCAAGGTCAGATGAGGCTGACACAAAGAGGGAAGTGTCTCGGGGGTCCCCTCTTACCCAGCATTCTGCATGTGGCAGGAGGTGACAGAAGGATGTGGTCACAGTCCCCAACACCTCCTCTGTCCCTGGGGCGTCTGCATTAAGCACCTAGCCGCTACTCAGCACGGTTACATGGATGCAGCCAAACTGAAAATGGTTTTTACATTCCACCTCCCCTAATTGCTCAAAGCCAAGCACTCCTTGGGAGCCATCCCGTTCTGCAAGTGGCATATACGAACCCATTAACATGCATGTGCACATCCGAAAGAGACATATGGAAGAACAACAACAGGGGACATGGTGCTCAAGGGCACATATTTTCATGGGATTCTTGGTTGATTACTTTATAAATTCTCAAACTAAACTGATGCTAATCATTCTTATTGACTCATGGATGTTCATCTTCCGCTCAAGGAGTAGATCCACTTAATGTAAACTAATCGGAAAATAAACAACATAAAAATTTTTTCCTAAAAATAAGGAACATAATTTTTAAATAATATGACTTAAAACCAGTTTTGGAAATTAGTTGACTCCTAGGAAAAAAGGAAGTGGGACACCAGTTCACAAGCACACGCGTTTCTGTGATGTGAAATCGATGGCACGGTGAATCCATTGCCCTGACCCTCAGTTAACCAGATAATTATCAGAAAATCCTCCCTATGGGGTGCCTGGGTGGCGCAGTCGTTAAGCGCCTGCCCTCGGCTCAGGGCGTGATTCCGGCGTTCTGGGATCGAGTCCGACATCGGGCTCCTCCGCTGGGAGCCTGCTTCTTCCTCTCCCACTCCCCTGCTGTGTTCCCTCTCTCACTGGCTGTCTCTCTATCACATAAATAAATAAAATCTTTAAAAAAAAATCCTCCCTGGCATCCTGTTAGTAGGAAAAATACTTCCCTGAACATAACTCTCTTCTTATTATGTCAAGTAGAACGATTGCTTGAATATGTTTAGTATCAATTAAAGCCATAAATGCATATTCAGCGTAAAAGAGAAGCAATTTAAGAAAAGGCTGATCCCGAAACTCCAAAGTGGTTAAGCTCTTAAAATCTGTAGAAGAAAACAAAGGTGAGGCTGGATTTATAGTTTTGGTTGGGAAATCAAATCATAAGTTAAGGGTTACCATTAAAGTCAGCTGTGTTGATTTCTTGTGAGCTCAATCCTCCATGACTACTTCAACGAGCATTTATTGAGCACCTTCTAGGGACAACAGCTTGTACTAGGATACTTCCAAGATGATAAGATTCTTCATGAAGATTTGAGACATAGTGGTTAGACTTTGTTCACAGAAGTGAGGTATAAATAGTGTTTGAGCTTATATGTCAAGGCACCTGCCTACAGTTTGGTCCTCTTATCTGTAAATGTCCCTCTTGGAAGAAACAATGCTAATCAAAGCCCCCAAAACTTTGGACATTAACACTTTAAAACAAAGGGGGGGAGGGCTTTAACAACAAAAATTTTCCAACTCCAATCAAGAGATAAATAAAATAGAGGACATTATGCTAAGTGAAATAGGTCAGCCAGAGAAAGACAAATATCATACAATCTCACTTATAGGTAAAATCTAAAAACCAAAAAAGAAAAAAAAAATGAACTCAGATTAAAAAAAAAACGTGATTGGTGGTTTCAGGCAGTAGGAAGTGAGCAAAATGATTGAAGGTGGTCGAAAGCTACATTTCCAGTTCTAAAATAATTAAGTCATGGGGATGTCATACACAGCACGGAGACGATAGTTCATAACACTTATGTTGTATATTTGGAAACTGCTAAGAACGTAGATCTCAAAAATTCTCATCATGAGAAAAAAACCACATGATTGTATGGTAACAGATGCTAACCAAACTGATTGTGGTGATCATTTTGCAATACATGCACATATCAAATCATTGCACTGCTTACCCGAAACTAACATAACAGTATCCATTAATTATCTCACAAACAGGCAACAAAAATAAAAGATATTTAAGCTACCTTCTGAATCTTTTTAGCTGACAAAGACCCACGAGGGCAGCAATTCAAACTTGCACTTGGTTACGAGTGCTTTTTGGTCTTGTGTTAATGCTAGTCTTGAGTGTGAATGCGTGTATGTCACCGTTTGGAATGACTTGAATTTTCCTTAGCACTGAGCAGGTGAGCCTACTTACAAATGGCCATGGCATAGAAAGCACACGTGTGTGTAGACACACCTCACATGGGTTTATGACGGATATCCCAGGTTAAGCTGCTTCGGCTTTGCACAATAGGGAGACCTTTGGGGAGAAAGTGGATGGTGAACTCTTCTCAGCAATGGAAACACCACCATTCTGGGAGAACAACCAGTGTATCAAGGAAAGAGTCAGTTGCAATCAGGGAGGAACCAATGCAGCTGTAGTTGGCAGAGAGTATAATCGTGGGGAGGCTGGGAGCTTTGGCAGACCTTCAAATACTACAATTGGGGTTTTTGAGGTTAAAATTGATGGTAATGAGGAGCTATTGGATGATTTTGTAATGTGAGTGGGTTTACTTAGTGGAGTTGATGTAAATGGCCTCAGAGGGTGACAGTGATTATTTTTGTGCATTTGCTGTCCTTCTGACCCTCCAACAGTGGAAAGGCTCTGGAGGCCAACTGGCAGCTTGCAAATGGAAAGAGCTAAGGAGAAGCAAGTTATGGTGGCTGCCATTTTTCCATGGCTCTGGAGAGAATGATCCTCTGAGACACCTCCCCAATCAAGGTCCCTTGGAAAGATGTGACAAGAAGTGCTCAACGTGAGAACACGGGCGTGCAAGTTATTTATGGCGAGTCCCAGCTGCTGCCAGAATTCCCCTTCTTAAAATAACCAACAGGTGGGTGACCTGGCCTTTGCAAACATTGTGTCAAAGCATCTATAGGATACTTTGGGGCTTGCTTTCTCTTCTTGCTTAGATAGGGCCACATTTTTCTACTTATCGATTTACTTTAATTTTGGAATTCAGATGTCAAAGGAAACTGCTCGTGCAGTGCCGTTCACATAGACAGTTGATAAAAGCCTACTGATTGGTTAGCGGCTCTTGAAAGCACGTGTGTATGTATGTATATGTGTGCAGAGATTACGGTTTTGAAACAGTCATTGGTCTACATACATCAAGATAATCATCTATTTATCTTGTTCTCGTCGCTTATTGACTTTTTCCCTATAATGGGTGTGCCAAGTATTTGCTGCTCAGCTTTTTTTTTTTTTTAAGATTTTATTTATTTATTTGACAGAGACAGCCAGCGAGAGAGGGAACACAAGCAGGGGGAGTGGGAGAGGGAGAAGCAGGCTCCCAGCGGAGGAACCCGATGCGGGGCTCGATCCCAGAACGCCGGGATCACGCCCTGAGCCGAAGGCAGACGCTTAATGACTGCACCACCCAGGCGCCCCTGCTGCTCAGTTTCTTAAGAGAATGAAAAAGTTCCCACATTTCTTCTCTGTCGGAGAAAACAAGGATGAATTTCCAGAAATCATTTGAATTAAAATCTATGTGCCTTGCACACGAGAAAGGAGAGTGGCACAGCACTCACGTTCCCTCCTCTGGCTGTACCGTTCACTATTGGAGCCAAAAGCTGGTGCTTGAGCTCAGGGCTGCTGGACCGGTCACCTCCCCCCGAGGTCTTCTGCATGCCCTCCTAAATGCAGAGCAACAGTGAAAGAGTTTGCCCCAGGCTCCAGTTCAACCAAAGGCTTTATCGACTCAGCTCAGGGCACTGTCTCTGGCCTCTGTGGCTCCACTGAAGACTCTAGCATTTGTTCCCCAGAGACGCCATTCAAATCTCAAGAGGTTCATAAAAACACAAAAATAACAATGTGTGGTAAGAAAACAGCTTCCCTGACTGGTTCCTCGGCATTCTTGCTTTGTGTTGAATTTGGATGCATTTGGTCGAATCAGGGACACTGCTCGACCATGAGAAAGGCAGAGTGAAGGAAATGGGATTTCCAGAGGCTGGGAGCAGAGGCTCTCCAGTAAGGGAGGCACCCACAAGTGAGTGATGAGCGATCTAAAGACGTGGTAGTAAATTTAAGGATGAATAAGGAAATCCTCTTTCCTCTGCAGAGGCAAGGAACCAGATCAGGCGATAAGAGAGCCTGGGGTCACTTTGGAGTATGAACAGCTTACAGACAAATGGTACAATCTGGGGATGATATCTAAGGTGAAGGAAAGAGAGAATCCCAGAGCTTGGGAATCAGAAAATTTGAATTCTGGTCTTGGGCTGCTTCCAGCCAGCTGTGGATTCTTGGCCAAAATATTTTATCCTATCTGAGCCTCAATATCCTCATTCTGGAGTATAGGCATGGGATCAAATGACTTCTAAAGTTCCTTTCATTTTTTATAATGATTTTTTATAATGAGAAGTTGTCATTTCGATTTGGCTGTAGGAGGGTTATGTCTTTTAAAGCTGCATAACAGGGAAGGCTTGCGTGATGAAGTGTGCTTATCTCTTTCAGAATTATTATCTCCTTCCATCTTTCCCATTACCCCACTCGGTGAGGTTCATTAAGTTTACCCTGTGCAATGGACCTAGGCATTCCAATCCTGATATGATAAGACATCTGATGGGGAGGGCTGGGCTTTGTTGAGCACCCCAGATAGGTTATCGGCCCATTCCTCAGGGCCTGTGGGATGACAACGGAGAATACATGGTTATGATTCACTTGAGCAAGGCCCTTCTATGATTTCCAAGAAAGGTTTACATGCAGCAATGATCAGAGGCCAAGAAAAAGTTTCCCTGAAAAAAAAAATGGGTGGGCAATGAAACTTAAGCTTGGAAATATTCAAGGAGAACTATCTGTTGGAACTTAGACTTGAAAAGATTAATTTAAATATTCAAAAAATGATTTGATGTAAAAGTGTAAGACGGATAAGGACCACAAAACTCACCTTCCTGCCTTGGGTTTTTGTTTTGTTTTGTTTTGTTTCGTTTGTTTTGTTTTGCAGAGGAAAAAGTTGGAGCTCGGAAAAGTTGAATGAACTCTCCAGAAAAACATACTTGGTTAAGCAGATCTGAGGCTTAATTTAGGGCATCTGACTTCCAATCCAGTACTTTTTTCTCCTTTCCCACCTAGTTTCTTCTGGACAGAACTGGCCATATTTGTAGATGATGACATCACTCTCCTAAGTAGTAGGCATCGGAACCTACGCACTGCTTCCGGAGTCTCCCAAGAAACCTGTCCCAAGATCTAGAAGCTTCCCACAGCACCCCAGGCTGCCCCATCAAAGCCCTCATCTCTATTCGGGTGTCTATTCCCAAGTCAGTTGAATGAGGGCCCAGCGCATGTTCCTCTTGTTTTCAGCTGCACTTCCAGTTTCTGCACATTGCCTGGCACTTAGTCAACACTCCATAAATATTTGTTGGATGAGTGATCAAAAGCTTGAAGAACTGAGTGATGAACGAATGAAGATGAACCCAAGATCTGTTCCACTAAAGTCATTCCTATGGTTTAAGAGCTGTTCCGTGTTCAAATGCAAAAAGCCCTGGGTGATAATGACATACGAAATCATTTGCACAGCATCTCAAATTGCTTTGAAGAGTCTTGAGATAAGAGAGCTTTAAGGGGAGATAAGGACAAGGGAGTCGGGTGGAAGACAGGTGGAGGGCTGTGCCATATTTGTGTTTGGTGGGGCAGAGTGGAGGGAGGTGGTTCTCACTAGTAATCCTACAGGAAGCGGTACCTAACTAATGCCTCAGTAATTCCCGCTTTGCCTAAGGCTGGTGTTGCTTGCTTGTCTGTCGTTCCACCATCCAGAATGGGTTTCTTCCTTGTGGATTATAATCATACAGGTACAAAAGCACTAAGGTTGTGTATATTTCTTTTTTTTTTTTTAAGATTTTATTTATTTATTTATTTATTTGACAGAGAGAGAGACAGCCAGCGAGAGAGGGAACACCAGCAGGGGGAGTGGGAGAGGAAGAAGCAGGCTCATAGCGGAGGAGCCTGATGTGGGGCTCGATCCCATAACGCCGGGATCATACCCTGAGCCGAAGGCAGACGCTTAATGACTGTGCCACCCAGGCGCCCCAGGTTGTGTATATTTCTGCACTGGATATCAATTAGAATTTTCCGGAGAATCATCACATCTTTTGCCTTATTTAATCTCTTTATGCCTTTGAGAAACCCAGGGCAGATGACCTTGTCTCTATGACTGTCCAGAAAAAAATGAGGCAGGGAAAGCGATCTCCAGCCTGGCAACTCTGTGCTCTCACCACCGCGGTTTTCTCCTGTTGGTTAAGACCAGTGTTGAATTTCTGAAAATATTTTTACTTATTCTAGGCAAAAGTGTGTGGGAAATGGTCTTCATTTTTCTTAATGAGGGCATTGACAATCTTGCAAACACATCTTGCAGTCTAAACCATTGCTACTTTAATGGATAACTGTCAATCTGGCTGACAACAGGCCTTCTGGAATTCCCTAGAGAGGCTGAAAAGAAGAGGAAAAGAGGGAGAGCCACATATTAATTCTTGAAAGAATTCAATTATGAATGCTCCTTACTTGATATTTTCTACCTGAAATGAAACATTGTATCTTTACCAGGGAGATAAATAGTAAAAGAGTAACAGAACAGCCATGACAAATTTGTTGTGCGGTTTTATTATACTTCTGCAAGTCATTTCTTTCTCCTCTTTGTTCGCACTGACCTAGATATTTGTGACAGGTTTGTAGACTGCCATCATTTTATATAAACAAGTCGTTATTTTTAAATATTAACTCTAATGATCGCTTTACCACCAGCGAATCCCTCCTTCCCTCCAAATCATGCAATAGATGGAAGACAGAAAAGCCTAGAAGATGGACAGAGTTGGAAACAGCTTTTCCTTGAAAACTTCTTTGTCAAGATCAAAAATCAGAATCCAACCTTTTAAGGAACAGGCCCTGGATTTAATTTCCTTTCCTTTGTTCTTAGTTTTAATTTCCCCCCAAACTACACTTGATCTTCCAATGTTCTTCTTTCTTATTTAATGCCAATAATTTGCACTTCTGTCACCCCTTTCATCTGGGAAATCACAAGGCCATCTGAAACTTTCTCTGATGAACTTCAGAGGGGTGCGTAACAGGTAAGTCCTTTGATGACCTTCTTTTCAAAGTGTGTAGTGACAGCAGACTTTGCGGTAATATAAATGACTTCTGGAGTCTGGGCTTAGGTGATTCCAAATAGTCACTGGATTTGAGTTGTTGGGGTGGTCATGTGGGGTGCAGGGATAGTGGATACACTATGGGGGAGTTCATGAAATTTTAGGTGCCTGCAATGACACAACCCCCTCCTAAGGAAAAAAAAAATGGCCCTAAATCCTTTGTCTTGTCTTGGTAGTTCTGACTCGCACAGGAAGCTTGGCTTGGGGAGTAACATCAGTTATTGTGTTTATTCTGGACACAGCTGATTGGAATTGGATGAGAACAGGTGTCTTGGCTATGTCACTAGGCTTGAGAGATATCTGCCACTTTATAAATAGGTGGTTGGCATCAAGTAGCCAATAGAAGTATTTGACACTGAGATAATATAATCAGATTATTTTGCGCGGAAAGTTCAAGCTCAAGGTGAACAAAGAACTTGAGCTCAAATTCATTTTCTAGTAACCATGAGATATTATCTTGGTAGAATCTACAGTATGCCACAGAGCCCAGGATGAGAAGAACTAAAACTCAAATTGACAACACGATGGAAAATTATCCTTCTACCCCCCATTTCTATGGATGTTTTAAATAAATTTTCATGTTACACTGTTTTGTGATCTATGGGTACATTGTCCTCACAGCCTCAAAGAATTTGACTGGCAGGACTAGTTCTATTAAGAAAGAATGAAAGAATACAATACTTTCACAAATTCAGGCTAAATGGGTATAAACCCGGGGCAGCCTATGGGTAAACATTAGTTGGTCCATAGCTCTTAGAGATGAAAGCAAACTTGAAGAAATAAATTAGCAATGGGTATGATGTTGTCATATTATGCCTTTTGAAAGAACTAAAATGTTTATGAGATAGAAGGGTGAGTAATATAAACATCTCTCCTCTTCAACATGAAAAAATGATGTGTTCACTTCAAGAAGAAATAATATTGTATTGCAACCCTTTATCAATGGGGCAGGCGACTGGCATCTGTCCCCAGATCTATGACTGTCCTTGTCAAAGAACCTCTGATGAAACAATCAGCCAACAGCAGAGCAGGAAATAAGATTAGAGAATTCTAGCTTTCAACTTCTCCTCTCACTTTCAGATAACTTCCTCTAATACCAATCTCTCAGAGCAAGAACATCCTAGGTTACTAATTGGTGTGAAGGGGAAAGAAATGATGGAGGCATCACATTTTCCCCTCCCCAAGTGCAGATAATTTTTCATATTAGACAGCCAAGTTGTTTCATTTCAGTTGCTCTATGAAAGTTAAATTAAGAGAATGGAAACTCAGTGGCTGCTCTCTGTTCTATAGGGATCATAGGCAAGTGCTCGCTATAGAAGATCACATGTCTACTGTTCCCTAGTCACACAAGAACGCTCCAATGTCCCAGAGGGAAGGAGACTCAACAGAGGGCAATCTGTATGATTCCTAGTACCACATTCTGATGCTGGATCCTCATATTATTTCTTGGCCTTCAGGGGCCAAGATCTTGATTAACATGGCTGACTCATACTTCTGAGTCAATGACAGCACCTCCTTCAAGCAGGTGGGCTGGTATCATCCAGATGTTTTTGTTTTTTTTTTCTCCCCAGGAACAGTTACCAGAGCATGGCACGTGGTTCATCTTATGAGTCACCCCCCTTTACTCAGGGCTCAGTGGGCTTCTACAGAGAACCTTGCCAGGCACTGGCTCTATGTGACCCCTCTGAGGAACACACCCTTCTCCCTGTTGGAGTTATCTATCTATCTATCTATCTATCTATCTATCTATCTATCTATCATCTATCTATCTATCATCTATCTATCATCTATCTATCTTTGCTAGATATCATGGGTACCCTGTTTCCAGGGAGCCGCAGTTAAAGGGGACTTTCTGGAATTTCTTTGAAATAGACCTGACCACAAAGGGCCGGTTCAGGTTTAGAGATGGACAAGAGTAATAACTTGGGCTTGGTTATGTGCCACCTTCTTTTCGATTTACTACTGAACCAGATAAAACAATGCAAAAGGAAACATACATGATTAATGATGCAGGGAGTGGACACAGCTCTTGCTGCTGCCTTGGGTTTTCACAGAGATCTCTGCAGTGATCAGCACAACCCCTGAGAAGTAAGGAAATTGTGGGATCAAGGATGCCAGAGCTGTGGACTCCTTAGACTGAAGCATGTAGCTAAAGCCACATCAGTACCCAAGGGTCTACCTATTACTATATAAGGATATATTCACAGCATCACAGAATCATACATTTTTAAGTTAGATTCTTAGTGTGTCATTGGGCTCCTGCAGTGCTGAAAGTAAAATACCCTAAATTCTTTTTTTGAGTACTAGTGTCTGACTTCCTGCCAAGGGAAAAACATAATACAAATTTTGGCTAAGCGTCAGAAGACATATGTTCTAGCCCTGGCTCTGCCCCTAAATAACCAGTTGTGCAACCTTACACAAATTACATAACCTCTCTGGATGCAGATTTTCTTATCTGTAAAGGGAGCATTAGGTGGGCTCTCTAATTCTTTGAGGCATGAACTTCTACGAGTCTGATCCAATGTCTCCCCCAGATGAATAAGTGGTAGGATTATAACTACAGACGTTTGGCCAGATGTAGGAAATGGATACCACACTTTTGAAATAAATTATAAAATTGACACAAAAACAAGCAGCAGAAGCAAGTGATAATGAATTTTAAGCATCAAAACATCAGCTCTAAATCTCATTCAGCAAAAAAGCAGAGCATCTGAGAAATTCTAGACTGACTGTCAATCACTTCATGTCCCAGAAAGTAAGGGGGGAGGGAATCCAGATCTTTTTTAGATTTAGGGAAATTTACCAGCAAAATGAACACAATAGAAACATTAAGAGAAAGTGAATTCTTAGTAATCATGGTGAGGAAGGTGAAATATGGTCAAGTGAAAGACAAATTTTAAAATGTCTAAGAAACATATTAAGATATATCAATCACATGAGATATTAAAGGGGGCTAACAGTTCAACAGTTTCAGGATATTGTAGGGTATTTCCCCCTGATCATGCAATCACAAATAGTCACCAAGTATTAAGAAAAGAAAGAGAGAAACGGCAAATGATTGTGACTATCTAGGCTATTCCCAGAATAATTCTAATTTAATAAAATATGCGTGACCCTGGAAATAGTAACATAAAATCCATAACTTATCCCCATTCTTGGTAAATGTCCAACTATCTGTCCAATTAGTTGAGGACAGTTATGTAAAGACAGTTACCTTAGAATCTTGTTTCTCACTCCCATTCCCTTCAATCAATTGCCTAGATCTTCCCATTCCTGAATTCCATTGCTAAATGTGTCTCACTTTTACCCCACTGCCAGTGTCTTAATTCAGCTTTTCACTACATGCCTCTTAGGTTTCTACAGGGGTCTCCTCACTTGTAGGCTTACACCATACCAAATCACCTTCTAGAGAGATCTATTTAACCCACAAATTTAATTATAGCACTTTCCTATTTGAAACTAGTCATCAGATCTCCACTGTGAACAGAAGAATTTCAAAGTCCAAAGCGTGGCATAAAAAAATTATTCTTTGGCTTTATTACTAAGCATGCTTATTCAAAATGGCCTTCCACTAAAGGTTCCAGTGCCTAATGCATAGTAGGTGTTTAATAGGTACATGTTGAATGGAGGAATGGATTTGTGTGAGAGTTTCAATATTTGAGCCAAGCAAAGAGCACATACAGCTGTCTTATGAGCAATAAGCAGGTCTACTGGCCTAGGGGAATAACGTCCCAGGAGATGGAGAAAGAATTTACGGAAGAGTAATTGGAACCCATCACCACGGTTCTTTGGGGATGGAGCATAGAAAAAATACAAGGATATCAGAGGAGATAAGTATTGTAGTTTTTAATATTGACTGCTTAGACTAATGTCAATTTCAGAAATAATTATAATTGGGGTATCTTGTGAAGATTTGGTAAAAGGAAGTGGTTTTCACCAGAAACTGCACTAATCTCACTTCTTGTTGGGCAGGTTAACTTCTTTGGTGAATGAGGAGAATGAGATAAGGAAACATGTAACTAGATTTTAGTGATGAATTTGACACAGTGTCCACTGCTCCTTCCTGAAGTGAGGTAGACACATAAAAGCAAGATGGCAGTACCATTAGACCAGTTATCTTGATGCCAGTTAGTTAAAATGAAAGTAGCTTCCTAGTGACCTTCTTTAGAATTTTGTCCTCAGCCCCATCCTATTCAATAGTTTATCCAAGACTTGAATGAAGAACCAGAAGGCACATTGGCTGAGTTCATGGATGACCTCTGTAATGTCAAAATATTTTATAAGCAAATATAAGGATTCTAAGAGGACTCAGCATTAGGAAAAAATGGGATTGATATTGTAAAATTAAATTTAACAAGAATGTAAGGATCTGTATCTTCTTCCACAATACCTTCTGTGTATCAGTTTGGGAAACTTGTGGTTGCCCGTATAATCTGAATTAACGGACTGATCTAAGACTTCCTTAAAAGAAGTAAAGAATATAGAATGAAGGAAAAGATAGTCTCCTTTTCAGCATGCTGGTAGATCACACCTAGAATATTGCTTTTAGCTCAGGTTGACATCAGATGTTCAAGTTGAATAGAAGTGGAGGAGAGCAAGTGGAATATTTTTTCAATTTAACTTAATTTAATTTAAATTCAATTAGTTAACATATAGTGTATTATTAGTTTCAGAGGTAGAGTTCAGTGATTCATCAGTTGTATATAACAGCCAGTGCTCATTATATTACGTGCCCTCTTTAATGCCTGTTACCCAGTTACCCCATCCCCCTACTCCTTTCCCCTTCAGCAACCCTCAGTTTGTTTCATATGATTAGGAGTCTGTTATGGTTTGTTTTCCTCTCTGATTTCATCTTGTTTTATTTTTCCCTCTCTTCCTATATGTTCCTCTGTTTTGTTTCTTAAATTCCACATGTGAGTGAAATCATATGATAATTGTCTTTCTCTGATTGACTTATTTCGCTTAGTATAATACCCTCTAGTTCTATCCACATCATTGTAAATGGCAAGATTTCATTTTTTGGTGGCTGAGTAATAGTCCATTGTGTATATATACCACCTCTTTTTTAGCCATTCATCTGTTGATGGACATCTGGGCTCTTTCCATAGTTTGGTTATTGTGGACATTGCTGCTATAAACATTGGAGTACAGGTGTCTCTTCGGATCACTACATTTATATCTTTGGGTAATTATCTAATAGTGCAATTTCTGGGTCATAGGGTAGCTCTATTTTTAACTTCTTGAGGAACCTCCATTCTGTTTTCCGGAGTAGCTGTACTGGCTTGCATTCCCACCAGCAATGTAAGAGGGTTCCCCTTTCTCTGCATCCTCGCCAACATCTGTTGTTTCCTGACTTGTTAGTTTTAGGCATTCTGGCTGGTGTGAGGTGGTAGTTCATTGTGGTTTTGATTTGCATTTCCCTGATGCCGAGCGATGTTGAGCATTTTTTCATGTGACTATTGGCTATGTATGTCTTCTTTAGAGAAATGTCTGTTCGTGTCTTCTGCCCATTTCTTGACTGCATTATTTGTTCTTTGGGTGTTGAGTTTGAGAAGTTCTTTATAGATTTTGGATACTAACCCTTTATCTGATGTGGCATTTGCAAATATCTTCTCCCATTCTGTTGGTTGTCTTTTGGTTTTGTGAACTCTTTCCTTTGCTGTGCGGAAGCTTTTAATCTTGATGAAGTCCCAATAGTTCATGTTTGCCTTTGTTTCCCTGAGCAAGTGGAATATTTAAGGTGTTGTAACCACATGTGAAAAACAGCAGAAAAGTATCTGGGATGAACAGCCCATAGAAGAGATGGCCCAAGGGCCACGGCAGCCATCTTACACATTACACCAAGATCTTGCTTGGTCTGTGTCTGGTCTTACACGTAGAGCTGAGACCAGTACATGGACGCATTCACACTTCATTATAAACAAGGAGTTTATAATAATCACAGCAATGATTGGAAATCCACTTACCATATGTTGTTGATTCAATCTTTTGATAGGAGATTGGTTTGAATGAACTTCTAATGTGCCTTCTGACCGCCATTTAAAACATATACCGGTAGCCACCTATGGTAATTAAAAAAATAAAATGGCCAAAGACTTCTTCCATTCCCTTATGCATACTCCTTTGCAGTGTAAGTTGGTAGCATCTCCCATCAAGAGTTTATTTCTTAACGCCTTGAATCTGGGCTTGGCTATATGACTTCCTTTGACTAATGCAGAAACTTGACCAGGACTTTGATGTCAGAGTTTTCTCTATTGCTGACCCTAGAAACCCTGAAGCTGCCATGAGCATAGGCTACCTTGTTGGAGACACTTGAGCCAGTGTGTTTCTCTCAGGCTAGGTGACAATCAGCACCAATAGGCAAATATGTAGTGTGGCCATCCTAGACCAAGCAGCCCCTGATTATCTGCCCACTGACCACAGGTGAATGAGTGAGTTCAGACAATGTCTGCAGAACTGCTCTGCTAAGCCTAGTCCAAATTCCTTGTTTCAGAATTGTTAATGGATACATGTTTGTTGCTTTACGCCACTAAGCTTTGGGAGGGTTTAGGTCACAGCAAATGAGTGCATGAATGAAAACAATCACCAAAAACACGAGCACACGAAAATGTGCTACGCCTTTGCTTTCCTGCAAAAATGTTTTCCACTAACTATAGAGTCAGATTTCAACTTCTGATTATCAGATCTTCAGGTGGTATTATTATTATTCCTGATATTAATAACTCCACATTGCATAGCCCATTTTGGCTTAACAAACATTTTACATCCTTCCCATCATGTATTTATAGTCAATATTTCACACTCCAAATATTAAAGGTATGTAAAACAGATGTATTTGAGTGGGGGTTTGCACAGAGAACCCAGTTCTTTCTATTTTCCTGCTGCAGTGAGGAATGGGGGTGGAGGGGAGGGAGCAAGGCTGAAAGCTGAAGGCAAAGCCCCCCCCATCCCACCCCCACACCACCCTGCCAGGAAGGAAAGGGTTCTCAAACTGCTGGCGTTTGAAAGAACAATACCTAACACCCCATTTCCTCTATTTGTTTTCCTTGGTGCAAGAGAGCATCTCAAGGAAACATTCTTTATTTTTAGGAACACTTCTCGTTTTTCCTTCACTGGGCCTCATTTAAAGCCCCTATGTCTCTTATTGAAAGAAGCAACGTAACCTTTGCTGCTTCTTCATTTCCAGTTTCCTTTTGAATTTTGTATTTTCTGAGCCAGGAGAAAGAAAAGAATGCCCTTTCTCTTTCTAACAGACTAGGCTGGGCAGATGCCTGAAAATGGGGTCTTTGGATTTTATCAAAGCCTTGAACTTCTTCTGTTGGGCACACCCTCCTTTCATTTTGTGTCTGGCTTTCTTCTTTCCATTGCTTCTCATCTTCTTGGTCCTGCTATTAAAAAGGTGCTCACTCTCTTGGGTAATATATATATATATATATCCCTTGTTCATCCTTTCTCTAAATAGTCACACATGGCCAAAGAAGGAACATTTAATCATGGTTCTTAGGTTGATGTGTTTTCTTCCAACTAAAGTTTTGGACAGGTGGTCCTTCCGGAAGCTCAGGAGCTGTACCTACTGCAGAACTCTAGGCCCTTGAAGACAACTGGCTAACTGATGAATGGATTGACTGGTAGATTTAGCAGATGGCATTATGGAAGTGTTATTGTAACACTAAGAGAACAATCCCATCACCCTACAAACTAAATAGTATCCATCCAGTAGTGGTGGTTTTTCAGGACTAGATGTTGTTAAAGAAACCATATACATATATATATACCAAATATATATGTAATTATATTATAATATATAATATGTGTGTATTACATATGTATATATAGTATATGTGTATATATGCACATACACCCACTTATTTATATATGTATATCTAAGCTATTTTCACTTAAATATTCCCTTTCTTTCTAGAAATTTTTCATATTTTAACACTCTTCATCACTGCTCCCTTCCCATCCCCTGCCCCACTCCTGCCATCCTCATCCCAACCCTCTACCCTCCACCACCACCACCTCCAGGAAAGATAAGTTCAGTCGATGTTAAAGTAACAGAAAACTCCTTTTATAGGCAACTTAAGCAACATTCCACTGTCCATACAGTAAACAGAAGTAGGAAATAGTGTTAGGCAACAGTCAAAAAAATGCAAATGCTTTTCTGGAAATTGTTCTATTTCAGTCTCCTAGTTAGACTAATTCCTTCATTCACCTTCCAAGCATTTGGCCCGAGATGATCTGTCAGGGCATAAGTTATGACCATTAAGCAAATTTATCCAGGCAAAATGTGCAGCAAAAGTGGTCTAACGTATTCTAAGTTTCAATGTCTCTTTTTTAAGGCGGCAGCAGCTCCTTTCAGCAAAAATAGAATGTAGGGAGTGCCAACTACAGCATCCTGCTGACTGAGTCATCTTTACAAATAGTTGTTCTATTTCCAAAGTAAGAATGTATTTTTTCAATCATGCTTAGACATTATGTAGCATAAAGGCATGCGCAGAGAGATAAATGGCTGTGTTTGTGCTGTTAGTAAATCGAGGCTGAGATTAATAACCTGCTCAGAAAACTATTTCTTGTGCCCACACAGAGTTTTCTTTTGTGTATTTCAGTACTACTTTCTGATGATCCCAAGGCTTCACTATATTTATATAAAGATTCTTTGCCTTTTTTTCTAGAGCCTGAAATGTTTATGTTTTAACACATAATGTTCAAAAACTCCAGTGGGAAAAGTAGAATGTATCTGTTATGTATTTTCCAGAGTTATATACTAGAAACTTTTTCTACTGGATCAGTGTACAGCAGTAGTCTTCAGTGGCGGAGGGTGACACCCCCCTAACCCCAGGGGGCTTTTGGCAATGCCTGAAAGACATTTGTGGTTCTCACTACTGTCTTCTAGTATGTAAAGACCAGGGTTGTTGGAAAGCACCCTACAATGCCCAGGACAGCCCTCACAGCAAAAATTTATCTGGCCCCAAATGCCAACAGTGCCAAGGCTGCATGTGTTCATAATATACCAGGACAGCTATGAGTGGCCTGTGGAATTCTTTTGTCCTAGTACAGTGGTCCCCCTTATCCGTGGTTTTGCTTTCTGCAGTCTCAGTTACCCGTGGTCAACGAGGGTCCAGAAGCTTGTGATCCTGCTGAGTACTGGCAGCAAGTCCGTAGTAGCCGAGGGCTACATCACAATGTTCATGTCATTCGCCTCACTTCCGCTCACCAGGGAAGCATTTTATCATCTCATGTCGACACAAGAAGAAGGGTGAGTACAGTATCAAATACAAGATACTTTGTCGGAGGGACTCCTGGGTGACTCAGTCATTAAGTGTCTGCCTTTGGCTCAGGTCATGATCCCAGGGGTCCTGGGATCCAGTCCCACATCAGGTCCTTGCTGGGCAGGAAGCCTGCTTCTCCCTCTGACTGCTGCTCCCCCTGCTTGTGCTCTCTCTCTCTTTCTCTAACAAACAACTAAAAAAAATCTTTTTTAAAAAAAGATATTTTGTCAGAAAGACAGAGACCACATTCGTATAACTTTTGTTACAATATATTGTTATAATTGCTCTATTTTATTATGAGTTATTGTTGCTCATCTCTTACTGCGTCTAACTGATAAATTAAACTTCATCATAGGTCTGCATGTACAGGAAAAAAACATAGCATGCATAAGGTTCCGTACTATCTGCAGTTTCCAGCATCTCCGTGGATAAAGGAGGGACCACTCTATACAGCCTCCCTTCTTTATGTGTCTAAACAATAAAGTGGTCCCATTAAGACCACTTAACACCAGTTGGAATGGGAGACTTTAGCTGCTACTACTTATGGCTTAAAAAGTTCAGTATGTTTAAGGGAATTTGGTGCTTTCCTTATTAGTCATGGCAACTTTTCTGATTGCCTATGGAGAAAAGAGGCAAGAAAATATTTCTTAATTTGATAGGATGGGAAAGAAATTTGTTATCTTTTAAAAAAATATTTATTATTTATGCTACCACTGATTTGCAACATGACCTTAGGGAACTCCCTGGCTTTAAAACATAGTGACTCATAAATTCTTGAAGTTCTGTCACATGTTGAGAGCACATGGTCTTGCCTCTATCAGTTTATTATTCCAATTCATTTTTTTAAATCACTATGATTCCTTGATAGATATAACATATATATTTAGCCTACCTTTTCTCTCCACCAACAAGAGGGCTTTTATTAGAGGATGAATCCTAAATCCTACAATTGCTTCCTCCAGCAAATCTTATTTCCACTACCTTTACATCCTTCTCACATTTAGGGCACCACAAAAGAAGTGATTTGCTTGAGGTATAGTCAGGAAGGGGTCCTATAAGGATGTAAATATTCATGAATCTTTCTTTCTTTTATATATATATATATATAGTAGACAGAACTTGCAAACATGAACTTATCTGTTAATCACCACTGTCATAAACACCAAAATTTCAAGATAGCAACGATTCAACTTTCCAAGTGTAAAATCAAAGTGTTTTATACTTTGTAACATGAGTAATCTTAATTAAGATCGTCAGGTGTATTTCAAGTCACTACAACCATAAGAGAGTGGAGAAACCAGGCAGTGACATGAGACAGATTGTTTTCTCTCTCTAAACTTTATTTGTAAACTGGAAATAATAATCATACTTTACAGAGTTGTTGCTAGTTAAAAAAAAAAGTTAGAAGTCTTCATATTGAAAACATCTGCTGAGGGTTAAGCAAATAGATGGCGGGGAAAAAAAAGACAAGAAAAGAACCACCAGTCCTGGACCCAAACTGATGAAATGCCAAAATTCCAAAGAATAAGTAGGAAATTCTAAAAACTTCCCAAGAGGAAAACTGACCATAGGCCAAGAGATTAAAAGCAAATTGGTTTCAGACTTTACATTAGCAACAGTATACTCTAGTGAGCTAAGTCTTTATTCTAATAGAAATGGACTTTGGTTCTTGAATTTTATACCCAGCCAAATAATCAGTAAAGCACAGGGTAAAATAAAAGCATTTCCTGACTTGCAATGATGCAAGAAGTACACTACTCAACAACCTATACGAAAATACTATCTGAGGGTTGCTCCAGAAAGAAAGGGATTTTCGAAATATAGTAACACAAGACAGAAGAAAGAAGAACAATGAAGTTTGACTTAGAAGAGATGAACAAGACTGGAGACAAATTGAAAAGCCTCAAATAGATATCACTTGGACATTCTCTTTGGAGCATTAAAGATTAGTAGCCCAGGATCACGTTACCCCTTCATGGATTCCTTTATGAATAACATTTATATAATCATAATAGTTAAATACTCTTTTAGAATAAATATCTAGGAACAAAGCATGCAAGTCCTCAATTGAATTTAAATGTTATAAACTTGGAAAAGAAAAGATTACATAACTAATCAAAAGATAGTCATGAAATAGTGCAGGTGACCAATATAGTATATTTTAGCAAAAGTCTGCATTTTTTTGTAATAGAAATCATTACTTTCTAAGATAGAAAATTCAAGAAGTACAGAACTACAGAACTTGATACAGATCCCCATTGCCCTATTACTCTTAAAATTTGGAGGCATTAAGCAATGCAATTTAATAAAACAAATTACAGGTAAGGATTGGAAAGGTGGTAGAAAAACTGTCACTCTTTGTAGATGTCATGTTTATGTAATTATAAAACACCGGAGAGTCTTCCGAAAAACGATTGCAAACAATAAATTAGTTCCATAATTAGTAGAATGTATCACAAGCCAATAGTCATAATAAAATGTAAAAATGCAATATTTACAAAAATTGCAGAAGATAAATTACCAAGAAGAAACTTAATGAGAAATATATATAACGTTTATGAGAAAACTCCCAAATTATTCTTCATGGATACAAAAGTAAAAGCAAATAAATGGAAAGACTTAATGTCTTACCAAGACTCAATATCATGAAGATGTGAATTCCACCAATGTTAGTTCACAAATATAACACGATCTAAATAAAAATACCAACTATCCAGGAAAACTTGATAAAGATGAGCAGTTATTCATGCTAAGTATTGAAATACACTATAAAACTTTAAAAATTAAAATAGTGTGGTAGTGTGGCATGAATACAGACAGACAAAAAGAAAAGAACAGAAACATATACATAGTTCAAAATATATCCTAAAATTAGTACACAGTCAAGATGGTATCTCAAAAGAACAGGGTAAGGGAAGACTTTCTTTTCTTTGTTTTTGTTTTGTTTTTTGAGTAGGCTCCACTCTAACATGCGGCTTGAACCCATGACCCTGAGATCAAGAGTCATATGTCTTACCGGCTGAGCCAGCCAGGTGCTCCTGGGAGAAGAGGAAGACTTTTTAACAGATGTTTCAGGGACAATTGAGTAACCATCTGAATGAGATAAAGAAGGATACATACCTGTCACTGCATTGTAGATAACTCCAAAAAGACCTAGGAGTAAACTGTTTTAAAAAAAATAAAAAGTATTCCATGCTTCATTGCTCGTGTATAACACCCAGTGCTCATTGCAATACATGCCCTCCTTACTACCCATCACCAGGCTAACCCACTACATCAAAAACTAATGAAGTACTGTATGGTAACTAACATAACATAATAAAAATAAAGAAATAAAAAATAAATAAAACTAACAAAAAATTTTAAAATTAAAATTAAAAAAATAAAAATTAAAAATTAAAAGTAGCAATTAAAGTACTAAAAGAAAACACAGACAATACTTTTTATAACCCTGGAACAAGCCCTTTCCAACTATGACTCAAAATCCAGGCGCACACACACACACACACACACACACAAAAGATACATCATTTCGGCTATACAGAAATCAGTCCTTTTTCAGGGCACAACATCATAAGCAAAGTCACAGGACAAATTACAAACTGGGACAAATATTTCTAACTCATTTCACAGAGGAACAGCTCATCCCCCAAGTGTATAAGGAGTTCCTAGATGGTAGCAGGAAAACAGAAGGTAAAAAGTAGAAAAATGGGCAGAAGATATTAACAAGGTTCACAGAAAAACACAAACAGGTAGCCTTTAAACATGAAAAGTTGCTTAGCCTCACTAGTAATAAGAGAAATGAAATTTAAAACTGTGCTGTGTTACCAGGTTTTTTCCAGCAGATTAGCAAAAATCCAAAAGCCATGGTGAATACATGAAATGGCAGAAATGTAATCTGTGCTCATGGGGAATGGAAATTGGCACATCCCCCAGGGGAGTGATTTGGTAATATCTACCAAAATTAAAAATACACTTACTCTTTGATCCAGTAATCAAGTTCAAGGAATCTACCCTACACATACATCTCATATGTAAATGACTATATATTTACCAGTTTTTTTATTGCAACTTTTCTTTTATATAAAAAGAGTAAAACAATGTCACTCGGTGAAGCACTGGTTAAATAAAGTATAGCACAACCACTCAGTGGAATATTATAGAGCCAGTAAAAGAGAAATATAGAAAAAAGAATGAGGATGTTCGCCGGGTACTGATACAGAAATATCTTTAGAAAATATTAGTAGTGGATCAATCCAATACTCTATCTTTTGTATAAGAAAGGGGGAAAGGAGTACACATTTTTGTTTTTGTTCTATCTACATAAAGAATGATTAAAAACATAAAGAAAATAATGTAAGTGGCTATGTATATTCCTCCAACATTAAACATAAAATTACAATATTATCTAGAAATTCCACCTCTAGGTATATATCTAAAAGAATTAAAAGCAAGAATTTGAACACGTATTTGACTTTTTTTAACTTATTTTTTAAGTAATCTCTATGCCCAATATGGGGCTCAAACTCATGACCCTGAGATCAAGAGTCACATGCTCCATTGACTGAGCCAGCCAGGCACCTCACGAACAGGTGTTTGTACACAAAGGTTAATACCAGCATTATTCATAATAGCCAAGAGGTGGAAACAATCCAAACGTCCGTTGACAGATATGTATAAACAAGATGTGAGGATATACATATCATGGAACCTTACTCAGTCTTAAAAATAAATGGAATTCTGACACATTCATGCTACAACATGGATAAATGGAGACCCTATGCTAAGTGAGGTAAGCCAGACACAAAGGGAGAAGTGTAGTATGATTCCACTCATACGAGGTTCCTAGAGTAATCAAATTCATAAAGGGAGAGAGCAGAATGGAGGTTCCCAGGACTGAGGGAGAGGGCACAATGGAAGTTATTATTTAATGGGTACAGGCTTTCAGTTGGGGATGATGAGAAAGTTCTAGAGACAGATGGCAGTGATGATTCTACAACAACCTGAATGCACTTAATGTCACTGAGCTGTATGTTTACCATGGTTAAAATGGTAAATTTTATGTTCGGAATACTGACCACAGTAAAGAGATCTAGCTCCCTTTAGAGTCAGGGGATAGGGGAGAAGATGAAGGGCTAGGAGGGACACTACTTAAAGTATACCATTTGAACTACATATTACCTAATTACCTGATAAGATCAATAAACACATTCTATGAAAGGCCCAGGGTTTCTTCTTGGATCGCTTCTGTAATTTGATTTTTTTCTATATGCCAATATTATTTTATTTTGTTTCAATATTTTAAAGACACCTTTGTCGATAGTGGATTGATTAAGCATCCACACACCAGAATATTAAACAGCAATGGTGAAGAATAAGGCAGATCTATATTTCCCTCTCTTTGATTTATAGACTCACAGGTTCTGACCTCCAGAGAATCTGTGCTCTCAACTCTGATCCTCATGGAGTTGGTTAATGAAAATGCACTGTGCCTGCCCTACAGTCTTAGCCATTTATCTGGGGGGAAGATGAGGCAGGGGACAGCTAACATTGTATGTATGCCTCATGCTCCAAGATTACTTGTCAGAGCAAACCCTGCCTTGGGCATGATGGGGTCCTTGCTTGGCCATTAACAAATCAATCCTTTGTATTATCTGGCTGTCTTCTCTTTTGTGGGTACCTCCCATGGCAGGGAAGCTGAAAGGCAGAGGGACTGGCAGTAGGAACAGGGTTCCAAATTTCACCTGTATGCATCCCTATCCAGAGCTACCCTGAACAACAGTAGGACACCCCACAATTATGATACCCATTCCACTAGCCAACATCTCCACTGGCCAGAAAGTACTTCCTTATGTTGAGCAGAAATTTGTCCCCATTAATTCTACCCATTGGTCCTGTTTTTACTTTCTGGAACCAGAAAACAGAAATACAATTCCTCTTCTGTATGATATCACTTCTGATATTTAAAAACCATGAATATATCCCTCCCAAAAAAGTGTCTCTTTCCCAGGCCCTGAAGGTCCTTTGTGGAAGCATACCTTTTCAGCAGCTAAAATTCCAGTAACTCCAGCACCATTTTGCATTCCCACCAACAGTACAAGCTCTTCTTTCTCAGCATTCATTTTATCTGCAGTCCATTTCTATGGATATACTTTTGATTATATTCCCACCTCTCCACCTACCTCTTACAAATATCTTTTTTCTCCTTTAAGAATCAAATGAAACACACCTGTGTAGAAGTTGGTGTGGTAGGTAGTCTTTAAAATGATTCCCAATGGTCCTCCTGCTCTGTGTAATCTCCTCCATTGGAAGGGCTGGACCTAGTGACTTGCATCCAATGAACAGAATACAGCAAGAGCGATGGGATACACTTCTGAGATTAGGTTACGAAAACTGTGACGTGACTTCCATTTCGCTGACTTTTTCTTTCCGATTCTTCCTGCTTGCTCTGCTGAATCCAGCGCCCACTTGAGAGGTTCTGATGGAGAGACCCCCATGCCAAGAACCGAGGACACCTCCAGCCAAAAGACAGCAAGGAGCTGAATCCTTCCAACAATCATGTGAATGACCTTGAAAGCAAATCTTCCCATAGTCAAGCCTTGACTCGCAGTCCCAGATGACCCCTTGATTGCAGCCTTCTAAGAAACCTGAAGCAGAGGACCCACCTAAGCTATGGACTAGGACTTTCTGCCCCCAAAACTGAGATAATAAATGTTATTCCTAAATCACTAAATTTGTGGTAATTTGATATGCAGCAATAGATTACTGACACCGCCACAGAGGAGGGCAAATGCTAAAGAGAACTAACCTTGACCCACTTGAGCATTTCGATTCCTACACATAACCAGTCAAATGAAATTCTCCCGAGTCTGTCATCAGGATTATATTTTCCTATCACATTGAAATTAGCTCCATGAAACTTATGGCAAATATGATAGCTACTTTAGATTATCTTAATGTCACTATTTTAAGTAAAGGCAAGAATTCTACTTACTGGTATTGTTTAACTGTTTTCCAGAGAACAGGGCCTAAATAAGTACTTAGAGGTTTTCTCTGAAGAACACAGTATTGTGTTGGTAGTAAGCCATTGCAGACTGAGATAGCAATTTTAAATTACTTTTAAATAAAGTAGCATTGCTTTGGTGTCATTATGAAAAATAAGTTAGTGTTAGAGTAATTTGTATTACGACCAAAAAATGGAGGAAAAAAAAAAAGCAGAGAAAAGTCAGAGCCATTACAGATTATGATGGTGTTGACCCTGAAAACCAGATATATTTCATTCATCCATGACTACATCACCCTTACAAGAGTCCTTCTGACTGATTTTTTAGCCTGTTTATGTGTGATTATCTCCAGTAAATCACAACTCGGCTCTTCATTATATTTAGTGAATCTATTTCTTCCTTCACATAAGGAAAATTTTTCTAAGGGTCAAGATCTCTGTGGAAAAATTTCATTTCATAAAGACTAGGATGAAAAGCAGACTAATACTATCCAGTCTTTCACAGATGACTTGTGTCTTTTTCTTTTTAATTATTTTATTTTTACTTGTGGTAAACATCAAATAAAATAAAATTTGTCATCATAACCATTTGTAAGTGTACACTGTGTTAAGTATATTCAACTTGTTGTACGGAAGATCTCCAGAACTTTTTCATCCGGCAAAATGGACACTCCATTGAATAACGCTCCATTTTTCCCTACTCCCCAACCCTGGCAACCACCATTCTACTTTCTGCTCCAACGAATTTGACTCTTTTAGATACCTTATTTAAATGGAATAGGACAGTATTTGTCTTTCTGTAACTGGATTATTTCACTTAGCATCACGTCCTCAAGGTTCATCCATGTTGTAGTATATGACAGGATTTCCTTCTTTTTTAAGGCTGAATAGTATTCCATTGTGTGTATATATCACATTTTGCTTATCCATTTATCCATCAATGGACACTCAAATCATTTCCACCTCTTGCATATTGTAAATAATGCTGCAATAAAAATGGGTGTGTAAATTTCTCTTCAAGATCCTACTTTCAATTCCTTTATTATATACCCAGAAATGAGATTGCTGGGTTATATGGTAATTCTATGTTTCATTTTTTTGAACAGCTTCCATACTGTTTTCCACAATGACTGCACCATTTTGCATTCCCACCAACAGTACACAAGGATTCTAATATCTCCATATCCTCTCGCACCCTTGTGATTTTGTTTGGTTTTTTTAAATAAAATCTTCTTGATGGGTGTGAGGTGGCACATCATTGCGGTTTCATTTGCATTTCTCTAATGATTAGTGATGCTGAACATCTTTTTATATGCTTGAGGATCATTTGAATATCTTCTTTGGAGAAATGTCTATTCAAGTTCTTGACCCAATTTTTAATCAGGTTATTTTTTTGATGTTGTTCAGTTGCAGGAATTCCATATGTGTTCTGGATATTAACTATCAGGTATTTGAAGATTTGCAAATATTTTCTCCTACTTTGTAGATTGTCTTTCACTCTGTTAACTATTTCCTTCGATGTGCAGATTTCTTGGATATGAAACTGAAAGCCCAGCAACAAAGCATAAATAGACAAATGGGACTACAGATGACTTTTTTTTTTTAAACAACGTCTGTCTCATCATCAACCTGTGCAAACCATCTATCAGTCTCTCTATCCATCTACTCTCTCTTTCTCTCTCACCCACACTCATCCGTGGTTAGCATGGTGATGACATTCTCTAGCTTCTAAACAGCCAGCTGATTTAGAACTCCCTTTCTTCACTGCTATCATCTGAGAAATTGGGGTTCTCAAGGGTCAGCTCTGGAGACCATTCTTAAAGAGTTGCCTGGTTCTTGTTATCTTTGCTTAAGCTATTGTGTCCATTCCATGCATCCAGAATTATTTTCTCTCATCCAGTGCCACAAAACTGTTCACAATTGTTTGACCTGCAACAACTAATATATATTACTCTGCTTGGAGTACAAAACCCTTTCTTATTTTATGGGTTTCAAGAGACACATTCATTTAATATTAATATTTATGATGGAGTCAAAAAACAGCAAAGGGAATTTTTAGTTCTTCTTAAACTTTTTCCGTTAGAGCATTGGTTGCAGCAGATTTTCATTAGCATTTAATCTCTTTTTAAAAGTTCTATTCCAAAATGAATTATCTCTTTTATGATATTTATCTAAATTTATCGAGTACACCAAAATAGGTAACTTCAGCGATGAATGTTGTGTTCCAGTTGCCGAATCTTGATGTTTAGCCATTCGTTATTACGTAGAGTAGCCCATCAAGGGATCTACCAGGATCTTCTCAGGAGGTACAGTGCCGACACACTGAGCACTTTCTTCCCCCCTCTCTTTCTTTATAACTCCCTTACCCAGAAACTTCCTGTGAATTCAGTCCCACTCCTTACATTAATAGGGCTAAAGACTACAAACAGAAGCTTATACACAGTATGACTAAATAGTTAAAAGTATAAATCAAGCTAGAAAGCTACTACCAGGGGCGCCTGGGTGGCACAGCGGTTAAGCGTCTGTCTTCGGCTCAGGGCGTGATCCCGGCATTATGGGATCGAGCCCCACATCGGGCTCCTCTGCTATGAGCCTGCTTCTTCCTCTCCCACTCCCCCTGCTTGGGTTCCCTCTCTCGCTGGCTGTCTCTGTTGAATAAATAAATAAAATCTTTAAAAAAAAAAAAAAAAGAAAGAAAGCTACTACCTAAAATGTGTCCACCATCCAATCATCTTTATCTGCACATTTTGTATTTGCTCATTTGCCTACCACCTAAAATTTATTTGTAGCCCCAAATCAATGTTTGAGGTGCTTTCACAGCCATTTGTGGACATGCACAGAGAGGCAAAAGATGTGAGTTGCCTGACATGCATGTTCCCAGATGAGACTGAACAAGGCAATTCTCCACCATCTTATTTCAGCTCTCAAAGGACAAGTGCCTTTTTCGAGGTCTTCTTAGAGCCATGTTTTTCACATTTTTGTACTCTTTGTTGGTGATTTCACTGCTCAAAATGGCTTCAGCATAATGCTGAAGTGCTGTCGAGTGCTACTAAGTGCAAGAAAGCTATGATGTGTCTTAAAAACGTGTTAGATGAGCTTCTTTCAGGCACGAGTCATAGTGCTGTTGGCCATAGTTCAATGTTAATGAATCAACAATATACATTAAATAAGGTGTCCTTCAACAGAAACACATGTAAAACAAGATTATATGTTGTTTGGTTGACAAAACTGTTGTGACCAGAGGATGGCAGGAACCTAACATTCTGTTTCTCCAGGGGCAATAATTCAGCACTTGATGATTCAGTGAACTTTACAAAACTATCCCAAAAAATAAGAATCGACTGTACTAGCCTTATACCTTAATAAATATACATTCATAATGACAAAGTAAAACAAGATGGGAAAAACTATCGTTTTTGGATGACTAAAAATTTTTACCTAAAATATCAAAAGAAATATCAAAGAAAATGAAATTCAGATTTTCATGAATGTCTTGGTGTTCTATAGATAGGTTGGTAATGGTTGTATGAACAATAAAGACATACATATTTGATGCATTATTATACACATTTTCTGTGTATTTTCTTTATCTTGCCTTCATTTCACCAGACACTAATAATGTTGTTATAATAAAAATTTCATATAATTTATTTTATGCCCGGGACTAAGTCAAAGGGTTAAAAATGTAATTGTGTGCAATATGTGCAAACTATCAGTACATTTTTATCTAAAAGCAAATTGAAATAAATGCTTCAATTGAAAAATTAAAATTATTTTCATACATTTTTAAGTTATTTTTCTTCTAAATTATTTTTGACTATCAAAATTAAAAGAAAAATAGAAGCTATGATTTATGAAACCAACATGTATGATACAATTATTTAAGTAGAAATTATGATGAGTCAACATCAAATTGTTAGATAAAAATTATTTTAAATTGACCTTTTAAATTTATTAAACGTTTTTATAAAAACTATTCATAATTGTAGCTTTTAATATCCATCTAGTGGCCAACATAAATAATTGATAGCACCCAGGTTCCTCTACAGCTATATGTATATTTAAAATAATATGAATTGTTTAGCATAGCAAAAATGTCTCTTAGCCATTATGTGCTATTGTTGAAAAGACTTTGCTAATTCCTGAGTACCTCTACCACCACGAACTGAAACAGCAGTGTCAGTCGTGAAAAGGGATAGTGGGGGTTGTCGGTGGCAGATCGGAGCACTGGATCTGAGCGAGCCAGTAAGAGAAGCCCCTTTGAGGAGGAAAGTCGCTGTACCCATTCTTGATCTAACTGCAGCGTGGTGTTCCTTGATTCCTGAGCTGGCCAGCTGCAAGGACACCGGAGGGATGTGAGCCTGGTGCCCTGCATCGAGAGCCCCTGCCTGGTTAGACTTCAGCCCGGGTCTGAATTAAACCTTTTCTCCTGCTCCTGGTCTCCTTACAGTACAGCAGAGATGCTCACTGCCTTGAGTACAGAATATCGCAAGGTAATATCGCGAGATGTTTGATTTTGTCCTTACGACTCTCCCAGCGCGTCTAACCACTGATCAATTCCCGCTCGGCCGACCGACCAAGATCTCTTGCCTCTTGCAACCTTCTCCCGACTTCAAGCAACACCTTTCTTTTTGTACCTGATTTTCATGTTCCTTCCACCTTGGACAACCAATTCAAATTTTCTAAATCAAGTTTCTAAATGTAAGAGCACGTCCTCTGTCCTAGGGCCAATCATGTTAATGACAGCAGGAATGACAACAATACGAGCTAGCATTTATCAAGTGCTTACTAAGATCCAGGCATGGTTCCAAGCATGGAATGTATGAACTTTCCGTGGATGAACTAATTTGTCCTCACAGCAGCCGGTGCTGTGGGTACAGCTTTACCAGAGTGGAAACCCAGGCAAAGAGAAGTTAAGTAAATTGCCAAAGTAAGGGTATGCAGGGAGTTTGACTGTAGTCCAAATTCTTTCCCCATTCACTACATGATACTACAAGAGATGGAGGAACGGTTCTTCTCACGGGCTACCAGGAGGTCTGCTTGGATTAATTTACAGGAAAAGTCGATTTTCTTGCAAATTGGTTGAAAGTGATATTTACAAGGAAAAGCATCTTATATGTTCACTTACTGCTTTTCCTTCTCAGAGATGGTTATCACTGATGCCATTAACACCAGGACTGCCTAATATCTGCCTCCCTTGTTAACACTTTTCCCAGAGGGCCTCATATAGATGAATGGACAGAGAAAAGTCCAAAAGACAGAGAAGAATCCATGCAATCACTTGTCAAAAATCTGCAAAGAACTTATAAACCTCGGGGATATGTTTGCAATGCCCCCCAGTGTCACAGCCACAGAGCAGGAAACAGTTAAATCACTCCCCCCCCAAGGTCACCTTGAATGTCAATGGCAGAGCTGGGCATGGAGCCCAGGCCTCTGGCTCCTGTCTCTGAGTTTCAGGAAGCAAACCGCATTCTGACATTTAATGGGTGAGACATTTTGTTTGTGTTAAAGCATTCCCTTGCAATATTTGCAACCCAAACACTATAGCACGGAGCCAGTGCCTGAGAAACTGGGAAGAAAATCCAACCCAAAGCCGAAGTGCCAGTCCCAGATGCAGGAAGTAGAGAGCTAAATCCAGCCAGGTTCAATAAATGATGGCATAAAAAATCATCTTTAAGGTTTTCTCCACCTAATCGCCAACATTAACACAGGTCAAATAATACTACAATAGACGTCATCATTATAATAAGATCCTCCACCTTCAGCTGACGGTACTCTTATTTCAAGCAATATTTGATGCAACCAAATTCCAGGACATTCTCTGAGAATTTGCTGCAATGGAATTTGGCCTGTACTCTAATGGGGTACCATCATACATCTTAAAGAGTTGAGGGCATACAACAGAAAGAGGACCTTCTATTAATAGGAGGGAGAACTGCATGGTCCATCTCCCAGAAGCCAGCTAGCTGCGCCAAGTGCAGAGCAAGAGAACGGTCATGAAGAATTGATATTTTAAGCCTGGGGCATCTGATTCAGCTTCTCTAGTACTATAGAAGGGTCTACATCCTACCGTTTTGGGTGGAAAAACAAACTGAAAAAAAAATGACAAACCTTAAAAAGCAGTATAATATCCCCTTGTATGGACAGCTTCCCCGTCTTCACTTTGGAAGATGATCCTGATGATCCAGTTTTCAGAAGAGCTTCTTCCAGTGCTCCCACGCCCCAACGCTGGCCAAGTGGTCGGTTCTCTTTGCCAGCACAGAAAGGGTTCTTTTGTGCCCCATCAAGACCGTGCGAAGATAATGGACATAAACTGGAGGCTTTGGTCGCTCGTGTTAGAGTCACTGTTGCTTTCCTCTGCTCTCATATGGACGCTCGGCCAGGTTCCTGACTTCTTGTATGCCAGGGACTTTGGCTGGGTTCTTCATCACTGCCAGACTGTCCTTTGGGCCCCAGGATATGCCTCCTCTGGTCTGTGAAAACTGCCATTATTTCCTCAATTCCTGAAAGACTCGTATGGACTTTCTCACTCATCTGGATTAGAGTAAAAGCAGCTTAAATATGTGAAGTCCCAGACCGGGTCACTCCTGGTTGATCATGTCCACCATTTAACTCAGTAATGTGAACCAGGAACACTCACACAAGGACATGCCTAAAAACTCGGCAGTGCACTCAGCAATCCTTTTCCAATGCGTGATGCTCATTCTACGCCAGATTTGTGCCACAGCGAGCATCAATTTGTGCCCCATTTAATTGAAGTTGGGCTTTAGGCTATCCCTCTAGGACTTTTAGAGTCCTTCTAGAGGTTGTTTCAGTGGTCTTCCTTGGATCATTCTAATGTGATTCTCTGTGTACTTTCTATACCCATATCCACACCCACACAGAGGTCAGTTTGTAAGTCTCCAGAAGAACAAAACTCACTTGGTTTTCTACTCACGACACAGCCTGGACAATTTACTACTCAAAAGTAGCAGAATTAGGTAATAGCTTTCTATTTCAGATTAGCCATGGGACTGTCATCTCCTATTCAATAAGATACCCAAACTTCATTCTGAAAATCTTTCCTGGTTTCTTTTTTCCTCTTCTCTTTATTTTTTTCCTTCCTTCCTTCCTTCCTTCTTCCTTCCTTCCTTTCTTTCTTTCTCTTTCTTTCTTTCACTTTTTAATTCTTCCTTTCTTCCTTCCTTCTCCCTCTCTCCCTCATCCCCTTCCTTTCTTCCTTCTTTCCTTCTTCTTCCCAAATTGAATGACAACCATGAGTCAGACACTGAGAAAGCAGTCAATTACAATACCAGGCAATGCCTGCTATGCTAAGAATAAGCACACAGCTGTATTTGAAAGCCTCTTCATACCTTTTAAGATAAAAAAATACAAATATTCTATGCTATAAAATGCTACTTTATAACAAAGTGTAACTACCTGTTGAAATCATCATAAATAATTTATTATCTTAAATGATTTATATTCCCCATTACATACCTCTATGAGCACAGGCTGATTGAATTAAAAGCTGTCATACCTCATGCCAATCTATTACTTAGGTAACAACTAAAAGTAATATACTTAGGTACTATATACACGTGTGTGTGTCCTAATATTTCTGTAATCATGTCCACACATCTATACCCATGTCTCTATATATACACACACGTATGCATGTTTACCCTAATATTTAGAAAGAAATCAAAGTATCTTCACACACACATATAAGGATGATCTTAAGTAGGTAAGTATATAATATTTCTTTGAAGGGCACTATCATGGTCTCAGGAATCATTGAAATGATTCATTTGATAATAATATGCTATTTGTTAGTGGTTCATCATTCTGAGAGCACATCCAAAGTGTACTTGCAGGCAATCAGACATTCTGGATGACTCTCTCAAGGTCTTCTCGTGGTATATGAGGACATCTTCTGAATGGTGGAATCTGAGTCTTGGTCTTCCGTACTTGGAATCAAAATTCTAATATAGGGGCGCCTGGGTGGCACAGCGGTTAAAGCGTCTGCCTTCGGCTCAGGGCGTGATCCCAGTGTTCTGGGATCGAGCCCCACATCAGGCTCCTCCACTATGGGCCTGCTTCTTCCTCTCCCACTCTCCCTGTTTGTGTTCCCTCTCTCGCTGGCTGTCTCTATCTCTGTCAAATGAATAAATAAACTCTTTAAAAAAAATTCTAATATAGAATGTATAGAACTAGAAAAAGAATTTATATACATCTATATAACTTAAAATTTATTTATATTTGTGTTTATACATATATTTGTGAGTGCTTTGTGACTTCTATTATTGCTATTGCTCGTTTTGTTTTAAATAAAGTTCACTCATGAGGTATGGAGCTACATGTAATAGAAATGATTGATTGACCTAAATGACATTGTAACTTTCAGCCGAAAGGCAATCCTTACATTTTCCAAACTCACTAATCTGATTTTCTTCAATGTTCTCTTCCTTCTTTGGATGTTAAGCTGCCTCTCTGCTAATAATAGCAAAATGAAATTTTTCTCCATAAATACATTATTTTAAAAATCTAAACATCCAGCCAACGTTGAGAATATTTAACCAGTCTCTCCAAAATGTACTTAAAATAATAAGTTTTACCAATCTAGTCATTTTGATACTTCATGATATCTGATTTTATATTTCATAAAATAAATGAAATTATCTGAAATGTTCTTGAAGGAGAAAAGTTTAAAAGAATTTGGAGAGAAATGTAGTACTTTCTGTAAAAGGCACTTATGAGAAGTATTTCTTTTTTATTTTTGTAAAGGTTATATATACACACTCAAAGAGTAATACGTTTTATAATGAACACCACTCTTCCCCAAACCCCAAGAGACGACACTTTCAACTTCTTCATTGTATCTCTGGTATTTACATTCATATTGCTAAATAACATACTTTCTCTGAGATTTCTCCATTTACCAATTTTAGAATTATTTATTGACTTTCTCAGGATTAGCTCTCTTATGTCAATATCACCTTTTCCTCCTATCTCACCTTCCCCAAAATGATAAAATGTTTAATCAATATTCAGCATTTATATTATTTTGATTATACAAATACTGTTAATTTCTGAGCCAAGATTATGTTTCCTTTCTCAG
The DNA here is from genome assembly GCF_017311325.1 of Ursus maritimus. NCBI lineage: Eukaryota > Metazoa > Chordata > Mammalia > Carnivora > Ursidae > Ursus > Ursus maritimus. The sequence continues at coordinate 22,966,026 of NW_024425564.1, forward strand.
AAAATGACAGTGATAAACTCACTTTTTTATTGGTTGGTTTTCTAGGTGCCAAATTCCTTGCCAATCCTCCAACAGATTCAACCATTTGTTTATTCATTCATTCAACGAAATACTGAGTAATGGCTGGGTGTTGGGCACCATTCTAGTTCCTACAGACTCAGTGGTGGACAAAACAAACAAAAATCCCTGCTTTTTGACAACTTAATTTCTAGTGAGGGAAAGGTAAACAATTTAAAGGAGACATGGTGACTAAGTTTCACATTGTTTTAGAATATAGAATGTGCTCTGGGGAAAAATTAGAGCACATCATAGAGAGGAGTGCGATCAATTTCATTTTCAGTAGGAGGGGGGAAGTGGAATTGCTGGGGGACGTTCTGTAATTTGAAATAGGTGGGCAGAATAGCCCTTGCTGAGGTTACATTGGGGCAAAGAATTGAAGGAAGTGAAAAAATGAGCCAGCAAAGTAGAGAGGGCTGCGAGGGATATTCCACACAGAGGCAACAGCAGGGAAAACTTAAACCCAGGGGAAGGGACGCGCCTGGGGTATTGAAGGACCCAGAAGGGTGCTATGATTGCCAGGACAGAGTGGACAAGGAAGAATGTGAGGGGAGGTCACTACTCCATTTGTAGTCTTTATAAGGACTTTGTTTTTTTATGCTAAAGTTCTGTTTTAGCGTCAAAAGTTATTTCATCTGAAGGCAATATTAACTGACTTTTTATCTAACAGTACAGCTACTGCAGGTAGGTCCACATATTCAATGGATCCAACAAATAGATAATCCCTAGTCTATATTACAAGTGGCCAAAGACCCAAAAGTTCTGTTTAAGCCACACCAGAGGCCGTGAGCTCAGTAGACAGGAATGCTGATTCATTCAGCCATGCGTGTCTTTGGGGGCTTGGGTGGGTAGTCTCAGTTATAATGTTCCTTGGGTAGAGTCTCCAGTCACAACATCACATATGTCATTTCTCTCGTCTTTCTAAGCAAGGCCATCCTGATATATACAGAGTTATTTCCCCCTCGGCACAGACCCTGAACTTTACCCTTCTTAATGGAAGCTCTTTTTGTACCAAAACTCAAATGATACCCCTTAAGGTGCAAAACAGATGAAATCTATTTCAGACCGTCCGCTAGAACAAAACAAAAGTGATCTCTCTTGGTGAGATAAACATTTCTCCATCTCCTTTGCTTTAATTAGTGCAGCTAAATATATTCAAAGCTGCTTATACAGGATATAGGGTCAGTATTACATAAATAAAACAGTCCTAAGAAATGAACACGACAGCCGAGAATTAGCCTCCTAGCTTCTCAATGTTTCTGTTAATCCAACAAGGAATCTTTGCAGAGTATTGTCAGAAAAATGCCAAGACTCCATTCAATGCTACCTTTGCAGGCGTCACTACAGTTAACCTCTGTAATACTGTGATGGCACCGGGTTTGTCAATCATTTACTCCAGCTTCCGGAAGATCAACAGGAGTTGGTTTTGCAACAGTCTAAGTATGCAACAAGGTGGGGTTGGAGTTGGTGGCAGAACAGGACTCAGTCCTTGCTCTGCTAATAAATGGAACACATCCAGGGGGCGCCTGGGTGGCTCAGTCGTTAAGTGTCTGCCTTTGGCTCAGGGCGTGATCCCAGCGTTCTGGGATCAAGCCCCACATCAGGCTCTTCTGCTGGGAGCCTGCTTCTTCCTCTCCCACTCCCCCGCTTGTGTTCCCTCTCTTGCTGGCTGTCTCTCTCTGTCAAATAAATAAATAAAATCTTAAAAAAAAAAAAATAGAATACATCTTCCCCCCCGAGAAAAGACGGTATGGTTGACCACCCTCCCTCCAAGCCCACAAAAATATGGCCCAATGATTTGTCTGGGATACTCCAAAGTTCTACCCATACATTTTCAGGGCGGGTTTTAGACTTTAAGATGTCGAAATAGTTAGGTCTTGAATAATCCTGGGAGAGAGGTTATTTGTAAGGTGAGTCTCAGAAAGGACATATTTGGAAACAGAACAGAATGGCGATTAATATCCAAGAGACTGCCTCCAATCCTTCTCTGGGCAGCATAGATGTTAGTGTAAGGCAGGCTCTCGTCTTGGCCCCTGTCCAAGGGGTTCATTCTTGGGAATCCTGGGAAAGACCTTGTTATGACAAAGTTATCACAGAGCAGAGACCTCACTAGGAAGGCTGAACTCAAGGCTCCTTTTATAGATAAAGGGGAGTTGGAGAAATTTGCAAGTCCTAAAATGTCTCAAAAAGGAGTGTACCCAGTGAGATATTTTGCAATCCCTGCATTTTAGAAATAATGTGATTCTCAAAGACAACCCATAATAGAATCCACTGAACAAGAGTTGCCTGGCTCCCCAGGGCTTAGCCTGATTGGGCAGAAAAATTTAACTCAGGGATCTCACTTTGCGATTCAGCAGAAAAAACGCAGACGTGTGTCCTAAGAAATCAAGGAAGGACATGAGGAAATGCTCGTTTTCTTTTGTCTGTCCTAAATGGGGTAGGTCTTCGGGCATTTTAGCATAGCCTCATTTGTTTTGTACAACCTAGGAAGGCTTACCCAACCATTCAAGAAGACAATTTACCTACCATGGTTCTCTCCAATTACAGTGGGGTTCACATCAAGTGTTCGATGGGATTACTCATTTTGAAACTCACCACTTCAGAATCACCCAAAGCTTTCATTTCCCATGTAAGAGGCTTGAAGAACGTCATGATTACCTCTGAACTGAGGGGGCAGCCTGCGTCAGAGAATTTGGAGAATGTTTTTTTCTCTGAACACAGGCAGCTCAGAAAGCAAGCACCTGCAAATAGGTTAATGAGCCTCAGAATTGCCGGAGTCATCAAGACCAACTGTTGAGAATTCCCGTGGAGTTAAGTAGGATGTGAATCCGGCTCTGAGTAAATATCATTACCCATGCTTTGTGACTTCCTGCTCTCGGGTTTTGCAGTGTTCGTGGGTTTTTCCCTTCAGCTCAACTCTTTGGTAGCAGTTGGGTTGGGGGTGGCTGGAAGCCTTCTTTAAAATGGCTCTCTTGGCAGGCAGAGGCCCTGGTATTTATTCCTGGAGCTATCTGAGCTGTCGAGTACTTTTTAGAGAATGTATCGCATTTTTTTTTATTCATGTTTCTGTACCAGGAAAACAAATGATCAGCTCATGTTCTCAGAAAAAGTACTGTGACGGGTCACTTAGGGTGTCGCATTTTGGTGTTTAACAGTCATGAGACATGATAAAGAAGAAAAAACAGCAGTAACATCCTGAGCTCTGAACCCAGCTCTTTTCAATCCAAACCCTCAAATGCTATTCTGATGACCCGTATGAAGAACACTTGCAGCATAATTTTAGTGTGTTTTAGTGTAAATGTCAACCTTTGGCTAAAGGATGTCATAAAAACAGAAAGCCTACATATGCTGAGTGTATATACTCGATACACTGTCACAAAGTGACCACACCTATGGGACAGTAATTCAGACCAAGAGACAAGACACACAACACCCAGAAGCCCTTCTCGTACCCTCTCCCAGCCTAGCCCCTCAGGAGGAACCACTATCCCCACTTCCAACACCTGGGGTTCTTTTTCCTTGTTTTGAACTCTGTACAAATGGAATCAGACAGTATGACGCTTGTATCTGGCTTTTTTCAAGTATGCAGAGATGTTATGCATCCGTCCTTATGACCAACTTTCCACATCATTGTCCCATTGACAAGGAAACCATTAATCTGCCCCACGCAACAGTTTGCTCTCTTCAAAATGCGTCAAGTAAAGACATTTACATCGGAAAGAAATGTATATACATGGCTGTATTCTATGCTTCAGCCTGCCAAGAAGCACATCCGGTTTCTAACAGAGGAGGAACGGAACTTCCGTGCAGCCCCTTGAAAGCAGGAAGAGTTCAGAGCTTTGCTGTGCAGCCACAACCCGAAATTAAAGGAGGGCGGGAGACCAAGTTGGGGAAATCTGTGCTTTGAACTGAAGCAAAAAGCTAGTGACACGCACAACATGTTGATGGACCAGAATGAAGGTGAGAACCTGATGGATAATTACAGATGGTGGGGTTTCCTGCCACTTTATGCTGTGTGTTTCCCGTACACACACAGGTGGTCTCTTACTCCCTGCTGTTTGTAGTCGGCATTATTAGACAGGTGACTTCCTTAGCCTCTAGTCAACGAAGGGACAATCACCACCATCATCATCATCAAAGTCATCTTTCATGCCTGAGCTGAATTAAAACAGTACAACTTTGGGGCACCTGGGTGGCTCAGTCAGTGAAGCGTCTGCCTTCAGCTCAGGTCATGACCCCAGAGTCCTGGGATCAAGCCCCTCCCCCCCCAATCAGGCTCCCTGCTCAGTGGGGAGCCTGCTTCTCCCTCTCTCTGCCTGCTGCTCCCCCTGCTTGTGCTCTCTGTCAAATAAATAAAAATAAATAAAAGATCTTTAAAAATATATATATAACTGGCACAACTTTGTCACTAATGATAAAGCAAGGCAAAGGATTTAGAGTCATCAGAGTCATAACAGCAAGTTGCAAAATAATTACATGTTATTGCTGTGTGCAAAAATATTTAGGCGCCAACCTTACAGCAAATAAGTTAAGGGATTATCATATCAAATGCACGGGAGGCACATAGGAAGTTGCAGATTTATTTGACCATGCATCAAGCCTGACAACTGGATTCCAAGGGAATCAAGCACTTGTTTGGGGGGGAAAAAGAGAAGCAATCAAATGCGGATTATTTCAATAATAGCCAGAGTTTCTTCCTGAGTTTCCTGCCAGCAAAAGGCAGGGGATTTATGCCACTTATTTTTGAGCAAACCACATTTCTCTAATATGGCTGATCTCTCCCAGTCTAAACATTTTCTTTGAAAATGTGAAACCCTGCAATTAAATCTTTCTCCCTGAACCAGGGAGAGTTCACTGAGCTGAGAAACCAAGTGCATCTCCCATCGAGAAGACTGTGATCAGAGGGAGGGAGTGTTGTCTGGTGGAAAGATCCACTGACGCCATGAAAACAGGAGGCTGCTGGTGAGGAGGAGGGGGGGAAAATGCATGCTTGCATCTGAGGACCTGCCTTATTCAACAGATTTTCAAAGCCGGTCGTGTGCGCGTGTTTGGCCCTGAGACGCGGGAATACTGCTAAGTTTAAAATATTTTTATGACAAAGCTCACATTTGAATTAAATAAGCTTTGCTATTGATGGTTTTCCTTCTAGTCATGTTTTGCTTTGTGAGGAAAGGAAAAAGCTTTACTAAGAAAAACAACGGATTTGTTAATGAAATCATCCACTGGGTTAAAAAATGGCACCTAATGTTTCACAATGTGATTTTTTTTTTCCTTCTTGAGAATCTCATTTTTTAGCATTTAACCACAGTGGTGTTTCAAAAAGGTTTACTTTGGGGGAGGTCCAGAAATTCATGTCTTCCCCCTGACCATCATGTTGATAATAGTTAGGGGATGCTGGGGAAGACGGTCTGCTTATCAGAATATAACAAGTCTCCTAAATGTCATGTATTTGGGAGTGAGGGTGAGGCAACTGGGGGCAGGTGAGGGTGAGGGAACTGTTTAGATCACCTTCTAAAAACATACCTTCATTATCCTGCCACATGTCCGTAAGCCCCCCAAATTAAGGTAATTTAAGGCAAGCTATCTCCAGAATGTTCTGCTGTTAAAATATGTTCATTTTCTCCCAATAGATATTTATCAGGCCTAACAGCTGCCAGGTGTGTACAGTCCCAGGTGTAGCAAAGAGGAACAGAATTCAGCAATTGAGTAAGTCACAATCCCTAGCCTCTGGGATGTCTTTGTATTAAGGAAGTGATTTTGTGTCTTAGAACAAATGCCCTATTGGCAACTCAGAGGTTAAGTGAGCATTTGGAGAGGAGAAATATGGACATGATGTACACAACTACTGTGTTGAATAGTCCAGGCTGATGAGGATGAAGGCCTGACCTCAGTCAGTGATCATGGGGAAGGAGGCAGGGTAAGTATCTGGGAACATGACAGCCTACACCATTCAATATGGCAGCCACAAGCCACATGTGGTTCCTTAAATTCAAATTTAAATTAATTAAAATTAAATAACACTAAAATTTCTATTAGCCACACTAGCCATATTTCAAGTGTTCAATAGTCATACCTGGCTAGTGATTATCCCACTGTATAGGGAAAGTAAAGGATGTGTCCACTCTTGCAGGAACTTCTTCTGGACAATGCTGTGTCAGCCTTTATTGTTTCAGAAATGTACGATTAACTGTGAAGTTGATGACATGAGAATTGGTAATATTGTGGGGGTGTGAATTTGAACCATACTGTGGGGTGACACATGAGAAATAGCCGCTTGGCTATTGGTGAGCCACATTGCCCCTGCTGCCCCTTCCAAAATTGCCATAGCAATGATACTTGGCGATTATCAAATTGTCTTGCATAACATATGTATTTATATACATAGTGTTATGTATTTTTAAAAATATTTTACTTATTTATTTATTTGAGAAAGAAAGAGAGAGCATGAGCAGGGGGAGGGGCAGAGAGAAGGAGAAGAAAACTCCCTGCTTAGCAGGGAGCCCAACACAGGGCTCGATCCCAGGACCCCAGGATCATGACCAGAGCTGAAGGCAGATGCTTAACTGACTGAGCCACCCACGTGCCCCACATAGTGTTATGTATTATACAGTATTATGTAGGTAGAGAACATCTATTTCTATACCTATATCTGGATCTAGATTATAGATTTAGATGTAGATATATAGAACATTTGGGTCCCCCCCCCCAAAAAAAAAAGTGTATGCCAGGGTGGGAAATGCCTGTGAAGAAGAAAGGCAAAGAGAACCAGGGTAGACAGGCAGAGTCTTCAAACAGTGCAGATATGACACCTGAGGAGGTGAGGGAGAAGGAAGGCAAACTGACTAGGAAGAGTCTTAGAATTCAAGTTCCAAGAAAGTTTCAGTCAGGCTGATAAGGAGTCCTTGAGTCAATGTCACTGGTCAGAAGAGTCCCAAGTATCACGGGAATATGTCTGCATGAGTAACCCCCCCTGCGCTCAATCGGTGGCTGGGAGCAGCCCACAGGGAGCATGACCTTGGTTTAAATGTGGTGGTGGATTCAGAGGGAATCAGTTGGGGCCCTCAGACATCATGTTCTCCACCAGGACACCTCAGTGGAATCTTTTCTTGGCTTCCACAATAGTGCATTTTGTATTATTATTATTATTTCATATATATGTAATAAATAATAACATACTACATTTTGTGGTATTTTGTATATAATACAAATATATGTAATACATAATACTTCAAAACATTAAAATATGAGATATATTTTATAGCATACTGTATTTGTAATTATTATGTACTCAAGAACGGGGGAATTCATACAAATGCTCATGAAAAATCAAAGATTTCCTGTAATTAGGTGGTAGAATCAAAAAGACTGCTGGGGGCACTTCCACTTACAAAGATGGAGCAGACATAATTTCCTTTCTTCCTCCCACTAAATACAACTAAAAACCCTGGGCATTATGTGTGAGACAAACGTAAGGAGACTCTAAGAGATGGAGCAAAGAAGCAGACTAGCTGGGAACTCGGGACCTGAGAAATGACATGGTGATATGTTCCCTAGGTTTTCTGTTTGCCATAAATGTCCCAAAAGCCAACAACCCAGAAATGTCATTGAGCCCTTTTTTTTAAGCCCCCCAAAATTTCTAATCTCTTGAGCTAAAAGATCAGAAAAGAGGCATTCTAGCAAGATAGAAAACTTTTAGGAAAAAAACCACTCTACTATAGCCAAATACCACAAGATGGAACAAAAACTGTGGCCACACCCCACCCCCACCAGCAAAGGTTAAGTTGAGAACCTAGATTTCCATCCTTGTCAAGCTATAATTAAATGTTTCAACAGCATGTAAGGGTGGTGCCAGACGAGGTTGAGTAGGAAGCTGGGACTTTTGTCCCCAATGGGCAGTAATGAGTGACTCCCTTGAGGTGTTGTTATAGACCATATTGGGAGCCTAGACTTCCAATGCCATCCTATAATACCAAGACACTCTTCCTCCTTCCTCATAGGGTGTCAGAGGAAGCCCAGTTGAAGAGTCAGGACTTTTACCACCACCCAGTGCTAATGAGACCCCCCTCCTCTAGGGTGGCAGTGAAAATCTCATGGGGAGCAGTAATGAGACACTCCCAACCCAAAAGGTATGTGTGGAGGCCTAGTAGGAAGCCAGAACTCCCATCAACCCAACAATAATGAGAAGTCTCTTCCCTTGGGTATTAATAGAGGCTGAGTGGAAAAACTGGACTTCTATACCCACCTGCAAGAACAAGGAGACCCGCCTCCCCTCTCAAAGTGGTGTCAAAAAAAAAAAAAAACAGTAAAATAAAAAGTTTAAATAAGATCCCAAGTATCATAATACTCAAAATGTTCAGTTTCAATCTAAAGTCACTCATCATACCAAAAACGAGAAAGCTCTCATGTTGAATAAAATAATAATAATAATAATAATACAATCAATAGATTTCAACACTGAAATGGCAGAGATTTGACAAAGATTTTAAAGTAGACATCATAAAAATTCTTTAACATACAATTAAGATCATGCTTAAAACAAATGAAAAAATAGTCCCAGCAAAGAAACAGAAAGTCCCCACCAAAAAATGGGAGATATATAGTAGATATAAAATGGGGAGTTTTAGAACCGAAAATACAATAACTGCAATAAGAAAAACTTAATGGATGGGCTCAACAGAAGAATGGAGGGGATTTAAGAAAGAATCAGTGAACTTGAAGATGAAAAACAAATCACCCAATCTTAAGCATGAGAATACACTGAGAAAAAAATGAGCAAAGCAAGGATCTGTGGGGCTATTACAGGAGATCTAACATTTGTGTTATTGGAATCCTAGAAAGAGAAGAGAAAGAGGTGGGACTGAAAAAATACTCCAGGAAATAATGGCTGCAAATATTCAAACTTTGGCAAAAGACATAAACCTACAGACTCCAGAAAAGAGAAATAACTCCTTACCTACAGGGGAAGCATAATTCAAATGATAGTATAAACTAAGGAGGCCAGAAGGAATTGGCACATTTTGCAAGTGCTGAAAGTAAGGAACTGTCAACACAGAATCCTATCTCTAGTGAAAATATTTTAAGGAATGAAAGGGAAATTAAGACAGTCTCAGCTGAGGAAAAACTAAGAGAATTCATTGCCAGCAGACCGATCCTAAAAGAATAGCTAAAAGAAACTCTCTAAAGAGAGAGCAAATAAAAGAAGGAATCATGGAATGTCAGGAAGAAAGAAAACCGTAAGCAAAAACACAGGCAAATGCAATAGACTTTTCTTCTTTTAAGTCCTTTAAGTCATGTTTGAAGGTTGAAAGAAAAAATATGGCACTGTTTCATGTAGTTCTAAGTACATGTAGAGGAAATATTTATGATAATTATATTATAAATGGAGGTAGGTAAAGGAATGTAAAAGAAGATAAGATTTCTACAATTCAGTCAAACTGATAAAATGGTGATGTCAGTTATGCATATTATATGTGTAATGCTATAACTTGAACAACTGCTAAAAAATCTTCACAAAGAGATACACTCATAAATACTATAAATAAAATGAATTTAAAAAAATGTTCAAGTAACCCACAGGAATCCAGGGAAAAGTAAACAGAAATGAAAAACAGAGAAAACAAACAGAAAACAGAAATTTCAATGCCAAACCGAAGCCCTGGAATACCAACAATCACATTAAATGTAAATGGTCAAAGTCTACCAATTAAAAGACAGAGGTTGGTAGAGTGAATAAAAACTTTATCCAACTACATGCAACCTACAAGAAAGTCACTTCAAATATAATGGTATTAGTCAGGTTGAAAGTAAAATGATGGAAAAAAGATATATCATATAAATATGCTTAAAAAGCAGAAGTAGCTATATTAATGTCATATAAAGTAGAATGCAGAACAAAAAAATTTCCAGAGACAGAAAGGGGTATTTATAATGATAAAAATCTCAACCCACCAAGAAGACATGATAATCTTAAATGTGTCTGCACCAAACAGCTGAACTGCACAATATGTAAAGCAAATGTGATAGAATCAAAAGAAGAAAGACACAAATCCACAATTATAGGTAAAGGCTTCAGTACCTCTCTGTCTCAATGAACAAAACAACTAGACAGAAAATCAGCATGGAGACTGAAGAACTCTGCAATACCATTAACCATCAACCAACAGAATCTAATTGATGTCTCTGGAACATTCCACCTAATAACAGCAGAATACACATTTCAAGTGTCTGTGGAACATGGACCACAATGGACTACATCCTGAGCCATAAAGCAAACCTCAACAGATGTAAAATAATCAAACTGTGGTGTCAGACCTAAAACTGAGGTCCAATTTTATGTTCTGCTTTGACATCTGGTGAAATCGAGAAAGCCTCATCTGGTCTAACCACAAGTTCCCCTCCCCACTCTGTTATTGTGGATAAGATCCCCTAACCAAACAACCCTCCTTATCAAGAGGAACAGCTGCAATTCTTGCATATCCCTGAGTAGCAGGTTTCAGTTCCTTGCCTGCCATGGAATTATTCAAACAATCACTTTCAATCAATCACATTCTTCTGTGGCAAGTACCTCATCCTCTCGATACTACAAAGCCTGCCTTTCACGGCCACTGGTTGTTTGCTCTGTTCCTGAATGCATCCCCTGTGCAGCCCTGCACAGTGTTCAGTGTCCTCCTCCAGGCTGTGAGTATAGGTGATTAACAAATTGCTGTCAATCTCATCTTCTCATTGTCCAGTGTCCAGTGTCCAGTGTCATGAGTTTGACTATCCCCTTAACCCTAGGGCAGGAGTCCCTCCCTTGCCAATGGTGTGAAACGGAGGTGAAAAACCATGAAATCACAAAGTGTGTTCTCTAAGCATAAGGGAATCAACCTAAATCAATAAAAAGGTAACAGAAAAATCTAAGACCCATAAGCCAAACAACACAATTCTCAATAATCCATGGATGCAAGAGGAAATCCCAAGGGAAATTAAAAAAAAAAAAGATGTGATCTGTATCAAAGGTGGAGGTAATTAAAGGAAAGAAGGAGTTGGGAGTGGTTTGAAATTCAGATGGTGAGAGGCAGGAGGTGAGCTAGCCATCACAGTCACTCTAAGGGACCAGTGCAGATGTATGGGTTCCATTAACTACTTAAACACCTTGGAAAGTAGAAGGAGATACAGTACTCTGAGGGGAAAGTTGATAGGTGGAATTTACGGGGTGAAAGTTGAAACAAAACTATGGGAGTGCTGACCAGAGACAAGAGAATCACCTTCACAGAACACAGGAGATCATGGAGAAAGGTGGGAAAAGACAGAGGCTGATGGCTGATGGTGTGACACAGAAGACTTCCTTCCTTCCCTTTCATGCCCTGCCATAGCTGAGCCCTTTAAGTGGGAATGCTGACAAGGAACTTGGACCTTCTGAGCATAACAATCATGTGATGAAAACTCTCTGCCAGCTGCTTCTCTCTGAGCAGCCAGAAATTATTCTTATTAACTTTTCTTTATCCTTGTCTTTTATCTGCCCAGAGTCTGCAGAGATTCAGGGGATTACTTTGCAATTATAACTACAAAGATATAGGAATAAAACTTTAAAAATCAATTTAATAAATATTTTTTATTATTTGGGGGTTTGTTACTTCACCCAATTTGTTCAGCAAGTACTTCCTTGTTCATGGGTAAGTCAAGATCATTTCTATCCTGAAATTTGTGCATGTTAATTAATTTGATACTGTGACAGGGTAGCAATGACACTTAAAATTCAGTGTGGTATAATTGAAATAGCTTGAATTATGTGTAGCACGTATTATATAATACATATATAATTATATGGATAATTATATATATTTAAATATATATAGGTGTGTATATATCTATAAAAATGTACGGGTATGTATGTATGGTTGTTAACTAAAAGGGTAATTACTACAATGTTATTAACATTCATGTCTGGGTTATAATCCACATGTGAATATGAAAGGGGAGAAGGGGTTCAGTCACCAATTCATATACACACACCCTTCAAATCGATTCCTGCAGGAATGCCCACGGGCACGCATGCACACCTCTATACAAACACAACCCATATTCAATCCTCTTTCCAGTTTGAGTAAAAACATCTTCCTCTGAAAAAAAAAAAATCTAAAAATTTCCACAAAGTCATGCCACACCAGTTAAGAAATCCTAATGTTCCTTATTCGACACCATGCACCATGACCAAATGAAGATCTACAGGTGTTGGGGTAATAAAGGGAGATTCACACTCTAAAGGATTATTTTGTGACTCACTTTTCGGTCATCCTTTCTATGTGATTCTAGCAGTAGGTAAAATAGGTTCAATCATGTCCCTGTAATTGTCCTGGGGTCCAATTTTGGTAAAGAGCCCTCAAAGTTATTGCAGGAAAAATCACTCTCTGTTAACTGTTCGTCTTCATTGTCCTGTTTTACATTCTGTTTTCTCCTTTATAACATATACAAAGCCATTTAACACAAAGGACACCTAAAAATCTCTAAGCTGCAGAGGGAAGAGTATCAGGTGTGGTCAATAAGTAAATATTTATACATGCGCACACATAAAATCTCCATCATAGCATTATTCCTACTTAACAAGCGTTTTGAAGACTGCCATTCATTCTTAAATATTTAGTAAGTGTTTTAGAAGAAAGCGAAGGAATGGATAGCTTGTACGAACTTGCCCTACATAAACATACTGATGTTACAACAATGAATAATAAAAAAGTGAATGCAAAATTGTACAACTATAAGGAAATTGTGAGATCACAGATATGCCAATTTAAGCATAGCATAGCGAAAGGACTAGAAGAAAATATTCTAAATTATTATTTGTTAGAGGTGGAAATATGGTAAATATTTTTCTTAAGTCTGTTTCATAGTTTCTAAATCTTCTATGATGAGTTTATTTTACTTACATCTAATAAAAAGAATAATTTTTATGAAGTAAAATAAAATTTGCCTTCAAATACAAATCTTTAAGTCAAAAAAGTCACACTTTCTGTTTAAATTTTAATTGGAAACAGTCTCCTGTAGGAGGGATGTTGAACTTCTAAGAAAATAATTTCTGCTGGAAACCAGTATTTTTGTATTTTAAGTTCCGTACCATAAGTGATCTTATATTTGATCCTGTGGCACAGCTAGTCACTAAGGTACTGACTACCCAGTTTATGTGCCTCAGCTAAGATGCTGATCAAAAATGAAGCAGAAATTTGGGGAGGGTTGTCTAAAGGAAAGGGAAGGGAAGGAAAGAAAAGGAAAAGTCCTGATAGAGAAGGCTGATTAATATTGAGAGGTGAACATGGTAGTGATGAGACATTGTTCTATGCACAAAAAAAGCAGTAGCACAAAGTAAGAGCATACAATACTATAAATAGCACAGCCAGTAGAGTCGGATGAACTAGTGTTCAAATTCCTCTCTTCTCCTTGCTATGATTTCCTACGAGTTATTTATCCTTATGGACCTTAGCTTCCTCATCTATAACTGGCAGATAGTTGTAACTACCCCATGATATTGTTGTGAAGATTAAACAGCAAAATGTGCATACATGAAAATCCCTGGTATGAAGTCGATATTGAGGAAATGTTAGTTGCCTTTTCATATGGTTAATGGAGGTATTATGTTCTTATCCATTCCCTTACATAAACCTCTTACCTTCTCTTCTCTTATCAGCTGGGAACCAGCATACAACAAGATGTAGGATGGAGATGATTGTCAGCTCTGGCTATCAAAGACCAAGTTCTTTCTACACTTTTCCTCCACTGTCTCTAGTGGGTTGGCTTTCATCCTCATGTTTCTTGCCTCATGGTTACAAGATGACTGCTACCACTCCAGACATCACATAAAAATTTAAGGCAGAGAAATAAACATAGAGGAAAAAGGCTTTCTTCTGAAGTTTTATCTTTTTATTTGAGAATGAAGTCTTTCACAAGAAATTCCTTATATCTCATTAGCCAATACCGTGTCAAGTGACTGACTGGTCAAGGGGAATTGATTTGCCTATTCTGGACATTTCATATGAAATTCTTTCACTTAACACAATGTTTCAAGGTTAATCCATCATGTAACATACGTTATCACTTCAACATTTTGTTTGTTTGTTTTTTGCCAAATAACATTTCACTGATGGATAGACTATAGTCTGTTTATCCATTCATCAGTTGTTGGACATTAGGATTATTTGCATTTTCTGGCTAATATGAACAAAGTTTCTATGAACATTTATGTGCAAGTTTTTGGGGTATTTGGGGTACATACATAGGAGTGGAATTGCTGGGTCATATATGGTCATATGTGGTTACTTGGTAACCCCATGCTTAACCTCTCGAGGGATTTTCTGGCTGTTTCCAAAGTGGCTGCACCATTTTAAATTCCCATCAGCAATGGTTTATTCTGGAAAATATTCCATGCATGCTTCAGAAGATGTATACTATGCTGTTGTTGGGTGATATTAGATCTCGCTTAGGTACAGTGCTGGTCCAAGTCTTCTATTTCCTTGTTAATCTTGTGCCCAGTTGTTCTATCCATTTTTGAAAGTGGGAGATTAAATAGTCTCCAACTATCATTGACTCTTTCTTCCTTCAATTCTGACAGTTTTTGCTTCATGTATTTTGTGACCCTGTTGTTAGGGGCATATATATTTGTAATTGTCGTATCTTCATAATAGATTGAACTTTTTATCATTACAAAATGCCCTCATTATCTCTAGAAACATAAATTGTTTTAAAATCTATTTTGTCTGATATTATATAGCTTCTCCAGCTCTTTTATGGTTGCTATTTATGTGAAATATCTTTTTCTATCCTTTTACTTTCAATCTATTTATATCTTTGAATCTAGCATATATCTCCTGAATATACCTGGATCTTGGGGATTTTTCCCAGTCTAATCTGAAAATCCCTGTTTTTATGGGATTGTTAAGCCCATTCACATTTAAGGTCATTATTGATACTTACATTTTGCTCTTGTATTTACATCTGCCATCTTACTTTTTGTTTTCTGTATTTCTCACATTTTACCCCTCCATTCCTCTTTTGCTGCTTTCTTTGTTTCATGTTTTAGTTGTAACATTTTTATTCTTTTCATGATCTTTCACTACATTTTTTTAGTTTTTTCTTAGTGATTGTTCTAGGCTTACAACATACATTTTAACTTTAGAGTTGACTTCAGATTTTTACTAACATAATTCCAGTGAGATATAGAAATACTATTTCTATGAAGTTCTATTCCTTTTTAATGGATTTTTTTTTCATTCTGGTTATTCCATTTTTTAACTCCAGAATTTCTATTCTTCTTTTTAATAATTTCTATCCTCCTATTTTTTTTTAAAGATTTTATTTATTTATGTGACAGAGACAGCCAGCGAGAGAGGGAACACAGCAGGGGAGTGGGAGAGGAAGAAGCAGGCTCCCAGCGGAGGAGCCCGATGTGGGACTCGATCCCAGAACGCCGGGATCACACCCTGAGCCGAAGGCAGACGCTTAATGACTGCGCTACCCAGGCGCCCTATCCTCCTATTTTTATTCTCTATATACTGAGATGTTGTTATCACACTCTCTTTTGCTTTGTTAAGCATGGTTTTCTTTAGTTCTTTGAATGTATTTACAATAACTGTTCCGAAGTCTTTGACATCTGGACCTTTTCAAAGGCAGTTTCTGTTTTCTGCTTTCTTCCCTCTGTATGGGTGACACTTTTCCTGTTTCTTTGAATGTCTTGTAATTTTTTGCTGAAAATTGGACAGTTTAGACCCTATATTTTGGCAACTCTGGGTACCGTCCCACCCCCAGGGCTTTTGTTGTTTTATTTTCTTATGTGGTTAGTGATTGGACTGGACCATTTCGGTGAAATGTGTTTCTCCTACAATGTGCAGCCTCTGCTATTTCTCAGAGGATGCTGCCTTGGGCAGGCATACAGTCACCCGGGGATGACAGTGGTTTTAGCAGGACTCCCTTTTTGAGTGTGTCTTTTCCTTGACCTCTCTCTTAAGCTTCTGGCTTGTCTGCCTCTCTTCATATCACCACAGCAGTTAGCCTCCACTAACTTCTGGCTGATTACTCTCTTGTTCTCCACAATGTCTTGGGTCACAAATTTTTTCACATTCTTATTCAGGCCTTTTTTCAGGAGTAATACTGGAGCCCAGGCATTGAGCCCAGGCATTTTGACCCCAGGAGGGCTCTTCTTATGTCTTTTCCCCTGTTCTTTCTGTTAAACTTCTAGCTGGTCTGTGGCTTAGGTTTTTATGATCACAGGGCTACCATCCTCCTCGTAATTGCTTACCACTCTAATCTGTGTTGATTTCAACAGCACCCTTAATCACGAACCTCCTTGTGTTCTGCTCTGGATAAAGTCAGTTCCCTTAATAAGAGCTGTACAGCTCATCTATTCTTACAGATGAGCAGAATCTCTGCACTTCTGCTGTGGAGCTAGAGGCAGAGACAGAGGCCCATTGCTGTGCAGTGATTTGCAGGTGGGTTGCAGGATAGGGGAAGTAGCTTCTCAGCTTGCTTTCTACTGGCTATAAATTTCTACTTTGATAGATTTGCGTTTGTGTTTTTCAATTCTTTAAAAATGTTGCCCTACCATTTTCTGGCTTACATCGTTCCTGAAGGAAATTCAGCTGTCATTCTTATCTTTGTTCCTCTGCACATAATGTGTCTTTGTTTTTTTCTGCCTGCTTTTGTGATTTTTCTCATTATCGCTGTTTTCTAATAAATGTATATGACGTGCTTGATATGATTATTTTTAGGTTTATTCTACTTTTTGATTTTTGTATCTGTAGATTTATACTTTTCATCAAATTTGTAATATTTTTCAGTTATTTGTTCAAAAAGTTTTGCTCCTTTTCTCCCCGTGGTCCTACTTCTCCAGGAACCCATGTACACTAAGCTTCTGTTAATTTTTTTTTTTTAATCTTTTTTTCTTGCGGCACCTGGTGGCTCAGTCAGTTAAGCATCCAGATCTTGATTTTGGTTCAGGTCATGACTTCAGGGTTGTGAGATTGAGCCCTGTGTCAGACTCCATGTTCAGCACGGGGTCTGCTTGCGATTCTCTCCATCTGCCCACCCCCCACTGCCCCGCTCATGTTCTCTCTTTCTAAAGAAATAAATACAATCTTTCTTAAAAATCTTTTTTTTTTCTCTGCTTCAGTGTGGGTAGTTTCTATTGCTACGTCTTCAAACTCACTGAATTTTTTTAGGGGGAAGGCGTAGTTTAATTAATACTATCCAGTGTATTTTTTATCATGATTTTCATAAAATTAGTGCATTTTATTTTAAGATAAGGAATTCTTATATCTAGAAGTTCTGTTTGGGCCTTCTTTGTATTTTTCCACTTCTCATTATTTTCATGCTTTGCTCTACATCCTTGAGAATATTCATAATATTTAATTTTTTTATAATACTTATCTGATAATTCCATCATCTCTATCATTTCTTGGAATGCTTTCATTGATTAAGTTTTTTTCTTGGCTATGGGTCATATTTTCCTGTTTCATTGCATGCCTAGTAAACTGTGGTTGAATGTTAGATATTTTGGATTTTTACTTTTATTTTCTTTTTTTTTTACGTTTTTGAATCCTAGATTTTGTGCTATTTCTTTAAAGAGTTCTGCACTTTGTTCCAGCATATTGTTAAGTTATTTACAACCGTTTTATCTATTTAGACTCCTTTTAAGCTTTTGAGTTAGATTTTTTTTTTTTTTCCTTTTGAGTCAGATCTTGAAATCAGCTTTACTCCAGGGCTAATTCAGTCACTCTACCAAATCATGACTGAGGTCTCTAACAGATACTCCTTGCATTATGAGTTCTCTACATTCTGACTGGTGAGAATGCACATTATTCTCATCTCTGTGTGACCTCCAGAAACAATCTGTTAACTGCTTCCTGGTGGCTCTTTTCTTGGCCTCATGGAGTTGGGTCACCACTGAGGCATAGGGCAGAACTCAAGTACAGTGCTCTGCAGAACTCTGGAACTCTTTATGTGTGCAGTTCCCTCTTTGGTATTCTGATTCACAAATTCCAGCCACCTCAGCTTTCTGGAACCATGATCTCTGCCTCCTTCACTCGATGGGACTAGTTGGCTCTGCTTGGTTTTCCACTCTCTTCATTGGAGTTGCACCCAGCACTTCAGTTTGTATCCTCTTGATTGGAATTGAATCATATTAAAACACCTAGATGCAAAAAGGCTGGGAAATGTAGTTTTTATTCTGGGTGGCCCTAGCTCAGCTAAAAATCAGGAGTCCTATTATAGAGAAACAAAGGAAAAACAGAGACTAACAGATTAACAGCCATCTTTAACATAAAAATCTTCTACCACCAAGTGAAAATAAGTAGCATTTTACCTTTTTCAAAATTAGAATATTTATTTTCCCAGAAGTCTATTTATTTTCATTAATAGATTGTTGGCTATGACATCCAGTTCAGATGAAGCTAATGGATTCCATTTTGAAATCCCTATGAGTTGTAAAATCTTGAGAATATGAAAGAATTCAAGATTCTCTTAAATCAGAGATAAATTACATTTTAGTTAAGGTAGTATTCTATCAAGTTCAGATATCTTTAGAGTTAAAGGGAAATACATCAACATATCATAGAAGAGAAGGAAATGCAAAAACTAGTCAACCTGGGTAGAAGTTGGGAGCTTACCCGAGTTCACAGATATTATGTAATAAGTGTTTAGAAGATCAGTATCTTTTTAAGCTTTGCATCCCATGACATAGTAAGTCTTAAAAAAGGCCTCGATAATCAACAAAAAGACTCATAAAAGAATATCTGCAACAACTTTAT
Source organism: Ursus maritimus (assembly GCF_017311325.1). Lineage (NCBI taxonomy): Eukaryota > Metazoa > Chordata > Mammalia > Carnivora > Ursidae > Ursus > Ursus maritimus. The sequence continues at coordinate 22,984,853 of NW_024425564.1, forward strand.
TCATAATAGCCAAAACGTGGAAATTGTCCAGGATCCATCCACAGGTGAATTGGATCAACTGGCGCATGTACACGTTGGTACACGCATGCTCAGCAAAAAGAAAACCCCAAACTACTGAGATGTAGAATAATAGGGGTGCATCGCAAAAGCACTATCCTGGATGAAAGATGCCTTCTGTAAAATAGCACATGCTGGAAAATTTCACTAGCACAAAGTTGTAGAAAATGTGCAACTACTCTATGGTAGAAAAAAGACAGAAAGAAGTGTGGCTGTCTGAGTGGAGGCAGGGATTGACTGTGCCAGGGCACCAGAAAACTTTCAAGGACTATGGTAACACTTTATATCTTAACAATGGTTTTGATTATACAAGTGTCATCATATCTCAAAATTCAGCGATTATAGGCTTAAAATTTGTGCATTTGACTGATTATAAAAGTTACATCAAAAGAAGAAACTGCATCAATATTGAATTCTAATTAATGTTACACCTGCTGAAGTATTTAGGAGAAGTCCATCAATGTCTACAATTTGCATTAAAATTTACCAGTACAAAAAATGGACTGATGTGTAGAGACACGGTTAAAAGATAAGTATAGGATAAAACAAGCATAGTAAATTGTTAATAGTAGAATCTTAGTGGTTACATGAATGCCCACTGTACAAGTCTTTTAGTTCTGCGCTGTGTTTGAAAATTTTTATAATATGTTGGGAGGAAAAATGAGTATGGGGAGTAGCTTTGAGGTACACATCTGACCAGAATTTTTAACAAAAGTAATTTCAGTTAACCAGGATTGTATTTGTCTTCTTCAGAGTATATGAATTTTTTAAGCTTGGGAAAAAAGCATATAAAGTTTTAAATAATCAAAATTACAGTGTTAGCATTTCCAGATTGAAAAATATTCTGTCATATTTTGTATTTCACATTGATGTAATGTCTAAGAGAATTTGACCTAATAAAATGACAACCTTGAAATTCCAATTTAAAATATGTAGTTAAGTGAACAAGAAAGACTTCTGATTTTAAACTAAAATCTCACTAAGTTTAGTATTGGAAATTTATGATGTATAAGAGTTAAGCACTCAGTCGGATTTTGTGGTTGTCGGGATGATTGAAATAGATACACTTTAAAACAAAATTAAACATGTCAAATTTATAAATGCAATTTGAAGTCTTTGAATGTTTAAACATTGTAACTAAATCTGTAAACACAACCAAACTGAATTCAAAAGTCCCTTCAAAGCTACTAATGAAATTTGCTAGATTTATAAGTAGAATAAGATTTGTAAACTGAGTTTAAAGTCCATGAATTACGTAAGAAAAACTTATTTTAAGTGTGTCAGAAAGCTCATTTCTATAGGAAAAAAACTCACCTCAAAATATTTTTCAAGGACTATTTTGTCTCACAGAGGTAGGCTGAGGTAGTTAACTTTTCAATAAATTTCTGATAGCTCATAAAAGATACCAACCCGGGGCGCCTGGGTGGCTCAGTTGTTAAGCGTCTGCCTTTGGCTTAGGTCAAGATCCCAGCATTCTGAGATCAAGCCTCGCATAGGGCTCACTGTTCAGCGGGAAGCCTGCTTCTTCCTCTCCCACTCCCCCTGCTTGTGTTCCTGTCGCCTCTCTCTCTGTCAAATAAATAAATAAAATCTTAAAAAAAAAAAGATACCAACCCAACCCCCAACTAAGGTGATCTTCTATAGTCCATTGTCTATATTTAATAAGCAAGATACTCCAGGACTTTTATGAGGAGTTTAACAGCATAGCTAACCTCAAAATCACTGTTACTCAATGCTATCAAAAGTTCAGGAAGAGCAGTGATATTTACTAGGGGTTGCCTGAAGAATATGTCATTCCTCCTGTCTTAGAGGGACCTTCTCCAGGATTAAGACAGACCATCAGAAGGCTGACCTTCATTCTTCCCTCTCTTCTCATTTAGCATCATAGAACTCCTTTTGAGATTATGGCATCCACTTGCATATATGTACATCGTGAGGAGAAAATCTATGACATTTGGTGTTGGACGCAACTTTCTTGATCTAACCAAGGACCGTATCCACGGTGCCACACAGGCTTTTCTTGCCAAGGACCCATGGGAGAAAATTCTTTGAGGACATAGAACTGGGAATAGTTGGGTCTTGACCCTGTAAGTGTTTTATGAATCCCGTAAATAAGCACATCTCCTCTCTGTGTTGGCTGCTAGAAAGTTCAGAGTCACATCCATGGTCTTCTGAAAACTGTGCTAATCTTTGTAGAACTGGCCCACCTATTGTAGAATGACCTCTCTTTTCATTTTATTCTACTTCCTGATACTTATTTTTATTTCACTAGTTCACTTTCATTTGTTTTTATCTTGTTCTGTTTTAATGCATTAACAGGTATAAATAATTACATTTTCTATAAGTCTTTCCAAATCATTCTTAGAACAAATAATAGAATCAACAATATCCTAAAATTTACTAGCAAGAGGAAAATTTTAAAAACCAAAGAGAAGAAATGCAGATGGTATGAAGACAGAGGGCCAAAAGATGGTTAAAAGTGAATGAAGAAACCCATATAAATGGCCGGATTCATTGAAAATAAATTAAGAAGATGCTTTGTTTTGAATTGTCTTCTGGACACGGGTTGGAAGCTGGAAGGTGGAGGGGGCAGGGACTATGTGGAGATTGTATAAACCTCTCTTCCTTGACATAATAACCACTTCTCATTATTCTGTGCACATGTCATGTTCCAAAATGTCAACAGAAATGCCAATTTTCTATTTTCTGGTCTCTGAGGAACAGGACACCTTTATTTAATGTAAGTCCTATATCTTGCTATGAAGTTTATTTTCTCTCTCTGTGTGTATCTCTTTTAATGAATGTACATGTACTGTATTTATTTGTATGGTTTCCTTTGTCTTCCTGTCCTTTACCCTTTCAACATTTCAGCTGTATGTGATTTTTTCTCTCTTTATATATAATTCTTCCTGTCTAGGGAGCTTCAGGCAGTTATCTGACGGCTACTAAGCACAGGTGAGAATTTATGTATGAGCCTGTTTACTGAAAACAAAGGGAAGTGTGTTGAAATCCTTCTCCTATTTCTTGAGTTGTTTTCACCAAGTTTTCAGAAAGTTGGCAGAAGGGGAGGGATCCAGTTTGCCATAGGTCTAGACCTCTCCAGTTCCGTGTTTGCAGAGTGTGGCTCAGGCTCCCTTGGCATCAGAGGCACTGGGCTGCAGGTGACAACAGCATACTGGGCTCTCTTCCGGCCTTGAAATCCCAATCTCTAGGGACTCAGCCTGGTAATCTCAGTTTTAATAAACTCCCGCGGTGATTCATACCCAGAGTCAAGTTTGAGGACTCCTACTCTAGATTTATCCTATCAGCAGAGGCAACAAGAACATGACCTATGTAATAGATTTCTATTCGAAAATCTATTCTCCTCAATTATGGGTAATGTAACTTCTTTTAAATGTAAAAGTTATATAAGTAATTACAGTGATGGGATTTTAACTAGTCAAAGTTGAATGAGATAGAACACTGAAAGGATTTCAAAAATACTTTGCACCTAATCATTCATTTGAATGTCTTTCTTTATCTATATCAATTGTTGTTAATTTTGACTTCACTGTCAGCTTTTTTAAATGCTGTTGCCTAGGGCACACTCTAGAACTGTGCATTTGGAATCTCTGAGGGTGGGACTCAGACCTTCCTCCTCCATGGCTACGAGTTTGCTAGCCAAAGACCATAGTGAATATTATTGTCGAGATTGCAGAAGCAAATCTAATTATTAAGAAGACATTGAGTCTGAGAACAACATATGAGAAGCAAAATCTATTGAACTGAAGATCCTGGTCTCTGTCCTTTACTAAAATCTCCACCCTCATCTTCAAAATATCTTTCCATCCATATACCTTTCCAAACTCCAATTTTCTGAGACTCTTAAGGCAGATTTTATAGCTCATTATGATATCCTAATTTCCCAAGGTCATAATCACACCAGAAATAGATTTTATAATTTTCATGAATAACCATACCCTCATCATCCAATTATATTCCTATCACAGAAATATACATATATATTTATTTATTTATTTTTACTTATATTCTTTTTTTTTTTTTTTTTAATTCACTACACCCACTTTAGTGGAAAAAATCAAATCCATTGCAGGAGGCTGGGGCGGAGTGTCCGATGGGTAAGATTCCTGTCAAGGATCTAATGACCTTAATAAGCTCAACAGAGTAAAACTTGGTGGGAGAAGATTCAGCACGGAATGCCCAAGTAGCTCCTCTCTCCTGGTGTCAGGATGTCACAGCATTACAGCTGAGCTGTGGCTCGATTAATTGATTCAGAACGATTCCTGTTGAGCAATTGTCTTCTCTAAAGGAATGTCAATGCAAGCTGAGAGCAACTGTCACTTTATATCAAATATGAATTATGCTGTATAATGGGTTCAGGTGCTCATATAAATTGACTGTCATAAAATCCTTGTGTGTGATAATTCAGTGAAATCATCTCATTCAGATGATGAAAACAAAGGAGCAGAATAGCGACAAGGGAACGGAGGTGATAACCTCCCCACTGCTGGCAAGAAAAACAATGTCTGAAGACTGCTACTCAAGTATTGCTCACTCAGCATGGTAATTAGCAGCCCCCCCCTCCACCAAATATTCTTGGGCACAGTGAAGATGTGATGAGAAAAGACACAATAAAAAAACATCAGGTACTTTCAGTGTGAAGTAATTATAACCAATAGTCAACTGTATCAAAATAGTATCAAGATGTAGTATTGCGTATACTCTTTGACCCAGCAATGTCCACTTCTAGGAACTTACCCCAAGCAGCTAATAACCACAAGTGCAAAAAGTCATATGCACAAAACTCTTCCTTATAGCATTGTTTAGATTAGGAAGAACTGTGAAACAACATAAATGCAAATAGCAAAGGGTTGTGTATAGGCCGTGTGTCTAAGGATACCAGGAAAATATTAAAAATTATGACGAGTATCCACAAATGTATTGACCTGGAGTGATGTCCAATACTGACTACAAAGATAGGTTATAGAACAGTATGAATAGTTATGCAGCATTTACGTAAAACTACAGCATATATCTTCATGTGTATATAAGACAGGGAAATGCCTGGAAGAATGTTCATTGAAATTTTAATAGTAACTTTGAATGATAAGATCTAGGGTAATTTTTACTTTCTTCATTGTATTTTTCCATGTTGCTTGAGTTTTTACAATGAACGTTCAGCAATTTTGCAAAAACAATAAAGCTATTTAAAAAGAAAGGAGCATGATAAGAAACTATATGTGAGCACAAACGAGGCCGAGGAATTTGAAAGGCTGCTTATGATTACACCTCCATTCAGAGACAATAATGATGATGATAGGTGAATTGCATAATAATCATGTCTGATAGCAAAAACATTAATTTACAATTTATCGAGAGTACCAATATGCGCTCTGCCCCATTAAAAAACAATAGTAATTCGTGGACTTGAAACTGAAATGAAATCAACAAGCACGAAAGCAACTTGCTAGCAGATCACACTGGGGACACGCGGGCCATTTTTGTGAGAGAGATAGTGCCCGACACCTGAGAAGGGCAAGGTTGGAGTAATGAGCCCGGTTTCACACGGTTCCAGAGAGTTTATCTCCGCCAAGGAAAAGCTTTCTGGAAGAAACGAATGTGAGAGGTGAATTGAAAAGTGTGAGGGAGACAGCTTGCTGGAGAGGAAGTCAAATAGAATATTTCATACAGCCCAAAGGAAGGAAGAAGAATATTTTTGCCTCGGGATTTCCGAAGAAGAAATGTGAAATGTGTCTATATTCTGTAGTTATTGGCAAAGTCTGCAGCCGAGCTCTGTCAGGCAGTCATACTTCCCCTAAGATGCCTTGGCAGGTTCGTGTGTAGAAACTCCTAGGGGAGAGAACACCTTCAGAAAAATCACAGGAGCACATCCTTTGGGAAGTTCGTGTTATCTCTTTTCAGACCGCTGCGATAGGACAGAGTGCAGGGCGGAAGCACTAAAGCAATGTCTTGCGCTAGGGTATCAAGGTCTTACAGATAAGCCCGAGTCCTTGTCCACCCGAATGGTGTTACTTTGAGGCTGTCAAGCAGTTCTCTTTCCAGAAGAATCCCCGGCCGGTCCTATCAGCTAGAACCTGAAATTCCTTTAAATAGCAGTTTCTTTTTGTGGGTATGATTGCATCTCTGGACAAGGGTCAGCCAAACAGCTATTCGTCACTCAGCAATGGCTCATCATAGGTTCCATGATCAGAAATAGAATACCCAGAGACTGGGATATAATAAAAGATATTTAATGAGGTTGAATGACCATGGCCAACTCTTTGGGGTGTTACCTGGCTAAGCCTGTTGGGGAGCTACCATGGCAGGTAGGTATAGCCAAGACTGGTTTAAACACACACACACACACACACACACACACACACACACACATATATACTTTTTAATATATAAAATATATTTTTGAATTTGGTACATATATAATGCAAGTTTGCTCAAATGTTGAAGATAGACAAATTACTTTAGCATCTCATAACCAGGCACAACACTTATAACAGTTTGTAGCTTTTTCTTTTGCATGTTATTACAGTTGTGATTATAGTTAACTCCCATTAACGAGTTCCAGGAGGGGCTCCCAGCAGCACCTGGCCCAATGCCTGGCACATAGCCAGTGATATTCAGTGAGTCATAGTGAAGGGACCCTAGGAAAAGACCAAATAAATATTCAAAAAGGGGGAGGAGCTGAGAGAAAGAATTTGGTGGAAAGAAGCGTCCCATCGTGCAGTAACCTACTTTACAATTTTGTCTTGGGTTTAAACTACTCGACAGACATATGTATCATCCTGAGGTTCTTTTCAAGACCACAGTCACTTTCTCTGCATGCATTACTTCTAGTTTTTCCAGCTATGCACATTTGACACAACAATTACCCTTCTGCTATGAAAAGCCAGTGAATTCCCTTTATGGGGTAGAATTCCAAAAGGTCAAAGTCACAGAAAATATGCATCTATGCAACAATGATGGGACATAACGTTCCTTTTAGACTCGATTAGCTATGTACCATCACTCCTTCCTTCCTTCCTTTCTTCCTTCCTTCCTTCCAAATCTTGCTACATTATTTAACAGTTTACTTCCTGTATCTTAATAACATAGGTATCGATTTTTTCAACACTGTGAGTTCTCCATCGGTACCAGAAAATAATTATTCCTATACCCAGCATATCTTTATTCCCTGCTATATTATGGGTAAAATGATGCGGGGAGGGGTGCTAAGGGAGCTATGAAAGTATTATCTTTATCATTAGTCACCCCCCTCAAAATACAGGGAGTTATTCATTTAACAAATATTTATTGATTGCATACTATGTGCTGGGACCTGGCTCTTGGCACTGAAAACACTGCTGGGAACCAATCAAAGTCCCTGAGTGCTAACATCCCACTCCACTCAGAGCTAGTTTTCTCAGGATTGAGGTTCGTTTCTTATACAAAAGTTTGTTCAAATGTGAGAAACACAACAATCTCTTTGGCCCAGTACAATTGGATCTTATTTACATTTTCCAATTCAAAGATTAAAACAATAAAGTGAGCCCCGTCATCATCATCAACTAAGTTACTAAGTTACCAGTCATCATGCTCCGGATAGGAGACCCAATTTTTTACCCAAAGATGGATGAGAACGGGATTTGTAGTGACTCTTCACAGCCTTTTAATAGAGCGCAACTTAAGGTGCCCTATTTCCAAAGCCGATAGTGGAGAGGCTGCTGCCAACGTTCTAGTTCCCGGGATGCTGTCAGCGGGAGAAAAGGAGACGTAGGTAATGTTGCTTCTTTTAAAATCCTCACCCTAGCTGTGGAGTTTATCCTGAGAGCATAAAACTGGGGAAAAGAGCAAATTACTCTAAGTGTCTGTCATCTGCCCCCCTCATTCCCTCTCACAACTTTCAAAAGGAAAAGGAGGACTTGATATTTATGGCTTCAATATTCTCCATCCCCGGCTTTTAGGTTTGAGCTCCCCCAGAACAAGACCCTGAGAAAAGTCATTGAATTTGAAGGGTTCATTGGGGGGGTGCTCCCAGGACACACGGTCGAGGGAGTGAGGCATTGCGCTAGGAAAGCAGAAGCCAGCCAGCGCCCAGGCACCTCCCTGTTACCTCCCAACTACCCCCACCTGGTGACCTCGTGCTCTGACGGGGGAGGAAGCTTGGTATTCAGACCCTGTGGAAGAAGGTCTTCCAGCCCTGTAGGAACAGGCCTGCCCTTCCTCATGATGGAAGGCAGGGTCTACTTTTTCCCCCTCAGACAGGGCTGGCTGGTGACTTGTTTTTACCAATAAAAGGTGACAGAAGTGAGTTTGGGCAAGTCCTGAGCCAGCAGGAGACCCAGAAACCTCCATTTCCACGCTTGACTGCCATTCTGGAAACAATCTAGGCTCACCCACCAGACAGTGAGATGTGTGTGAAGAGGAAGAGGCCACTTGGGGGAGTATCCACGTGCCACCCACGTGAAGGGGTCTTCCCGGGCCTCAGAGCCCTCCAGTTGCTGGCCGAAGGCAGCTCAGCAGGTGACCCGGTGTAGACCTGCAGACTGCCCACCTGCACCCTGCCTGAATGTCTTACCTACAGAATCGCGAGAAATAACCAAAAAGTGTATCATTTTACCTCGTGGCTGGGCACGGCTGTGGGAAGCCTCGCTATCCAACAGATACCCTAACTTCAGGGGGTCACTGGTCGAGACGCGTTCCCGGGGGGTGTTGATTTCCTGGCCCTTTAGGCCTGTTTCATAAATGGGCAAAGCAGGCTTCACGACTCAGAGAAGGCCCCAGAAAAGGAAATACAGGTTCTCTGGCCTAGGGATCCCAGGCTAGTGTGTGCTGAGCTGGCAAAGGCCCAGGAACATGGGTGGGGCGCCGACAGTCCCTCTACACCTGGGCGCTCTCCCTCACAGGCATCGCAGACCTTTCAGCAAACTGGGTCTTTTACCTTTCCTCCCAATCCAGAGGTCTGCTCTGCTTCTTTTGTCAACACTTACTCCTTCCAATTGGCCGACTGTGATTTCAGTGTGCCAGGCATATTCTCGCTTCCCTGGAGATTAAGATCTGCCTTCTCCTTACACCTGATCCCTGAGGCTTCTAAGCTTCGCATTCCTTTCCCCAGACACTGAAAATGTCTATGTCAATCGGCTTAAGGGAGAATAAATCCTAACTCAGCAGAAAGCCGTGTATTAGGTAATGTGGAATATGAGTTCATGCTTGTGTGTGTGTGTATATGTGTGTGTTGTATGGGTGTTGGCAGAAAAGAATTCCAAAGAAAAAGATATAGACTCTTCTCCCAAGAAGTTCAAAGTCTAAAAAGAGACTGACTTCCAATCAGGAAACAGTTACCATCCAGCAACATTATCCAGATCAAGTCCTTCTACAAATGTGCTGTCCTACTGGATAAAAGTAATGGCCCATCTCAGATAGAATGCCTGTTATTTTCCTTGTTTTTCTATTGGTGGCGATGAGGTCACCCAGAGGACCCAGTCTCTCCCCTCGTTGCCCTGGTAATCAAAAGCACGCAATTAAAAGCTGGCTGGCAACAGCAGTGAATGTGATTCTGTGACCCAAGAACATTTTTTTCCCAAGCAAAGCTCATTAGACCACATTAAATTCACAATAGGTTTAAATTCACAAAGTGTACACTGGAATGATCCTAAGCAGAGGGTTTTAAGCAGAGAGTTCTTCAAAGGACGGAGGGGGCTTAAAACCTGTTTTTTAAAAAATGCAAGGAAGCCGAGTAGAGGTTGGGTTTTCTAACACACGAGGCAGGAAGCCCTGTGAGGGTCCTAATATATGAGGCTGGTGGCTGGGAAGAGAGCGAAAGGTGAGAAATGGGTTGGCTCAACAAGGCTTAGATTGGAAATGGCTTATTGATGGATTCCATGCTTGTCTAGATGAGCAAGCCATGTCGTAGATAATTTAGTATTTTCTATCACCCAAACAGGTGGTTCAGGTCCCTGGATCAAAGGAGGGGATACATGTGATTTAAAACAAAGCCAAGCCAAACAAAAACAGAAAAACCCTCGGAGATGCCAGCGGTTATCCATTCACTTCTGTCACTGAGACAGGAACCCCCATATTTATTTTTTTAAGAACGAAATTATGGAGGGAAAGAAGCTATGCCAATTCCACCTACGTTTTAAGAAGTAGACCCAGACTCTTCGATTGTGACCAGGCTTTGGAGCGTCTCCCTAAACCCTCTCCAAAATGCTCGGAGAACGAAATCCCACAAGCGGCCTCTGGAGTTTTCCCAGAAGCCAGATGTTTGCCCAGAAGCGGAGGATGGCAAGTGGGCTGAGCAGACCTGGCAGCTTGGAGTTCTCGAAACCGGGCGGGTTGGAACCCAGCCTCCAGGGACGATGGCGGATTGCTCGAGGAAGCCCCAGACAGGGCTCACACCCTCTAGGGAATGACCCTGCTTGACTTGGGACAAGTTTTTAAAACCCTTTCAAACCTGTACATTTCCAGCTGAATGAGGAGGACCATAATAGGACGTGCCTCGCAGAGGCGTCGACAAAATACTTTGCGCGGTGCCCGTGCGATTGCGAGCGGTCCTTGACTGCTAACTGTGAGTATGGTCAGCAGCAGCAGTCTACACAGGCAGAGAGAGGGATCCCCGACATGATGTGCGATCAGGGGTGCTGGGAAATTCCCCATATGCGGGGATTCTTCCCATTCGGCCCTCCCTGATGCCTGAAGTCCCTTCTTAGAGAACTTCTCCGGTGTCTTAAAAATTGTTCTTTATTAAAAATGCAACGTGGCAGCTCCAGAAGTGGCTTGTCATGCCTCCTCACCCCATGAATGCATTGTGTTCCCAGACACACCCCATCGTGGATGAAGTGTCCTGGGTTCACGGCTAGGCTGTGCGCGCACGCGCGGGTTTGGTGGGGCGGCCACCTCCCAGCATATGCGGGTGCCGCACACGGTGTCACACACAGGCGCTTCGCCCGCGTGTCCAAAAAAATGCGGCTTGAGGAGCTCTTGGGATCTCCTGAGATTGGATGCACAATTGTCGTGGTGAATTTGTATGCTTTGGGGCTAGAAGACCCCTCGCATTTCATGGACTCTCAAAGGGCTTAATAATGAAAGAACCGTTGTAAAGGAGACCGCAATTTGCAAGCAGCCCTCGCAGCCGCCTTCAAGTGCGGTGATCCGCGGGGCCTGGGGAGACCTCAGAGTGTGTTCCAGCTGGCGGGGGTGGATGGGTGGACAGCCAGATAACCTCCAGGGCCCTGGGTGCTCTGGTGTGTCAGTGTGACTGAGCAGATGGGTTGAGAGCCAAACCCAACATTGTTGACTCACAGCTTGCTTCTAAAAGCTGCCTCAGAGTGAGCGTGCCGATCGCGGTTCTAGTAACTTTCTCAGCATGGGGAGGGCTTGGCCTGGGAAGAGGGGGGACGGTGAAGCTTCGAGGCTCATAGCCCTGCTGTAATGCGGGCCTCGGGGGTGCTGAGAGCTAGGGGAGGGGGGTGCACTTGGGGTTCCTTCAAGTTTCCTTCAGTCCTAAAGTGAGATCATTCTAATGATTCCGCATGGAGTATTTCTCCCTCCCTGAGTAGTTCTCCCTGCCTGAAGCTTATATAATTTGGGGATAGAGCCGCCAAGTAAAATACAGGACTTCCAGTTAAATGTGATCTTCAGGAAAACAATGAATAGTTTTATATATAGATAGATAGTTAGATAGGTAGATAGATAGATAGATAGATAGATAGATATAGATAGATATAGATAGATATATCCTCTCTCTATATACAAATATACACATACATATACATGTATATATATCTTAACTACTTCAGGGGACATACATATTCTATGTAATTATTTACTGTTAACTCGGAATTCACCTTTAGCTGGGAGTCCTGGGGGTTTTGCTTTGTTTTGTTTTGTTTGTTTTTTGGGTTTTTTTGCCAAATCTGGTATAATGGGCGGAATTGGGTCTTCTCAAAATTCATACGTTGAAGTTCTAACCCCCCGAGAATGTGACTTTATTGGAGGTGGGTCTTTAAAGAGGTAATTCGGTTAAAATGGGGTCATTTGATGGGCCCCCATCCAATATGACTGGTGTCCTTACAAGAAGAAACTTGGACACACAGACATGTACAAACGGAAGACCGCGTGAAGACACAAGAAGACACGTCTCTACAAGCCAAGGAGAGAGGCCTCAGAAGATGCTAGCCTTGATCTTGGACTTCCAGCGACCAGAAGTGTAAGCAAATTAGTCTCTGTTGTTCACGCCACCCGGTCTGTGGTATTTGCCATGGCTGCCAGAGCAGATGAATACATCTGGCAACCAACCGTATTTGGAGAGCACTCTGAATAAAAGAGCACAAAATTATGAATACAGAATTAAGCCCAAATGTGAATACTTATTAGAATAAGAAAAGAGATCACAGCAAATTACCAGAGACATAAAGATTTGAATCCCTTTAGGCAACTGGAACATCCGAGGGTTCCTGGAACTCACAGACCCCCCCCCCCCCCCCCCCGTGGGAGAGGCTCTCAAGCTTAAGCTTTCTTAGTACCCCAGTCCATTTAAATCTGCTGGGATGTTTATCCTGACCTTTTCTAAAGCTCTCTCTGTTTATTTCCCTGGTTTCGCTTGGCTTTCACAGCAATCTCTCAAATTACACAATTCGGTATTTTTGGAACTCTGTCCCTCCTTCCTTTATTGTTTAGTTTCTTATCTCTCTTCTGGGGGTAAGATTTTTAGCTCTTTGATTTGGTGTAAAATGGATCTTAATAATGTTTATAAAACAGCATAAGCTTTTCACATTAGAACTATTTTTAACATATCATATTATTATTTTAATTATATGGGTAGCTTTGGTAATTTTATTTTCTACATTTTATGAAGTCTGGAAAGAGAAAACAAGGAATAATGTAATTTTCTTTTGCATAAGGAACTCTTATAGAAACATTTAATTTTGGCTGTAGCCGACAGATTTATAAAGATATGAGTGTATATAAATACATATGTGCATGTATATATTTCATATCTTTCTGAATGCTACACAGAATTATCCTAAAGTACAACTAATTACACCAACTTGATTGCCCAGTAGGAAACCAGTTAAGTTAGAAAAAAATTGTTCTGTCACAACCATATATAAAAATTCTTTGTGGATAAAATGTATGTATATTTAAAATATCATATAGGAATTGTCCATAGAAAGCATTTCTTTTTCGTTTTGAGTTTAAAAACACTAGGTTCAATCTTTTTTAATTGAAAGGTGTTTTTGAGCATTATTGTGTAGATTTCATGTTAATATGGCAGACAATGACTTTGAGCTTGAAAATCTTCACTCTCTCCCTGATAGGGTTAAAAACTGGCTTAACTGCAACAGGATAGAAAATAAAAAGTACGGAGCGCCTGGGTAACTCAGTTGGTTGAGAGCACTGCGCTCTTGGTTTCAGCTCAGGTCGTGATCTCAGGGTCCTGTGATCGAGCCCCAGGTGCGGCTCCACCCTCAGCAGGAGTCTCACTGGGATTCTCTCTCCCTCTCCCTCTGCCCCTCCTCTCACCCCTGTGCACACTCTCTCTCTCAAATAAGTTAAATAAGTAAATAAATAAATAAATAAATAAATAAATAAATAAAATTGTGAAAAAAAAGTACAATGAGTATAAAGGAAAATAAAAGTAATTTAAGATGGTTGATACGTGCAGGGGGGAAGGAAGAGGAAGGCAGAACAAGATAAGCAGAGTGAAACATGGATGAAAGGAATGTCAAGAAATGAAATCTATTTAGCAATTTTTGAGAAATGGTCCGAAGTAAGTTCTGTGGCATATTAATGGACGCACAATGGTAATTGAGTCAAGTAGCTCACCGTTCTGGCTGCGCCGGTCTTGGAACAGAATTTGTACAGACATTTGCTTGCTTTTCCCCTCCAACATATTAGAGATAGTACATTGGTGTGTGTGTGTGTGTGTGTGTGTGTGTACATGTGTGCACATGTGTGTCGTGATGGTGGTGGTATAGCAGAGTGTGCATTCACAAGTGTGTAAATCGTGCAGTGAAATGAATACGGCTGGTGGTGATTACCCCATAAGTCCCATAACTACTTCGGGGTATTCATCGTGCTTTTCATTGTGTATATTATAATTATCGTTAAGAATGGATAAGGTGAAAGGAGGGCATGTGAGGTAATGAGCACTGCGTATTATATAAGACTGATGAATAACTGACCTCTACCTCTGAAATCAATAATACATTATATGTTAATTAAAAATGAATAAATAAATAAATAAATAAACAGGAAAAAAAGAATCACTAAGGCAAAATAAGTCAATCAGAGAAAGACAAATATCATACGATTTCACTCATATATGGAATTTAAGAAACAAAACAGAGGAGCATAGGGGAAGGGAGGGAAAAATTAAGACAAAATCAGGGCAGGGAGAGAAACCATAAGAGGCTCTTAGCTCTAGGGATTCTACTGAGAGTTCCGGGGGGCGGGGGGGGGGTAACCGAGGGATGGACATTAAGGAGGGCACATGGTGGAATGAGTACTAAGTGTTATATGCAACTGATGAAAAACTGACCTCTACCTCTGAAACTTAAGACACAGTATATGCTAGTTAATTGAATTTAAATAATAATTAATAAAAGAATCACTAAGGCTTTCTCTTACTGAAATAGTTAACAAGGGATAGAATTATATTACTGATCAATCTGTCATTCTACCTTTCTTTTTTGAAAAGGCAGTTAATTGAATGCCAAGTAGTTATGTCTATTATTTTAAGGTTTTCACTTTTTATTTTTGCTTTAAAGTGGCTAATTTCTCATGCAGGTAATTATGCAGGGCTCTTCCATGTGGGGACATTTAATGCTGGTGATTTTTTCCCCTCGGAACTGGATGTGCAATTGCTGATGAATTGTTATCCATGGATACAACTTCAGCGAGGGGGACGTAAGCTCCAAATTGTGCCTTCTTACAGTCCATTTCCTTATTGTCTGACATGCTTTCTACAGCCCCAAGTCACCCAAATACCCCCTCTTCTTTTGGGAATCGTATCCTTTTTACCTGCGATGCTGCCACTGTGTTTATTCTTTCTCTGAGCGTGGCTACCCCACGTTTGCTGCAAGTTTGGTTATTGTTCAGTAGCCGCTTGCGGTTTGAGGCCACGGCATTTTCAAAACTCTTCTTAATTACAGCTATTCAACTTGCTATAGAGCGGATTCCTGGAGATCCTCATGTTCCCCGGCTCTGCACAATATATCCTAGCTTAAATCCGTTGCAGTAAATGGTGTTTCACAGAAAGGCTTATACATATATTTAGCTGAAGGCAGGGCTTAAGAATACATTTTCCCATCTTTTGGAAGCAGGGGAAAGCCTTATTGAGAGGGAACTATTTGCACACTCAAAGATACATTGTCTCAATAATCGGTCACAAAATGAATGCACTAGATAGCATTTGAACACTAAAATGAAACACTGCATTTAGCAGTAAGAGAAAGCGGGCTGTGTCACACGGTGGTAGTGTAGTGAGAGTGCGTCCTTTCTGATGGGTTTGCAACCCCCGAGGGCAGGAGCGACATCTGACCTACCGTTATCCCCCATGTCTAAGGCATTATGTGGCACGCGGAGTGGTTGCTCAAAAAACTGAACTGAACTAAGTAACAATCAATAACCCACACTGAGTACAAATTGTCAAATTGAAAACTATATTGTGCTCTGGCATTGGCAGGATCCTTACCCAAGCATGAGTAAGTCTCCAGCTGGACCCTATGTCCTCATCTTCCCTTGTCATTTTGACTCGCCATCGGCTTCTGGGATTCCCCGTTTTCTCTTCTCTCTCTCTCTCTTCTGGTCCACCCTCTACACTCTTCTGGCCTGAAATAGTCATTTCCTCGTATCCAGGCTGATAAAATAATTGCAGAGATTTTTCAGGCAATTAAGTCAATGGGTACACTCTAAGTATTGTGCTGGGTTTTCTATAGCCCCACATCCTGCTATTTTTAATTTGCAACTATACAAGTCCATGACATGCTGGAATTTAAGGAGGCTCATTAGCCTACAATGTTTACTCTGCAAAATGGTTGTTGTCATTGAATAAAACAACCTCCCCCACTTCACAAAGATCACTGCCTCGCTTTATGTTGCTTCGGGATGCAGCATCAGAAACACACCCCCACTCTCAGGGCAGGAACAGAATCGAGGTTGTCCGTCCTTTCCAGACATCTATGCGTGGGTGACAGTGGGGCTGATGTAAGTGTGAACAGCGAAATACACAGAAATACAACCTGTGTCCCACATTGGAAGGTCTTATCTGTATAGATGTTGTAATACTATGTACCACTGCATCACCATCCCCAACACACACACACACACACACACACACACACACACACACACCCCGCACATGCACATGCATCCACATACACCGTGTACTCTCATTGACCCACAAGGTCAATGGCGGACTTCTTTTTTACTTAATCTTCAGTAGTGCATACTCCATAGGGGATGTTCAACCATAGTGGACATTTATTTCAGAAGCTAAACCCAGCTCTGGTCCATGACATGCCATTCCCAATGATGGTTCAAAGCTTCCCATTTCCCCAAGTGAACTGTGTCCCCAGGTCGTGGATATATGACCCATGTCACGCATTCTACTACCACTTATACCAATTCTCAGATTCCTTTTTTTTTTTTTTTATTCCCAGAAGGTGCAATCTTTTTGAAATAAAATGTTGCCTGGCAAGAATAAACATGAGACTAAGTTAAATTTATGAAGATTATTTAACACACATTTGCAAAAGACTTCAGACACAGCTTTGACATTTTCTTCTTGAACATTCATAAAAGCAGTATTAAAAACCACTATTGGTAAGTTTTGTTCACTAAGAAAATTATTCCAATATATCTCTACATAAAATCCTGGCCATAGGGGAAACAAGAAACAAGATGAGAGAGGACAATTCTCCCAGTGTGTGCCAAGGATTCCCACAAAGTTTCAGGGGACCCACAAGATCAAAACTATTTTGATAATAGTACCAAGATGTTGTTGACCTTTGTCAATATCATTGTCCTTTGTGTGGACCGTGGTATCACCTAAAGGCTACATGACTTATAATATTGCAACCTACTTGTTCTCATTTGGCTGAACCCAGAAGCAGATATGAGAATCCAACATTTCTATTTTATTTTGTTATTTTTTTTTATAGATTTTATTTATTTGTCAGAGAAAAAGAGAGAGAGCACAAGCAGGGGGAGCAGCAGTCAGAGAGAGAAGCTCAGCAGGGAGCTCGATGCGGGGCTCGATCCCAGGACTCTGGGATCATGACCTGAGCCAAAGGCAGATGCTTAACACACTGAGCCACCCAGGAGTCCCCAAACTTTCTACGTTAAGCCAGACATTAAAGAGCTTTCTGAAAATGTCAAACAGTGCTATTATTCTCCCTCTATATTTCTGTTTTGGAAAATACAGTTATTTTTTATACAAATAATGGTTTCTTACCTTTACTTTAAATGAATCCATGAGTAAACATTAAAAATATTTCCTAGTTTTAATTTCAAAAATAGTAAATATTGATAGATACAACTCCTAATTTAAAAAGCTCTTTGGGGTCATCATTCTTAAGAGCATAGGTTTCCGAGATCAAAAGGTTTAAGGAGAGCCAAACTGAGCAAATGGCTGGTACATTACAGTCAGCTTGTGAATAATCTCCTCTAAAAATCGCTGCTCAAAACAATGTTTCAAAAGATGTGTTTTGGGCGCCTGGGCGGCTCAGTGAAGCATCTGCCTTCGACTCAGGTCATTATCCCAGAGTCCTGGGACTGAGTCTTGCATTGGGCTCTCTGCTCAGCGGGGAGTCTGCTTCTCTCTCCCTCTGCTGCTCCCCCCGCCCCCCGCCCATGTGTGCTCTCTCTCTCTGTGTCTCAAGTAACTAAATAAAATCTTTAATTCCTTTTTTTTTTTTTAACAAAAGTTGTGTTTCATGACTCAGAGGGGGGTTTTCCGAATAGAAGCCTCTTCATTGGCTATCAGCAGGCTGCACCGGGACTGGGTTCCACCCCGCCCTATCGTTAACATCCTCTGTCGCTCCCTTTAGGCAAACAAAGTAACAGTGGGGTGGGCGGCCTCCAGGCCCCTCAACATATTATTCTTGGAAAAGGCTTGCACTGGGTCCTGGCAGTTTAGGCAAATGCCTCTAACTTCTCTGGCTGCCTATCTAAAACGCATCCGATTTGAACTCTCCTAGGAGTAAAAGCAGCCATCCAAAATATGTATCTGTTATGATGGCGTAAGAATTACCTGGAACGTATTTTAAATACAGAGCTCCCAGGCCCCAGTCTAGATCTAAGGATTTAGTAGCACACGACTGAGGGGAGCAAGTGTTCTCCTTGACAAGCTCTCCCCAGAATCCTTACGACAGTGTCCAGGAGGCCACTGTTATGGTGCAGGTCATCCAGAAAAGATAGGAAAGCCTAGTGTGTCTCGCCTCCACCCAGGAGCACCAAGCCGTCAACACGTGCCTTGAGACAGAGGGGAGCCCCTGGCTGGGGCAGCACCCAACCCTTACCAGTGAAATCAGACTTGGATGGGGCACCCAAGCACCCAGGAGCCCAGGCAAGGAGAAGTGAACCAGCTGCCATAGAGCCTTGAGGGGAGGATTTGGGTTTGGAATGGTGACTGATGGAGAAGGAGAGAAAGAAAGAGGAATGAAGTATCAGGGCAAGAAGAGGAAACTTCCAGAAGTGAGGGCCCCAGTGCTGAACTGTCATTTCCTGGCCATGATTTTGCGTAGAGCCAGCTCTAAGCCTTGGTGGGGTCAAGACTCAAAGCGGACTTGACAGGCGCCCAGCAGTCCAGCTCTGATGAAGATCCTCAGAAAACAGAAACAGAAAGAATGCCAGAAGCCAGAAAGAGGGATCACATAAATGAGACCTGGAAGGATCATGTAAACAAGTACTGAAGTGGACACGGGAAAAATGGGATCTAAAGGCTTTTCAGGGGCGCCTGGCAGCTCAGTCGGTTAAGCAGGTCAAGTCATGATCTCAGGGTCCTGGGATCGAGCCCCATGTCAGGCTCCCTGCTCAGTGGTGAGTGTGTTTCTCCCTCTCCCTCTGCCTGCTTCTCCCCCTGCTTGTGCTCTCTCTCTCTCTCAAATAAAAGATATTAATAAAATCTTTTTAAAAATAAATAAATAAAAATAAAAATAAATAAATATAAAGGCTTTTCAGCTACACCGTGTGTTTGGAGAAGGAAACCCTGTGTCGTGTGTTTGTTCAGCGGGGGAGGGGTGCAGGAAGCAGAAGGCAGAAAACCAACGCTCTAGGCCTGGTTATTTACCATTACCCATTGCGGCCACATTATAAAAAACCCACCCAGAAACAAGTAAGTGTTTATAGCCTTTATTAATCTTTTCTTGACTGTTAGCTCCTCAGATTAAAGTCAGTGAGGCTGTGATGCGAAATAGTTTATAGTATACGCAGGGGTGACATCGCCTATCATTTCACTTGTCCTCATTTGTAAGTTCCTTTCAAAGAAGGGTTTGACTTGGCGTCTCTTTCCTTGGATACTTCTCTATCTAAAAGCCCTGTGAACATTTAGGCCACTCCCCTGTTGACAGTTTTGAACATAAACTATTACATTTCAGCAAAGGACTAATGAATTTGGGAGCGATGGGGAACACGGTAAAGTCTGATCTATGGCGACAATTTTCGGTGGCCTGAATACCTTCAACTTTCACCTGTTTTTCTTGCGCAAGACGAGACCTCTCTCACAGGTCTTCCTCACATCTTGCAACACATCTACAGGTTGCAATGTGTGTGGCCCCCAGCGCTTTTCGTATCACAGGTGGCTTTGATAAGGAGCAGAGGTAGGAGGAATTCAGTTTAGCCAAGTCTGCAGGGGGCCTTTGAGAAGCTCTTCACTTTCTCTGCCTTCACCTTCCTCATTCTCAAGATAAGACGGGGAAAGAAAGGAAAGAAAAAACTATTTACCTCGTACAGGTCTTTCAGAAGATGGACCGTGGGATTATAGGATGCTTTGGAGCTGGGCCATTCCTCTGGTTTGCTGCGCAAAAGGAACTCTCTTGCTCACTTTTGGAAGATACAAGATGCTCGTGACTACGGCAGATCTGTTTATTTATTTTTTTTCATCCAATCTATTTAATAACTAACCTCCCCTGTGCTTTCAGCAGTAGATACTCTGAAAGCATTCTGAGACATCTCCATAAACATGTTTTTTTTCCCCAAAACCAATTCTTCGCATGTTTCACATATTTGTACGACTTCACTAGTTTTGTGAAAGTAGACAACAATAGTGATTCTGTGGCTCTGCACCACCAAGACCTCACTTTTGGCTGGATTTTTTTTTTATCCCCTTTTTTCCTTTCCCCTCCCCCCCCATCTCAAAAGACCTTTCCCACAAGGGTGGGTCCTCGTGAAATAGCGGATGGAGGAACGTGTGCCAGTGCCCTATATGGTAACCCAGTTGGACATGACCTGAGAATAAACTCTTTTGGGTTCTTCAGAAATCTTCAGATTTCACCTCAAGTGCTCCAGGCAGGTGAGGTCAATCGTATAACAGGGACCCCAACCTACGTCTAATGTGGGGAGACAGAGTGGGCCCCCGAGCACCAAGAAGTGATCTGTGTGCCATAACTGCTGAACCCCACAGACACAGGGGGATGGTGAGGACATAAAGGCCCCGGGTTCTGTCTCCCTTGAAATCACTCCAGAGCTAGCTGCATCTTTTCCCCAATTTTTAACATCTAACCTGGTTTTCTCTGAAATTGTATTTTTAAAAATGTATTTCTATTTTATACTTTATTATTTTCCTAGCCAGGCGTTAACTTATTTACTCATTCATTCAACAAAAATCCGTTGAGTATCTCCTCTGTTATGAGATGGGGACTCTCTTAATTTCTTAATGACCAAAGGACATGTCTGATTCATGCAGGATTCTGGACCTTACCTTTGTATCTATACATGTGCTATTTATCTGTTTGCACGTTTGCTTATTTGTGTATTGTGAATTCATGATTTGCTGGAGGGAAGAGGCTGTGTTTTACCAATCTTTGCATCTATAGACCGGATAGATAGCACTCAGTAAACACTGACAAAATGTTTATCACATCAACTCCCATAATGGTAGTGAGGCAAATTATAGTTAAAATACATATTTCGTCAATAATATTAACTCAAAGTATCAGCAAAAATCTTGTGGGAGGAATGGAGAATGGCATTAAGATACGGTTCATGCAAATCAGGCCATAAATTAGATTCTGAGCTTCCTGGTAGCCAAAGTAAAAGAAAAATTTGGCAATGTACATCGGAAACAGGGATTGTGGATTCAGAGGACTTGGGTCCTGGATTTTAATACATTTCAGCTACTAATAAGTATTCTATTATTATTTTATGACATTTCAGGAATTTTCCAGTTATATTTACACATTTTTCTTGAGATAATTAATATCGATCCCACAGAAAAATTACTTTTTTATTTTTGCATACACTGGGTGCTTGTAGAAACATGGAAAACATCAAATAATCTTATGACAAAAATTAAAGTCAGGTTTTTCCAAAACGAAACTTTCTTAGCCTTTCTCGTTTAGAAATGATCAGATTACTTATTTCACTGTGTTTGGGATTACAAACTTTACACATGAAATGTGCCTAAACTAAATCAAGAGCCTTGCCCAACCCTCTACCAATGAAACATACTTAAGAACAAGATGAAAATGCCTGGAGTAGTCAGGTGGACTAATATCAAGAGTAAACCCCGACATTATATATGAGGAATTTTTAGCTAGCAGTGAGCAGAGCCATTTGTGAAGACTCCAATGAGGAAAATATCTAAGCATTTCAGTGAACTAAGAACTCTGGTTGCTAGGGTCACCTGGGTGGCTCAGTCCGTTAAGTGGCTACCTTCGGCTCGGGTCATGATCCCAGGGTCCTGGGATCAAGACCTACATTGGGCTCCCTGCTCAGCGAGGAGCCTGCTTCTCCCTCTCCCTCTGCCTGCCACTCCCCCTGCTTGTGCTCTCTCTCAAATAAATAAAATATTTTTTTAAAAAAGAACTCTGGTTACTAATTAAGAACTGACAATCATGTTGTTTTTCCTGTTTCTTTGAGCCTTTTAAACACGTACAGGGAGGGGCGCCTGGGTGGCACAGCGGTTAAGTGTCTGCCTTCGGCTCAGGGTGTGATCCCAGCATTGTGTGTGATGAAGGTCTACTTCTTTTCCCAGATTATTATTTTCTTGACTTTATTTACATTTTGCCTGGATAAGCATATCTATACAGTTTAATAGTTCAAGTGATTACACCATGATTTTGAGGTTTTCTGAGGAAAGCTGGAGTATACAACTATGTTTTTAAGTTAACTGATTTGACCATCCTTGATCCAAAGCAAACCAAAAACACCTGACTCTCGCCAACTTTTCCAATGGCTGCATCAGCTTCTCTAGAAGCAGTCAATCAGCAATGATCACATTTCAGATCAACCTCAAGGCTGAGATGTCACCAAAGTGATTGGGAAGAAATAATCAGCCTGAGTAGACATACGAAAACAAACCTTCCAAGTAAAAGGCGAAGATCCCAGAGAGGCTCATCCATTCCTGTGGGCGTCCTAAACAGAAGAGCGCTGGTCATGATGGCGGGAGGAACCACACGTTCTTGGCCGGTCTGCCATGCTGGCGGAAAGAACAAGGGATCCATTGGCAATGAGGTGGAGTCATAAACTGGGACATGGTGTAAAAGCTTGAGAGTGCCCAATGGCAGGAAGGCAGGAGAATGAAGAATTGCGTAATCCTCAGAACATCCGAACAGTGCTGCTGTTCCAAGAGGAACAAACACTGCAGTCGAGATATCTGGACACCATGAGCCATAAACCCTGCCCAAGGCTCTTCAACCAATCACCCACTGACCTCTTTTCCTAAGGAAGCTCTCTATAGGGCAAAGGCTAGACGAATCAATACACCACCAGCCCCTCACTTCGCTCCTTGGTTCTCTTCCAGCCAGGGAGTAACAGCTGGGATTAAAAAGATTTACTTAAGTGTGGTACTTTATTTTCTTTCATGTATGTGCCTGTGTCCAGCAAGAAAACCTATACCTCTATATGGAAAAACCTCCATACATTATTTCTCTGTCTACATGTATGACTAAAACATGTGACTTCCAGAGCCAGTTCTTTTTATATGTATAAGAAAACAGAGATTAACAATAATGCTGACATAGGCATACAGCCCAGAGCCAGAGTGTGCAGATGGAGATTTTTATTTTATTTTCTTTTAGAGAGAGAGAGAGAGAGAGAGACAGTGCAAGCCATGGGTGTGGGGGGGAAGGAGAGGGAGAGAGAGAGAGAGAGAATCCTAAACAGGCTCCACATTAAGCATGGAGCCCAATGCGGGGCTCAATCTTACAACCCTGAGATCATGACCGAGTAGAAATCAGAAGTTGGACACCCAAATGACTGAGTCACCCAGGTGCCCCTGTTCTTTGATTGGAGTTATTAATTATTATGTGCACAAAATCACACAAGGTGTTTCTTTGGCAACAGCAAAAGAAAAAAAAACATTATTTACAATGTTGCACAAAAATCTTAGTCCCACCGTTTGTAAAGATCACAAGTTCATGAGTGGATACTAGAGATCCCTAAGGAATTCCCTTATTATGACTAGAATTCATCTGTGAATCTACAACAATATTGATGATGAGAGTATATAGTTTTGGTTCCAGGAGTCACTGAAATGCTAATCTTATGAGACTAACACTATCTAGTATTACTGTGATGGTCATAGCAGTACTCACAAATATCCCATTTGTCCTCCTACTTTTTCCAATTAGGGCCACACAATGGATATAAGAGGAAATGAAGTATGTTACTTCTAACCAGAGCTATGAAAAGTTCTTGAGCAATTCTCCACGCTCTGCAAATCTACAGGGTTTAGAGAAAAGTATGCGGTGCTAGAGATGGAAGTAGCCTACCTTGCAGATCACTGAGGAGCGGAGTCTCCAGACCCATAGTGGACATTAGGTGAGTGAAAAATAAATGTCCACCATGTTAAAATGCTGAGATTTGGGAAGTGTTTGTTACCGCAGCAGAGCCCGTCCTGATTAACACAGATAATAATGGATTTAGTCTTGGGAGCTAAATGAAGTCTGCAGTTAGATGTTACACGTTTTCAGTCTTTTCATGAAAGGCTCAGCAGGATATAGAAGAATTGGCCAACTTTTTCTGTAAAGGACCAGACAGTAAATAATTTAGGCTGGATAGTCTCTTCACAAGTACTCACTCTGCCATAGGATTATATAAGCAGCCATGATGGTATGTAATGAGTAAGGTGGTGTTCCAATAATACTTTATTTATAAAAACAGGTAATGGACAGGATTTGATACACTGGTCATAGTTTGCTGGGCCCTGTGATATGGGACCTCCTGTTAAATGTAGTTATGTTGAAAACTTGGTATATGAGTTTCCTAGGGCTATCTTTTTTTTTTAAGATTTTTTATTTTTAATATTTTGACAGTGAGAGAGACAGACACAGAGAGAGCACAGCAGGGGAAGCAGCAGAGGGAGATGAAGAAGAAGGATCTCCACTGAGCAGGGAGCCCGATGTGGGGCTCAATCCCAGGACCCTGGGATCAGGACCCAAGCTGAAGGCAGACGCTTAATGACTGAGCCACACAGGCGCCCCTCCTAGGGCTATCTTAACAAAGTACCACAAACGGTGTGGCTTAAAACAACAGATATTTATGCTCTCACAGTTCTGGAATCTGGAAGCCAAAATCAAGGTGTTGGCAGGGTTGGTTCCTCATGCAGGTTCTGAGGGAAAATTTGTTCGACGCCTTTCTCTCAGGTTCTGATTTCTTGCTGATGACGCTTCTAGATCATCACCCTAATCTCTGCCTCTATTTTCACATTGACATCTTTTCTCTGGATGTGTTTGTATTATAAGAAGACCGGTCATATTGGATTAAGGGCCCATCTTTCTTACTCCTTTCGGTATGACCTCAACTTAACTAATTACATTTGCAATGACTCTATTTACAAATAAGGTCACATTCTGAGGTACTGGAGGTTAGGGCTTCAGCAAATCTTCTTGGGGCACACAATTCAACCTGTAACACTTGGTTACTTAAGGAACACATTTCACTTAGAAAACTGTCAATGATACGTGAATTTAAGATAAGCTCATAATCAGAGATCAATCCATGAATTCTCTTGACAAGACTGAAATTTTAGGTGTATTATAGAGCCATTAAAAGAAAAACTGTGCTCATAATTAAAATAATAAATAGAATTTTGTAATGAACATTTACAATTCAGTATTATTGTTCAGGCTTCTACCTTTTCCAAGTCATTGATTGATGCTTAAGATGAGAAAATTAGATTTGATTTACATACTTTATTTCTTGAGACTGTTATTAAAGCAGAGGATTGATGAAATGATTATTCCTTAGAGTCTGAATGGAGACATCTATAAGAATTTATTGAAGACAAAACTACAATTTCCTTGGCAGATTTTGTAAAAGGAACACACAGGTGAGCAACCAAGTAAGTGCTTTAGATGGTGCAGGAGAGGGGTTCAGAAGGAGAGACCCCCTAAGTGGCACCTTCCAGGAGGATGTGGCACCCAAGCTGGGCTGGAAGGGTGGCCAGGGTTTGGACAGACACCAGAGAGCGTCTAATGGGGGCAAGGGCATAGCATGATGTAGTGTGGGGAGGAAGATCGGCCTGATTTGAGGTCGCAGGGGCATGTTGGGAAATACCAATAATTGTAACTGCAAAGAGCAGTTGAAACGGATACGAAGGACCTTGAATGTCACCCTAAGAAGGGTTCACATTACATTCATGAGCAATAGGTTTCTAAGCAAATAATCAAAGCCGTTTTGTGTAGTACACAAGACAAATAAGGCAACGGATCAGTGAGCAGTTATCGAGGCATTATCGAGGAATGTCTAGGGATTACGAAAAAAAGGTGGTAGACTGTGGCTGGGTAGTGGGGTAGAGTTAGAACGGTTCATAGGAATTTTTATGCATTTTGATGATTGGAGTTCTGAGACTGAGAAAACCATGAAGGAGAAACAGATGAGCCAACACGATCTCAAGAGTGAGGGAAAAGAGGCAAGAGGCAGATATAAACGCAAGGCAGGCAGGCAAGACAAATTCTAGCCAATTGCTATTAGAGCGAAGACTAATTCATTAGTTCAACTTGATTAGTCAAGATAGGATGAGGTAGCCATGGTTACATATAATCCCCCACATTCCAATAGCTTAGCACAACAAAGATTTATTTCTTGTTCATGCTACATATCTAGGGCTCATTGGAAGGGAGCTCTGTTCCACAGATTTATTCAGGTATCAAGGCTAAAGGGCATTCCACCATCTTGGGATGCTGCCATTTCAACATGGAACTGCACAAGGGGAAGAAAGAACAAGGACAACACCCACCACTCTTAACTGCCTTCAGCCTATTTGCCAGAACTTGTCACAGAGCCAAAATCCAGGTTAGGCTGGAAAAGATAGAGAAGCCAGGCAATATCCACTAAGCATTGCTATCTCTACTGTCTCATTTTCTCTTCTACTTAAAAATAGTTATCTATGAATTTCTGTCCTAATGTTGCCCTTAGTAAAGGGAATCTATTTCTCTCCGCACGTTTTCACAACAACCAGGAAATGCTCATATATTCTCAACCATAACCATTGCAAAGGCCTTTCACGAGCATCCTGAACAATGGAGATAGAAACAAAAGCAGGATGTTAAAATTTGCTAGTTGTTTCTCCTTGATGCCTATATGGGTTTGGGCTGTAACGTGTACTTGTCACTTTAGCTGTCCCTGTAACTCCTGATTGTGTCATCAGCCATACAGGTGGTTGTCACCAGAAATACCAACATGTAACTGGAAGGATATGTATATGTAACAGGATATTAAATATAACTTTTTCTATCTCAGGCTTAGACAAAGACGCCAAAGACAGAGCAAAATGTAATCGTTGCCAAAGATCCATGTGCTAGAACAAGGCGCTAGACATATGCAGGTATGTTAAAGGACTATGAACCTGGTTCTTCCAGCATTAGCCCCGCAAACACCTTCAGGCTATAGAAGGAGGCCAAGAATTTATTCCCCAGTTGAAGAGGCTAATAGTGAGGTTTTCTCTGGAGAGATTTTTTGGTGTGTCTTGTGTTTCCCTCTTCAAAACGGGGCAAGCCAAGTAAGGGGGTGTTAAAGAGATGGGTACAAAGAATACAGTTCTCCTGGAGTTTGGTAAAGTCACAGACTAACGTTTGACTCATGCCCTGAGATATCTAAAGAAAACAGTCCGTGGAAGCACTGGGCTGTCAGAGGAGAGGACTGCCATCATCATGTTTGCTTATAGATCAAAGGGGGTGTGTGTGTCCTGTAGACAGATGTGGACCCTGCAGAAGTTCAAGCCATGGATTGTCTTTGAAAGGACTCTGCCTAAAAACATGTCTTTCCAGGGACAAGATAATCTTAGCATAGAATAGCTATCAATCAGAAGCTGAGGGAAGGAGCAGGGAGCAAGAAGCCAGTTGGAAAAGCCATCACCCAGGCTAGGGACCCGTGAGTGATCCTCAGAGATAGATAGGAGTGGGAGGTAAGGCAGTCTCTAATATATCTCCAAGAACAGCCCCTCAGTGGAAGAATCAGCATTTGGAAACTCTTAGACCCAGAGGTCACTCACAGATGATCAAAGTACTAAGTTAGTGCAATTTTCGTGTTCCTTCCTCACCGGGCGCTAACTCTGGACGGGCTAAAAAAGCAGCAAGGAGAGAGAGGGAAAAGGAAGACCTAGAAGAAACTTTCGTCTACACTGCACAGCTCTGACTAAATTAGACCTCTGCTGGGGGAGGAAGAGAGGTTTCAAACTGGTTGAGTAATTAGACCTGAACTAGGGAGGAAGGAAAAGTTTGAAATGGGTTGAGAACTTGACATTTTGACATCACACTGGCTGGACTTCCTACCATCCGAAAGAAGGTTTGTCACTATCTGAGAGGGTGAAAGCTCTGGCCCATGGTGTTGTTCCACCAAGAAGCAGGAAGACAGATGCGCAGAGCAAAGTTTGCAGAAGCAGTGGTGAGAAAAAGTAAAGTTTCTTACTTCTTGGATCCTAGCCAGCCCTTCTGGTTCAAAAAAGCCTGCTCGCATGAATATCTCAGTGAACACACATAAATATGGCACGGGCTGGGAAATATACAGTTAGTTGAGCCTTGAACCTCACAGATTTGAACTGTGTGGGTCCACTTACATGCCGATGTTTTTTGAGAAATACAATATAGCACTGTAAATGTATTTTCTCTTCCTTTTAATTTTCTTAATAACATTCTTTTCTCTGACCTGCTTTATTGTAAGAATACAGTATGTATTACATACACAAAATATGTGCTAACTGACTATGTTAGCAGTAAAGCTTCTGGTCAACAGTAAGCTATTAGCAATTAAGTTTGGGGCATGTCCAAAGTTATACACAGATTTTCAACTTTGCGAGGGTTTGGCACCCCAACCCTTGTGCTGTTCGAGGGTCAATTATAGTTCATATTGTAAAAAATTCTGGTAGAATAAGGAATAATTGCGAATTGCTTTAGTTGGTGATTGTCTTGATGGGTGGTTATGTTTTTAAGAATTTAAAGTGTGTGCAATCAGTAATCCATTAATTCAAAACTATTTCATTGAGGTCCTATAACTAGGTACCTACAGTACCCATAAATTGCTGTAGGCTATATGAAAGGTCGTCATGCTACTTTTTCAAAGCTTTTACATATTGGTGAAAGTAGGCAAAAAATAATCTTAACACAATGTGATAAAAGTTATAGAAGGAGACCATAGACTGTAATATTAGAGCAGAGAGTAAGGACATTTTACCTCTCAGAAAGGATCTAGAAAGCTTCCCTAGAAGATGATATACCTAATCTGATGTTTGATGTGTTTATTTAACCTCTTCCAGAATGGGTTAAAAAAGAGCGAGCTTACTCTTGGTACCAAAGCAACTCAGCACAAAGGCATGCAACAGGAAAGCCCAGCTTTCTCAGAAACAAATTTGCCTGCATAATTATGGTACCAAGTACCATTGGACGACGGTCCTGAATGGATCTAGAGATTATTTAGAGCCTAGATTTGGCAACAGACCTATGTAATATGGTATGGAATTTAGAGATATCTTTCAAGCCATTGGAAATGGTTATAATATTTTGGTTTTGCTCTTCTGTTCATATATGTGCTTTAAAAAATAAATAGTATAAGTCTTTTAAAAAATCATCTATAATTTCACTATCCAGAAAGACTACTAAATATATTCTGGAATGTTTTCTTCCATTATTTACACTTATAAAAGTTTTATTTTATTTCGATTTTGTAGCCAATAGTTTTAACACTTAATATTATCCTGTGACTATTTTCCAATGTCATTGAATAGTTTTTTAAAGATTTTATTTGTTTGTTTGGGAGAGAGAATGAGCAGCGGGGGGGAGGGGCAGAGGGAGAGGGAGAAGCAGACTCCCCACTGAGCAGGGAGCCAAAGTGGGACTTGATCCCAGGACTCTGAGATCATGACCTGAGCTGAAGGCAAGATGATTAACTGACTGAGCCACCCAGGTGAATCTCATTGACTAATTTTTGAATGATCTCTAATGAGTGACCAATATTACATCAAATGAACCCACTATTTTTTATTCAGCCATTCATTTACTGTGAACAGTTGGGTTGTCCCAAATGTTTTGCAATTGCCATCCATATTTATACATCTATCAGTGCATTTTTATGCCTTTAAGATACAGTCCGATAAATTAAATTGCTGAGTCAAAATAAATTCTGTTGTAAGCTACTTTTTACACATTTTTAGATTTATTTCCACAAAAATTGTGCTAATTAACACCCTCCCCCCTTGGTGCAGTAGCACTGTAAAATACTCTCTGTTTTTTTGTAGGTTTATCAATGGGACAAATTATTTGCTTTTATAAATGATCTCTGCTGGTTTTGTAATAAAGTAAAATTTTAATAGACAGTTTTATAAATAATCCTTGGTAAATAATCTTTGTTTAATTTTTAAAATAAAAGTCTACTGAAGAAATGTTGGGGATTATAGAGAAATGCAAAGAAGAAAAGTTATTTCTTATAATTAAGGACTGATAACATCTTGGCGTATACCCTTCCAGTTTTTAACTCTTTAAATGTATTTAACAAAATTGAGACTTTATTGTATTTGGACTTACTTATATTTTGTTTTTTACATATAATCCCATAGAGCAAATGGGCCATCAGATCATTAATTAGACTTTAGAACATGGCTTGTAAGAATTGCATGACTTTCCCTGGTATGAGTGGGCTGTGTCCACCTCCATTCCTGTCTTGGAAGTTAGGTTTGGCTTTTATCTTTCATCTTTACATGAGCTTTTTTTTTTACACGAGCATTTTTGTATACCTCTGTTCATACCTTGGATTAAATTCTAGACAAATTGCTAAAAATGAAAATGTTAAGTAAAAGGATTTGAACATTTTTTGTGACTTTTAATTCACATTGCGAAGTTGTGTTCCAAAAAAGATGCATCTGTGAGTAGTGAATGAGAGGTCTTGCTTCACAACATTAGGAATGATCAATATTTTAATCTTTCCTATTTGACAGATAACGGCTTTGTATTCGAATTTGCCTTTCTTTGATTATTTATAATGTTAAGTATCACTTTATGTCTTATGGACAGTATTTATTTTTGTCTTATTTGGAGGATCTGGTGCTATGATTGGTGATGGTCAAAGTCTTTTTCTGTACCATTAAGATATTAACCATTTATCCATTGTATTTATTCATACAGTTCTTTTTACCCTATATTTCGTATTTCTGAGTTATTGAATTTTGCATCTTTACTGGCTACAGTGCATATTTGAGTATGTTTTTTGGGACACATGCAGGGTTCTTTCTGAGTCCGTACCTAACTAAAATATCCTTCCTGCTGCCATCACACGTGAATGACATCTTGCCGGGACGTGGAATTCTTGGGCTACGAGCTTTCCCTCACAAAGGCACAGTGTCTTCTGATACACAATGTAGTGGAGAAGTGTATGCATGTGTGGTGGTTAATTTTATATCAGTTTGACTGGGCCATGGGGTACCCAGATATTTGGCCAAACGTTACTCTGGGTTTCTGTGAGGGTGTTTTTGATGAGATTAACATTTGAATTGGTAAACTGAGTAAAGCAGATTACCCTCCCTGGTGTGGGTGAGTCTCGTCCAATCAGTTGAAGGCCAGAATAAAATGAAAAGGCTGATCGCCTCCCAAGTAGGGGAGAATTCTGCCTGACCGCCTTCAAAATGGAACATAGGCTTTCTGTCACCTTCATAAACATATATGCCAGTTCCTTATAAGTCTTCCTCTTTCTTGATAGAAGATTGATAGATAGATAGATTGATGAGAGATGATAGATAGGTAGATAGATAGATAGATGGATATAGAGATGATAAAGAACAGAGATAGATTCTGTTTCTCTGGAGAACCCTGGCTAATATATCATGTTACCTAGAATGTTTCTTCTCTGTTTCCATGGTTATAGAATTTCATCTGTGAAATTTGAAAAATTTAATCCTGATACCCAGGTGTCATGTCTTTTTTTTTTTTCCATCATTCTGTTTGGAACACAACATGATCCAACTAGACAGGAAGTTGAAGGATCTACATAGTAGCTGTTCTCTCTGGAGTGTTCTATGAGGAAGGTCATTTGCTGGGAGAAAGGAGAAAGGTGGAAAGGATTTTAAATTCTGTGAGTTAGTACTGGGCCTTTATAGTATACTTCCGGCTATCTGTGTCTGTCAATCCATTTCTGTCGGTTACAACACTCCTACTCTCCTACTTTGGTCTTGACCTTCCGTTGGATTCAGATGTGACCTTCAGTATGAACCTCCAACGCTTAGCATTTAGCGATTACCAGTTGTTAATTTTTCATATACTTAGGTCCTCTTTACCCAGACTTGAGCCCAGGAATTAATTTATATTCACCTTTCATTTAGTAGACTTTTGGTAATATTTGTTCTCTGATTTAAATTGAAAAGACCAAGTATTTCCTCACATGGCAAAAATACACTTGCCTGTTTTTAAAACACACACCTTCTTTGGATTACTGTTGATAATAATCATAATAATATATATATTTTACATATATATATAAACGTAAATGTTTTCGGAGTGATTTTGTTAGGGATATAAGGGAGCATACAATTAGTCCGTTGACACTGTAATTCCACAGTTGAAGAATTCTGCATGATTACCTACAACTTCACTTACCAATAAATAATTAATAACACCTACTGTGTGTCAGGCACTGTGGTATGCAAAATTTATCAGTAGTCTTATACGTATAAATTTTTAAATTTACGGCACAAAATTATGCTACCTGCACAATACATCATAAAATCACATATTCTTGTACTTAATTTAGTGTTCTTTCAGTTACAATAAAATTACTGCTTTCCATAAATGATACTATGCTTCAAGATTATGAGAGACTTAAGCAGCTATAATCACTATAACTCTTAACTCACCGAAGCCATCTCTCGCAGTTCTCTATTCTCATTTTGTGAGGGTTACTTCTGCATACTCGTTACTCCTGTATTATGTACAGGACAATCCATAGGAAGGTGTGTGCACACATCTATGCATATCCACACTCGGGAAAATTCTGAGGTCTTCCAGAATTCTATAGCTATCAAAATTCTGTGTGCTCACAATGCCCTACATTTCCGAGATGTCCGTTCTTAAGTTTCCTCATATTTATTCAGCTTATTTTTTCTGTCCACTTTCTGCCTCACTTCTGGGGGTCTGTACCAGCATCTGTCTGTTCCCCACCCACTTACATTTATGCAATCATCAGTCATTCCACCTGTCAGTCAACAAATATTTCCTGCAAGCCACGCACACTAACTCTGGCTCTAGAGAAATCAGTAAGGCTTAGACTTTTTTCTCGAGAACATCTAAAGACAGTCACTCTAGGGGATTAGGGATTCAGGCTTCAAAATATGAATTTCATAGGGACACAATTCAGTCAACAGCAGGTTATAAAATTCCTTACCATAATTTTGTTTCTATAACTAGATTAGTCCTAGTTAGCTTCAAATAGCTTCAAGTTTGAAAGAAAAGGAATGTGTGATTATTAAATAGTACCTAGAAGTCAATATAACACGAAGTATTTTAAACTACCAGCCTCCTAGATAAATTTGCTGAGCAGCCCCCCTCTCCTTTTCTGAAGCTTACAAGCAGTGTCTCAGTTAGATTTATTGATCGTTTTATTAAAAACCTTTTATAAAAAAAAATTTTACTTGTATATTTGAGAGAGAAAGAACAAACACAAATGGGGGGAGAGAGGGAGAAGAAGGCTCCTCGCCGAGCAGGGAGCCCAATGTGAGACTCAATCGCAGGACCCTGGGATCATGACCTGAGCTGAAGGCAAATACTTAGCCAACTGAGCCACCCAGGTGCCCTCAAAAATAGTTTTTGATAGAATTTCCATGGCCATGATTGATGGATTTGAAAATGTAACACTATAGCTAGACTTGCTCCATACCATGGCATAGTCACTATGGCACAAGAACGTCCAGAAGATACAAGATAGAGACTTTTCTACCCTCCTGCCACCGCTGCCCTAAGTACATGGTCCCCCATGCAGCACACTGGACACTGCCTCATTTTCCAGGCTGAGGTGTCTGTTGAGGGTCTCTAGGAAAGCTCGTATCAAGAAAATGCGCACACTTGCAACCTCTTGTTCAGAGTCAAATAGGTTTTTTGGGGTTTTTTTAGATTTTATTTGTCAGAGAGAGAGAAAGAGAGCACAAGCAGGGAGAGCGGCAGGCAGAGGGAGAAGCAGACTCCCTGCTGACCGCGGAGCCAGACATGGGGCTCAGGCCCAGGACCCTAGGACCACGACCTGAGCCGAAGACAGACGCTTAACCGACTGAGTTACTCAGGTGTCCCCAGAGTCAAATAGTTTCTTAATTCAACATAAAATATGAAATGTCCATGCTCATTAGGTGTTATAAGTAGACTCTGTCTCACTCTTTTGTTCTCTCTTGTGTACATTTTGTGATTGATTGTCTTACATCCCATAATAGAAACATTTATTTATTTAAGAACCTCCAAAGGGGGCACCTGGGTGGCTCAGTCATTGAGTGTCTGCCTTTGGCTCAGGGCGTGATCCGGTTCTGGGATCGAGCCCCGCATCAGGCTCGTCTGCTGGGAGCCTGCGTCATCCTCTCCCACTCCCCCTGCTTCTCTCTTTCTCACTGGCTTTCTCTGTGTCAAATAAATAAATACAATCTTTAAAAAAAAAAAGAAAAAGAGAAAGAACCTCCAAAGGTAACTTACTTAATTAGGAATTGCGCCATTGTGACGCACAGTCCCACCCACCCGCAGCTGGGAGTAGGAAATGTGCTCTTCTGTGACACACCAGGATGTTGAAATTCAGCTCAACATGGGCCAACGCACTGGGAAGCCAAACGAAATGACATATAGGGGACTCAAGTTTGTCAGGCCACCTAAACAAGGAGGGAAAAAAGGTACATCAACCTTAAGGAGTATACAAACTCCTTTTCAAAAAAATAAATCTCACGGGGCGCCTGGGTGGCTCAGTCGTTAAGCGTCTGCCTTCGGCTCAGGGTGTGATCCCGGTAGTCTGGGATCGAACCCCACATCAGGCTCCTCCGCTGGGAGCCTGCTTCTTCCTCTCCCACTCCCCCTGCTTGTGTTCCCTCTCTCGCTGGCTGTCTGTCTTTCTGTCAAATAAATAAATAAAAAATCTTTAAAAAAAATAAATAAATAAATCTGACATGCTTCAGTTAATACTTAAATTCTTTTCTAATGTTATTTGATTACTTGTAGACATAAAAGTATATATAAACCCTTAATGTTTATATCTTGAATTCATCTATAAAATCAGAAAAAAATAGTAATTAAGTAACAAACAAAAAATACAATATCAATGAAATTAAAATTGAAATACTTTTGCTAGGTTGCACACTGTTTTGTTAACTCGCTGCTTGTAACATGACTGTATGACTAAGGATTGCCTTTTTCCCTGATTATGAATATTCTGATGGTTTTATATTTTTATAATGATAGATTCATAAACAATTTCCTTATATTTGATGTAAAATTATGTATTGCATAAATAATAAAAATTTACATAATCAAATATATTTACTTATTATGTAAGCACAAGTACCGTTTACATCATAACAATCACATCTTATAATCAGTTCTTTTAATTATAAAATAACAAAAGGCATAAAATCAATTAAAATTTCCCAGACATCTAATACCCAGGGATATGCCCAGTTTAGTGTTTCTTTTCTCATTTCCCATTTCTTTTCTCTTGTTTTAAAAGCACATTGTGGAGAGAGGAAACAGGAAAGCAGGTCCCTTTGTATGTGAACTTTAGTATAATACCCTACGCTTTCAGCTAGGGTGATCAGCCATCGCAGTTAGCATGAGGCTGAGGGGTTTCCTGGGATGTGGAATTATCAGCCCTAAAAGCAGGACAGTCCCAAACAAATGAGATGGTGGATCACCCTACTTTCAGCCTTCTGTTTTGTTCCCAGGCTCCTTCATACTGAAATCTGCACATATTTTAGGCTGTAGCTTCTCTCACTCTCCATCATCAGTCAACACACTTCATCCGATTTTCCAAAGTTTGTTGAGAGAGCCTAACTTCCATGTGGCCCCTTCATTCTCTGTTGTTGAAGGTGGAGAACTATGTTTTATCTGAACCCCATTACTGCTATTTTAATGGCCTTTCAGTTGTGCTCTTCCCACCATCTTCAACAAGAAGCCATGGATCAGGGATGACTCGGACCCGGCTGCATTTCTCAAGAAACCTTCCCATGTGTGACTTGGACTTTACTTGCCCTGAACACAGCATCTGCTGCCTCTATTCAGTTGCTTTTCATGATCAAAGAAGAACTACTTGGCTCTAATGTGATTCTAAATATAAATGGAAACACTATGTTAACATAGGAAGTTTCGTTATAAAAAAAAGTCATCCAAGTGTTTTTGAGCGATCATTTTTTACAATGTCACTTAAATAAACAGACATAAAAATGTGACGCTTAAAAAAAAAACTTTTGAACCCCCAAGACTATAGCCACAGATCCAGGAATGACTTCTCAGAGATCGTTTTAACCCTGTATGTTTATTCATATGTGCAGGGTGCACCATTTTAAAATACGGAGAAAATTACGATCGTGAGTTAGATTTGATGTGAAATATGCTAGAATCTTGGCAAGCCTTTTTAAATATAAATTGGATAAGGCTCAGTCACTCAGGCCTCTATCAGAGAACAGTTTTCTAAGAAACATTCTAAATAAGATTGGATGACAAAAAGGTAGGATGTTCACCTGACTTCTCATCACCATGACTTTAATTCGTGGGTGCATTTTTCTTTTTCCTTTCAGGACTTGAAATAGTATCCACGTTCCCCTCCTAAAGATTTTCTTTCTTTCGTTCTTTCTTTTTAAGATTTATTTATTTATTTTTAGGGATGGGGGAGGGGCAGAGGGAGAGCGAGAACCTCAAGCAGACTCCCCACTGAGCATGGAGCCTGACACAGGGCTTGATTTCACAACCCTGAGATCATGACCTGAGCTAAAATCAAGAGTCGGAAGCTCAACCAACTAAGTCACTTGGGTGCCCCTCCCTCCTGAAAATTTTCAGTTGACTGTGGCCTATCAGCTCCTGCTCTTTTAAGGGTCTACTCTTGTCATTGACAGATAGACTGATTTTACAGATATTTTTACCATAACTTAATTCCTTGTTTCAAATATGAAATGAATCAAAATTAGAAGACTTGTAATGGAGTAAAATTTATAGAACTCATTTTATTTTTTTTAAAGATTTGTTTATTTATTTGAGACAGAGAAAGATAGCAGATGCACCTACGTGGGCATGGTGGGGGGAGAAAGAGAATCTCAAGCAGACTCCTCGCTGAGTGCGGAGCCTGATGGAGGGCTCAGCCTCATGACCTCAAGATCATGACCTGAGCTGAAATCAAGAGTAGGATGCTTAACTGACTAAGCCACCCAGGCGCCCCAATAGCACCCATTTTAGTATGTCATTTAGACATCCTCTGGAGACTCTTCTTTTTTCACCGTGAGGCCCATTGATGTTAATGCAAGTATGGAAACTGTTTAAGTAATTGGGATCCCTGTAAATTTAAAAAGAAACTTTCTCATCTTGACAGGTATGAGAAAAGAAAATGTAATCTATTTAAAGGACAATTTTCTGTTCATTTTATTATTATTGTTGCAAATATGTGTTTGCATCAATTTGTTACCACTCCATCACAACTCCTGGTTTATTCTTCAAAATAACAGTATCTGTTTTTTTGTCTCAAGCTTATTTCTATTGTTATAAACATTTTGACTTTGTTGGAAAGAAAAGAAGTCCTCTGAGAAATATTGTTTGCCCTCTATAAATAAGAAAAGAATGTTCAGTAAAATTCCAAAATGAAAAATTACTGTATTTTCTGAAAAAGATTTATTGTAATGTCTTCTACAATATGAAGATCTTCTTTAAGGAGGCCGCTATTCATTCAGGGGTAAAAATTTTTATTTCATGATTATTTAAGCTATAAACCCTTCAACATTTTGTAAGATGGCAATTTCAGAGATTTCGTTTTCAATCAAACAACTCAGAAATAATCTTCAGTTCCTTAAATCACACAAGACAAGAGCATATTTCCCAAATCTCTAATTTAATGTTCATAGATGTCATGAATCAGAATAAAGATTTGTGATGAACTCACGTCCCCAGAGTGTGGTCTTGGTTGCAATCCTTCTATAGACTTATCTCCATTTAAATATTTGATTATAAAGGACATGAAGTTGCGTAAGCAACTAATGAATCATTGAACACTACATCAAAAACTAATGACATACAATATGCTGGCTAATTGAACATAAAAATAAATTAATTAATTTAAAAAAATTTTTAAAGCCAGAAAGTTCATGTATATGAGGTGCAGATGGAAGGAGAAAATTTTCAGAAGGGAGTTTTCAGGACTATGGAATTCTGAAACTGGGGCGAAGTGGTTACTTTGAAGAAACTATGGACAATCTGTGAGATCAGTGTGGATGTATATAGTCTCTCACTTCGCTTGGGGCCCTATGCTTCTCTCCCTCTCAGAGAAGAATCAGAACCGACTCAGCAGCTTTGTTGAGCTTCTTCAGAGTCCAAGAGTGTGACCCGATTTGCCATTTCCTAGGGCTTGTTTGAGCCAGGCAAGGACGAAATGTGTTGGGGGTCTTAGCAACTAACAAATTGTAATTCTCAACTATATTATCTTATTGTAGACACAGGAACTCAACAGAGTGTCCCTAGTCCATAAGCTGAGTTCCAAGTTGATTGCTTGGAATTCGTTTTCTCCACAGAATTAACATTATATGTTGAATTTAGATTTTTAACTGAAGACATATATAAATATAAGTATATATATATATATATATAGTGTTGGTAACAAACTTTAGACCTTGACCATCACACGTGACATTGTTTACCAAAAAAGCAGCTCCAAAAGAAGTTACAATTCCCAGATGCTGTGGGCATATCTTTTCCGTTCCCAAACTCCTCCTCTTTTTCAGTCCAGCAGCGGGCAACTAGAAGAAAATCAAGAACTCAAGACAGCATTGAAACAGGGGTCCAAATCTCCCTAGCACAGAAGAGGCTAAACATGGGAGGGGTTTAATGATTGGGTTTTAAACATATGGCATATAATTATAAGTTTTCAGGCTCAAAAAATAAGCGGTTTTCCAGGATACTTAATATTCTGTTCATCTCAACTTTAGAAATATCAGCCCTTGTGACTGAAACTCAGTCACAAAAAAGACAAGAGGTTGATGATACTTATGAGAGAAAAAAAGGAATAAAATCCTTTCTGTCTACTTCATATAACAAGAGCTATAAACTTCAATGACCTCAGAGGATTTGACTGTATCCGTAATTGTAGAAATTAGACACAGTAATGGAACACTTGGTTCTTCTCTTTTCCGGAAGCTGTCTTAACACCACATGAGTGGTGTGCTTAATTTTTCTGGCCTTTGGCCATGTTATATACACAAGCCATGCTGACCAAATGTCTCACTTTTTTAGCTAGAATGCTCTCATTCATACAGCAATGGTGGGGGGGGGAAAGTGAATTAATGCTTCTTAGCTGTTACCTGACATTATATTTCCTGTCCTTTCTGCACCCTCCTGCAAAATACACACAGTGTTAAAATTTAAAATTCTGACATTTGTAATTCTTTTCTTCTAGTAAGTGCTTCTTCCCATTGGCAAATTCATCTCTAGGGGCCTGGGTTTTCTCACTTATAAAATGAGGAAATAATATACCAAGGAATATCCGAGAGTTTTTCTAACTGAGAAAGTTCATGGTACTACTTATGTTTATACTAGGATTGTACAAATACATAAATATATTGTGGATAGTGAGAGCTAGGCTTTCATTTCTGGGGAGAAAAGGTATAAATAGGGAATGGGGACAATAGAATAAACTCTGGTATTGCATTGAAACTAAAGGTGTTAGTATGAATTCATGGTTTTTAATATATATGCAGATGAATAGACAGAAATGCTGATATGTACCTGGGTTATTATATATATATATTCTGCGTTGTCTGCTGAGAGGACCTAGAAGCAATGACAAGCCTGTAGCAATTAGCACATCTAGAGCCCAGACACTAGTTCAAAATACTGGTCCCTAATAAAAAGGAGCCAAGACTCCTTGGAGAAAGTGTTGATTGCAGGACTGTGACAGGGAACATACGGCACAAGCCCACGACATCTTGTGGTACCAAAAAGTAAAGACTTGTTTGAAAATGATGGGGCTGTGTCAAAAGAACACTGGAACCAATTTGGAAGATCTTCCCAAAGGCCAAACCTGGAATAATTTGAGTGAAAAAAATAAACTACAGGATAAGAGTATAACCTATAGAATAAAAGAAATATCCACAAGTCCAGACTCCTATCAATCAGTGAGTAGGGGAGGCAGAGACTACTCTTCTTTAAAATCGAATTCCAACGAATAAATATAAAAGACATGAGGAAGAGAGAAACATCCATTTTAGGCAAACACAAGAATCATGGAACGATGCAAAAATTTGTGGGCAAAACCATGATGAGAAACTGTATAGCCCTAAAGCGTCTCCCAACAAGATAATTACTAGTTACAATGGGAAAAATCCTAACTTTACCATGAGGGAAATCAGCAGATACGACCTTAACCAACTGGTCAGAGTTAACATCCTCGGTAATAAGATATATTGACATGATGTATCCCCTGATACGATGCACTGGGAAGGGCACAACATCACTTCTGCCTTCTCACCAAAAATGCAGAATTTCAGTTTCTTCTGGTGAAAATATTAGGTAAATGGAGGGGTATTCTAAATAATGGAATCTCTAAGGAAATTTTAATAACTTACTCTAACAAATATAAAAACATGCTTTAGGGGCTCCTGGGTGGCACAGTTGGTTAAGTGAAACAGTTGGTTTCAGCTGGTGTCATGACCTTGTCTTTGTGAGACTAGCCATTCCAATAGGTGAGAGGTGATTATCTCCTTGCGGTTTGGATTTGCATTTCCTTGACTATTCGTGAGGTTGAGCAACTGTTGACCATCTATCTGTATGTCTTCTTTGGGAAAATGTCAATTCAGATCTTCTGCTCATTTTTTTTTTTATCAGATCATTTGTTATTTTGTTATTGAGTTTTATGAGTTCTTAGTGTATTTTGGATATTAACCCATTAGCAGGTATATGATTTGCAAATATCTTCTCCCATTCAGTAGGTTGTCTTTTCATTTTGTTGATGGTTTTCTTCACTGGCAGAAGCTTTGTAGTGTGATGTGGCCATGTTTATTCATTTTTGCTTTTTTTGCCCTGTTCTTTAGATTCAGATCCAAAAAACATCACTAGGACCCATGTCAGGGAGCTTATTGCCTACGTTTTCTTTTAGGAGTTTTGTGATTTCAGGTCTTACATTCTCTACTCCATTTGAGTCATATTTTTTAGTATCTAGGGTAGGATAGTGGTCCAGTCTCATTCTTTGGCATGTAACTGTTC
The DNA here is from genome assembly GCF_017311325.1 of Ursus maritimus. Classification (NCBI taxonomy): domain Eukaryota; kingdom Metazoa; phylum Chordata; class Mammalia; order Carnivora; family Ursidae; genus Ursus; species Ursus maritimus. The sequence continues at coordinate 23,025,964 of NW_024425564.1, forward strand.
AGTTTACCCAACACCATTTACTGAAGAGACTGAACATTCCCCATTGTATATTCTTACCTCTTTGTCACAAATTAATTGATCATATAAGCGTGGGTTTATTTCTGGGCTCTCTGTTCTGTTCTACTGATCTATGGGTCTGTTTTTATGCCAACATCATAGTGTTTTGACTATAGTATAGTTTGAAATTTGTTTTGTTTTTTCTCAAATGCATTTTAGCTATTGGGGTCTTTTATGATTCCATACCAATTTCAGAACAATGAAAAATGCCATTAGAATTTTGATGGAATTGTATTAAATCTGTAGATTGCTTGGGTAGTATGGATATTTTAACAATACTAATTTTTCCAATCCATGAGCATGACGTATCTTGCCATTTATTTGTGTCTCCTCAATTTCTTTCATCAACGTCTTATAGTTTTCAGTATACAAGCCTTTCATCTCCTTGGTTAAATTCATTCCTAGGTATTTCCTTCTTTTTGATGCAATTGTAAATGGGTTTCTGGGTTTCTCTTTCTGATAGTTTGTGATTAGTACACAGAAATGCAACAGATTTTTGTGTACTTATTTTGTCTCTTGCCATTTTCCTGAATTTATTTATTAGTTTTAACAGGTTTTTTTGGTGGAGTCTTGAAGATTTTCTATATATAGAATTATGTCATCTGCAAATAGTGAGAGTTTTACCTCTTCCTTACCAATGTGTATGCCTTTTATTTCTTTTTTCTTCCCCTAATTGCTATAACCAGGACTTCCAATTTTAGATTTAATAAAAGTGGGATTTAATGAAAGTGTCTTTGTTCCTGACCTTAGAGGAAAAGTTTCAGGTTTTAACCATTTAGTATGATCTTAACTTTGGTTTTGTTATATATGGCTTTTATTATGGTGAGGTATGTTCCTCTATACCCACTTTGTTGAGAGTTTTTGTCATAAATGGATGTTGAGGGGCGCCTGGGTCACTCAGTCTGTTAAGCGTCCAACTCTTGATTTTGGCTCAGGTCATCATCTCAGGGTCATGAGATTGAGCCCTACAGTAGGCTCCAGACTCAGCAGGGACTCTGCTTGGGGTTCTCTCCCTCCTTCTCCCTCTGCTTCTCTCCCCACCCCTCGCTCATGTTCTCTCTCTCTCTCAAATAAATAATTACATCTTTGAAAAAATGGATGTTGAATTTTGTCAAATGCTACTTCTGCATCTATTGAGATGATCATATGATTTTTATCTTTTGTTAATATGATGTGTTATGTTGATTGGTTTGCAGATATTGAACCATCCTTGCATCACTGGAATGAATCCCACGTGATTATGGCTTATGATCCTATTAATGTATTGTTGAATTTGGTTTGCTAATACTTTGCTGAGGATTTTTGCATATATGTTTATCAAAGATATTGACCTGTAATTTTCTCTTTGTTGTGGTGTCCTTGTCTGGTTTTGGTATCAGAGTAGTAGTGGCCTTGTAAAATGAGTTTAGAACCATTCCCAACTCTTCAATGTTTTGGAAGAGTTTAAGAAAGATAGGTATTAAATCTTTGAGTGTTTGGTAGAATTCACCTAAAGCTGCCCAGTCCTGGACTTTTGTTTGTTGGAAGGTTTTTGATTACTGATTCAATCTCCTTACTCGTAATTGGTCTATTCAGATTTTCTATTTCTTCATGATTTAGTTTTGGAAGATTGTATGTTTCTAGAAATTCATCCATTTCTTCTAGGTTGTCCAATTGGTTGATGTATGATTGTTCATAGGAGTCTCATGGTCCTTTGTATTTCTGTAGTATCAGCTGTAAATTCTCTTTCATTTCTGATTTTATTTATTTATTTTTTTTAGTTCTATCCCTTTCTTCCTTGGTGAGTCTAGCTAAAGGTTTGCTAATTTTGTTTATCTTTCCAACAAACCACCTCTTAGTTTCATTGATCTATGTCTTTTAGTCTCTGTTTCATTTATTTCTTCCCTGATCCTTATTATTTCTTTCCTTCTACTAACTTTGGGCTTCATTTGTTCTTCTTTTGTTTTTTTTCATTCCTTTAGATGTAAAGTTGAATTGTTTGATATTTTTCTTGTTTCTTGAAGTAAGCCTTCATTGCTATTACTTTACATCTTAGAACCACTTTTGCTGCATCCCATAGATTTCGATGTGTCGTATTTCTGTTCTCATTTGTTTCTAGGAATTTTTTCATTTTTCCTTGATTTCTTCAGTGATTCATTGGTTGTTCAGTAGCATGTTGTTTAATCTCCACATTTTTATGGTTTTTCCAGTTTTCTTCTTGTAATTCATTTCTAGTTTCACTGTGATCAGAAAAGATGCTTGTTATGATTTCAATGTTTTTTGAAAATATTGAGCCTTATTTTGTGGCCTAGCATGTGTTCTATCCTAGAGAATATTCCATGTGCACTTCAGAAGAATGTATTCTGCTGTTTTTGATCAAATGTTCTGTATATATCTATTAAGTCCATCTGGTCTAATATGACATTTAAGGCTTATGTTTCCTTATTGTTTTCTAAATGCCTGAATGTTCGAGAAATAGTAATTAGATCTCTAACCAACTCCATTTACAAAAAGCAGATTTCCAATGTAATAAGATAAGTAGTTTTTAATCTATAAAGATGGTAAGATAAAATACAGAAGAATAGCTTTTATAATCTTGGATTGGGAAAGACCTTTCCACATGGGATAGAAAATCTATATACTATAAGGGAAAATTGAACACTGTAATTTCATAAAATGTAAAAATTTTTGCACACACAAAAAAAGGATAATGGCAAAGATATATGCTCAATTCCTTCATGAAAAAATAAATACAAATTAAAGTAACAACTTTATACTTTCACCAAATTGGCAAAAATGTTTCAAGATGATTGATGTCCAATGTTGATGGCTATGCAGATATGAAGTAAAGAATTCACATAAACCGTTGATGTAATGGAATCCACATATCTTTTGATTTGGCAATTTAATGTCTATGAATCTATCAAAAATACTCAAATATGTACACAGGAAGCATGTATAGGAGAGACCATTTGAATTGTTTGTGACAACAAAATATTAGGAAAAAAACTCAATATTCTTTAAAAGGGGAATGGGTAACAAAATTATAGAACACCCAGACATTGAAATACTTTCCAATTATTAAAAAAAAAGAATGAGGTAGTGTTTACCTATAATATGGAAAGATCTTAAGGATATTTTATGACAAGGAAGGTTCATATCAATTGATATAAGTATGATTTTTATAGTGTAATATATATCTGCAGACATATAAGAAGATGAGAGAGAACTGACATATTTTACTCTGTATTTGTTTCATATAATTCTTGGTTTGAATTTTTACATTGGGAATCTATTCATTCATGACACATGTAGCTAAAAATGTAAAGTGAAAAGATAAGATTCCTTAGGATTTAGAGCAGCTCTATGTAAATATAGTTATTTTGTCCAACTTTTAAGGTCACACTTAAAAAGAAAAAATGGGCTAAAAGTAGAATATGGAACCAAAAATATGTATTCCTTAGATTAAACTAAGCAATGGATTTTCTTGGTAAAGCTCGAGAATGTGAATTATTTCATTCTAAACACAACTCATTGAACTATAGATCAAGTAAACTGCATCTTTATTTTGGAGGATAAGATAGAGAAAGAGTGCCCAGGGTTCTACCCAGCTCTGATTAATAGCCTAGTCATTTTTACAGTGTGTGCTGGGGAACAGGATAGCCTGACTCCTAGAGTTCATTCAATTAGAAAGGAAACAGAAAAATGAATTGTTCCATCTAAATACGTTTCTTGTACTTAACGGAAATACAAATTAGAATAAATAAAGAAGAAAAGCAGATGTGAGCTCTACAAAGCCAGGTGTGGAGAAACTGCCAGGTAACATAAAAACTAGAGAGGAAGGCTACAGAGCCAACACAAAGCTAGAGGAGATATTTGAGAAGCAGTGAATGAAAGCGAAAACAAAGAGTTATACCACTTTAAAACAAGTATTTGAATTCTGATAACATAGGTAAACTGATGGAGGAAATACAGAAACACATAATTTCCCAGCCATCCACCAGTTGTTCAAACCAGAAACTGGAGGTCGTTTTTAATATTTCCCTTCCTTCACCTCTACATCCAGTCCATCATTATAAGAAAAATGATTCCATTGATCCAACTTTCAAAGTATCTTTCAAATCTTTCCACTGCATTCTACCTTCAGTGCCTCCAGCCTGGTGTCACCACTGTCTTCTCTTACCAGAACAACCACAATGAACTCCTAATTCTTCCCCCCCACCACCACCCCCTTGTCTCTCCAACCTATTCAAATAGCAATCAGGGTGATCTTTTAAACACTTAAGTAGCCCTGTTCCTTTCTGTTTGAGAGTCCTTACCTTCCAGGGCTGCCCTGCAGTGAACTTGAAGACAGCAGAGACTTGCCATGCTCCCCCTCCTCCCCCTCTCCGTCCTCACTCTCCATGTTTACTAAGCCAGTTTTTCTTCCTTTATCTCCTTGCATCCCTCCCCAGGGCCGTCATACTCACTTTCCCCAAATTTTTGCCTGATTGAATTTTTCTAATCATTCAAGCCTCAACTGAAATGATATTTATGAATAGATGCTTCCCTGACTACACAATCTAAAGTAGCCCCTTATATCCACCACTTTGGTCTCTGACCTTTTCTTTTATAGTACTTACAGAAATGTGTAATTATGTATTAATCTTAGTGTACTCCTGTTTAATGTACATCCTCTCCCCCACCATATAGATTCCAGGAGGGCAAGGACTATGTCTATCTTGTTCTCTTCTAAATTCCCAGTGCCTATCCTAGTACTTGGCATGCAGTAGGCATTCAGTAAATGAAGAGGTAAACAACCCAGCATAATCACATCCGGAAATATTTTGATAGGACAGATACCTAATGAGATAAGGATTAATAGGAATAATTGTTATTCATGTGATTTAAAGATAGATACCACATAGGGATAGATACATGGCCCCCTAGGGAGGTCATACGGCTTCCCAGACACACAATGTGTTAGAAGTCAACATGGCCGCCATGTTTGCTCTTCACCTGTTGGGTCTTGAAATGTTTTCATTGCACCCACAGTGATTAACAACTGACTCTTACTGAATAAACCTATGACAGATTTATGTATAGATTACAATGCCAACTCATTAATTTATAATAAAATATATAACTGTCAGGTCAACCTGATCCTCAATCTTTGTTTAGCTCAATAACTCCCTACTGGAGAGAGATGGATAGCTAAATCACATGCAAATGATAACTACAGATCTGAAAAGATTCCTGGGCACAAATTACTTACGCAGCTGAAGTACTATCATTTTAGACTAAGTCACCATTACCTTACACCTGGATTCTTACAGCAGCCTCTTTACTGTTCTCTACACTTATCCCTCTAAAATCTATTAAGCAAATTGCAGCCAAAGTGTTTCTTTAAAAACGTTCATCCAATCACCTTACTCCTCTATATAAAACCCTTCAAGTGTTCTCTTTACATTAGAAGGAAATCCAGCCCCCTATTCATGGTGGCTCATTGTGTTCTGGGTCCTGCCACCTCTCTAATTTCATCGGCTGCCCCTCTCCCCAGCACTCTAGATGCCCTAGTACACTGGTGTGCTTTCAGATTGACAGACTGAATATATAAATGGACACTGGCCAAACCATACATAAAAATAGAACTCTGACCAACAGACTGCAACAACCAGCCAAGGAAATCAACTCATTATCTACAGTAACTGGCCTAGGAAGCTGGCCTGCTTTCTATGAGTCAGACTTATAGGAAATCAGACCACTATCTCTAACAACTGATGCAAGAAACCAAATAATAACTCCTCAACAATTGGACTGAAGTGACCAGGACTTAATAACTGATAACATTTGCATCTCTGTCAAACATTAGTGAAGATGGCTGACTCCCATGTTATGGCAAACTTGGAATAAATGACTTTTGCTTGTTCTATTTGGTTGGTCTTTGTTTATTTCCACAAGACCTTTCACAGTAATAAGCTGCTTCCTTTCTTGGAGACTTTCTAATCCTGTTTCATTTGCCTGAAATGTTTTCTCAATCCTTCAGATGGACAACACTTTCCTGTTTTTAGATTTCTGCTTATATATTGAAGACAACTTCTCCAATCATTCTTTTTAAATACTCCTATCCCAGCCTCTTTTTTTGGTTTCATTATAGCACTTACCACACCTTGCAATCATTCTGTTTTTTTAGTTTACCTGTATTCTACCTGTCACCCCTACCTATCATCACTTAGAACGAAGCTTTACGAAGATAGACGCTCTCTGTTGCATTCACTCTGACCCTCAGGCCTTTCCAGAACCCAGCTCAATGTCAGCTACTTCTATGCAAGCTGCTGAGACAAAAAGTTGAATTTGGTGACTTAACAAACCTTGTTAGGCTTTGTCCTTCGAAGGCATTTTCAAATTGAACCATTTGCCACAACTTCATTGTAGCCAAGCCTATCAGTCAGAGTTTATCAGAGAAACAGTACCAAGAGGAGAGAGAGAGAGAGAGAGATGTAGAGATATATAGATATACAGTTGACCATTGAACAATACAGGTTTGAATAATACGTGGGTCTAGTTAGACATGGATTTTTTTCAATAAATATAATATATACTATAAATGTACTTTCTCTTCCTTATGGTTTTCAAAATAATATTTTCTTTTCTCTAGCTTACTTGTGGTAAGAATACAATATAGAATACATATAAACATATAAAATGTGTGTTAATGTGCTATTTATGTTATTGGTAAGACTCCATTCAACAGTGGGCTATTGGGGGGTGTCAAAAATTATACATGGATATTTCACTGAGTGACGGTTCAGTGCCCTTAAAACCCACATTGTTCAAGGGTCAGTTGTATATGTACGGAGATGTAATTTCGAGAATTGGCTCATGCAGTTGTAGGGGCTGGCAAGTCCAAAATGGCAGGACGTGCCTGCAGGCTGAAACTTAGGCAAGATTTCTACGTGAGAGTCTTAGGGTAGAATTTCTTCATCTCCGGGAAACCTGTTTTTCCTCTTAAGGCTTTCAACTGATTGGATAAGGTCCACCCACTTTATGGAGGGCAATCTACTTTACTTAGAGTCGACTCACTGTAGATGTTAATCGTATCTACAAAATACCTTCATAGCAACATCCGGTCTAGTGTTTGACTAGACACCTCGGCACCATGGCTTAGCCAAGTGGACACATAAAATTGACCCCCCCATCAAGGTTTCAACTGAAATTCCTCATTTTTCAAAGTAAAATTATATCATCCCTCTAGTGAAAACTGTGTGGGACACGCTCAGCTTCAACTCCCTCTTCTCTACTGTGATGAGAGCCCCGACCTGACGTGACTCAGCCCTCATCTCCTGCTGTCCTATTTGTAACTATCCTACAGTCACTCTGTCCTTTCACCACCTAGGTCATGGCAAGTTTTGGCAATTATCCATTAAGCTGCTATAAACATTCATGTGCAGGTTTTTGTGTGAAGGTAAGTTTTCAGCTTCTTTGGGTAAAAATCAAGGAGCACGATTGGTGGATCATATGGTAAGAGTATGTTTAGTTTTGTGAAAAAACAAAAAACAAAAAACTGCCAAGCTGTCTTCCAAAGTGACTCTATCATTTTGCATTCCCGCCAGCAACGAATGACACTTCCTGTTACTCTACATCCTCGTCAGCATTTAGTAATGGCAGGGCTTTGGATTTTGGCCATTTTATTAAGTATATAGTAGTATCTCATTGTTGTTTCAATTTGCAGCTCCCTAATGCCACATGGTATTAAGCATCTTTTCATGTGCTTATTTGCCATCTGCATATCTCTTCCAACGAGGTGTCTATTTAGGTCTTCTGCCCATTTTTTAATTGAGTTGTTTATTTTCCTATTGCTGAGTTTTAAGTGTTCTTTGCATATTTTGGATAACAGTCCTTTATCGGGGGGCGCCTGGGTGGCACAGCGGTTAAGCGTCTGCCTTCGGCTAGGGCGTGATCCTGGCGTTATGGGATCGAGCCCCACATCAGGCTCCTCTGCTATGAGCCTGCTTCTTCCTCTCCCACTCCCCCTGCTTGTGTTCCCTCTCTCGCTGGCTGACTCTCTCTCTGTCAAATAAATAAAATCTTTAAAAAAAAAAAAAAACAGTCCTTTATCGGTTATGTCTTTTGCAAATTTTATCTTCCAGTGCAGGGCTTGTCTTTTTTTCTCTTGATGGCCTGTCTCTGGAGACATTTTTGGTTGTCACAATTTGGGGGCTGCTCCTGGCATCCAGTAGGTAGAGTTCAGAGACGCTACTAAACGTCCTACGATGCACAGGTCAGTTTTTCACAGTAAAGAATTGTCCAGCCCAAAATGTTAACAGAGGTGAAGTAGAGAAGCCCGGACCCAGATAATTTCTTGGTTGAGAAGGATGGACAGACTGTTGAAGTCACCACCTGCAGGGGAGCCCCATGAAGGTAGGAACTTCGTTTTGTATTTTTCATCTCCGTATTTCAGCATTTCTGTCAATGAGCATTTGATGAAGTCTTTGCAGAGTTTTGAACAGAGAAGAGATATAAGCCAGCCCAGTTTTTTAAAAGATCACTTCAGCTGCCAGGTTGAGAAAAAACTATAAGGGGAGCAAAAGCAGAAGCAGTGAGATTAGTCTGGAGGCTGTTGAGTAATTCAAGCAAGAAAAGATGATGCCATGACTTTGGTGGTAGCCACGAAGGAGGTGGGAAGTGGTCAGAATCTGGATACTTTCTACAGATAAAGACCAAAAACATTTTCTGAATAATCAGATACAAGGAGCGAAAGAAGAAATGGAGTCTGTTATCAACTAAGATGGGGAAGATTGAGGGGGGGGTGGTTTTGTGGTAAAGATGGGGAGCTCATTTTTGGACATGTTGATTAAAAAGTCTTTATTAGACATCCAAGTAGTGAGGTCAAGTAGACATTCATCATAATAAATCTCTGGAAATATTCTTGTGGGAGCCAGCAGTGTGTGGAGAGTGAAGCCATGAGACGGGAGGAAATCAATTAGGGAGGGAGTGTGAGTAGAGGACAGAACCCAAGGCCGAGCCTGGGAGCATCCTGGCAGGAAGAACTCTGGAGAAGAGCAAGACCCAGCAAAAGACACGAAGAAGCAACCATGAGAGGGCGGAAGGAAGAACAAGCGAAGGTGGAATCCTGGAAAGTGAACGATCCATAAGACAGCGAGTCAAATGAGCCAAAAACTGGCCACTGGCTTAAGTAACGTGGACACCCCTAGTGACCTGAACAAGAGGAGTTTCAGTGGGGTTGTGGGTTGAAAGCCTGGTTGGATGGGTTAGAGAGGGACTGAGGAGAGCAGTGAATGACAGTGAGTAACAGTAACTCAAAGAGTTATGCTGCAAAGGGGAGCAAACAAATGGGGCCGTGGATAGGAAAGGACCAGAGAAGTCTTTCGGTAGGAGGAATTACAGCAGAAGAACCCAGTAGAAGGGGAGGTGATGAAAGAGAGAGAGGAGAGAATTGCTGGAGTAGATCAGAGCAGATGGGACTGAGTGCAGGAGAAAGGTGGTCTTTACACGGAGCTTGGCTAGTTTGGCAATGGTGAAGGGCAGTAACAGCATGTGGAAATGTGCTATCTGTCACACTAGACACGCTCGCTGGGACACTGCAGAAGGGCTGGGTGCCTTTGCAGGACCAGAGTAGGCAGAAGTCAATGTTGTTGTGAAACTTGTCCCTTGGTAACTTCAAACGTTCCTTTGTTAATGCATTCAGAGATCTGTTCTGGAGGTGACCATTTCCTTCATGAAAAGGCAAAGGGTGTATGTGTTTCCACGTTGACTCCCCCAGACAGACAGACACCCCAGTGGCATTTGAAGAAATCATCTAGGACCCTCTCTGTGTTTGGCCTCTAACCTTCTTCTATCCCATTTCCATATTGCCAAGCTCCTGCCCTTTGTCTTGAACTCACATTTTGGCCCTTTTTCTGGCTTTTTGGAATTGGCCCTGCATTCCGGTTCCTGGTTGGGTTTCAGTACTTCCTACTAACTTTGGCTAAGACTCATCCCCACAGCTCCTGGCTGCTTGAGCTGCCTGACCTGCTATTTCCAGCTCTTTGAAACCGAGTCCCTGCTTCGGCTTACTTGGCTAATGCCCCAGCTTGGATCTTCTTTATCGCCCCTCAAAAGGGAATAGATACATCCAGCGACAGCTGGGATTTTGTGGTGAAAACAAATTCAAAACAGCAAAGTGAATTACCACGGATAATATGTGTATATCTAGCTGTTAAGCATACTGCAGCCCAGGCTCATAAATCAATAACAGCCGAAAGTACCCTATTGATGAAACAAATCCATAGGATGCCGTCGTGGCCAGAATTCTAAGATGGTCTCCAAAAATTTCTCACACCTTCCTAAATTTTCACATCCTGCACAGTCTCTGGAACTGTGAAGAGGATGGATTTCACTCCTGTGATGAGGTTATGTTATATGGCACAGCTGACTGTTACAAAGGGAGATTGTCCGAGTGGGACTGAAACAGTCACACGAGCCCTTTAAAAGCAGAGAGTTTTTTTCCAGCTGGTCTTGAAATAATTTGGAGATTGAGAACACAAGAAGGACCCCACAGACAGGCCGGTGCTGGCTTGAAGATGGATGGAGCCAGGTCTCGGAATGGCAGGCAGCTCCTAGAAACTATGTATGAGCCCCAGCTGGCAGCCAGCAAGGAATTGGGGACCTCAGTCCTACAACCATAAGAAATGAAACCTGCCAACAAGAATGAACTTGGAAGTAGATTTTTACCCGGGGCCTCCAGATGGGAGCTCAGTCTGGCTGATTGATTTTAGCTTTATGAGATCCTGAGCAGAGAACCCAGCTATGTCATGCCACGCTTTTGACCTACAGAACTATGAGCTAATAAATGGGTATTGTTTTAAACGTCTAAATTTGTGATAACCTGTCACACACCAACAGAAGACGAACGCAAATGTCATAGATGAGTAGCGGTGCGTGCTTGGCAATTGGGTTTAAAAATTTTTTTTCATAAGATTTATTTATTTACTTATTAGAGAGAGAGAGAGAGAGCGGGGGTGAGAGAAACTCAAGCAGACTCCACACTGAGTGCAGAGCCCGGCACAGGGCTTGATCTCACGACCCTGAGATCAGGACCTGAGCCTAAACCAAGAGTCAGAACCTTAACCGACGGAGCCACCCAGGTGCCCCAGGAATTGGGTTTTAGAATGCCTTTCCAGACAAGATAGGTAGCCTATGGAGAGGAACTACAGAATGTTCCTGCAGTCTCTGGGAAAGGCAGATTCTACCTTTATCTTCTACTTCAAACCCTCAGTCCCTATGGGCTTATTTCCTTGGTTAACACTCCCTCTTCTCCCTTAGCTGCTCTGTTACCTGAGATGGACATGTGACATGTTTGGGCCTTGGTTTCTCACATGGCTATGGCTACTCCTTGAATCGTCCTTGATTCCACACAAGGACTGGAATAGCTCCTTACCCCAACGACCCTCCTTTTCCTTTCCCCACCCCAGGCCTGGACTAATGTTCCTTAAACTCTGAGCCCCGGTCTGGACCCAGCACACTGGGTCAGGTGGTGGGGGAGGTAGATGGGACTGCTCAAGCCTTACTTTTACAGAAGGAAAGCATCGCAAGTATGCAGTCACGTGGCAAGGCCTGGAACTCCAGCTTTGTTTTTTTCCATTGCGTTCATTTCTTCCTTACTTTGAGAGGAGTTAATACCAACAGCCCAAAATGGTGACATTGGATGTTCCAAATTTAATTTTTTTCTTTACCTTGGATATCTGATGTTTTAAAATGACATAGAAATTCTTTAGGTTTTATATCTAGAAATAGACCTTTAGATATTAATAAAATCCTAAAATTATAGACTTATGTAATCCTAAAATTATAAAATTAATGCTTTTTCTAATCCCACTGGGCTATGCTCCAGCTGGACCTAGTGGAGATGTCTCTAGACTTGCTATAGCCAAGATCAGCAAGGAACTGAGAAGGGGTAGGTAGAGTTTGGGCAGGAAACACCATAAGAAGACAAGGCTTTAGGACTTCAAAATCTCTCTGAGTGGATAAGAGAGGCCAGGGCTGGATTAGGACAGGCAGGAGGAATGAGAATAGGGGTAGCATGCCAAATTGGGGTCCAATGCTAAGAGCTACTGAGTTGGCATATCAGGTCCAACAGCAAGTGGATGGAGAAGCTGAAAACATTGGGTACCAAGGGACAGTTAGGGTGGAGAACTTACAATCACCGAGTTTTTACATTCTACTGAGCCATCATAACATGTTTTTTGCATCTGCATTTTCTTCTCAACTGCCTTATGATCAGGCACTACCATTTCCATTTTACAAATGCAGAAATGGAAACAACTCAGAATGGATAAAAGACTTATCTTGGATCACATACCTAGTAAAATTACAGAATCAGGATTAGAACTGACTTGAATTGGCGGCACCCCGTCATGCTGCTTCCTGATGGCTCCTCCCTTTAACAGAGGCACCACTGAATCCATAACAATTATACTAACTTCTATCCAATGAAAATTTCTTGAGCCCCTACTACATACCAGGCACTATACACAGTGCTAGGGAGATCTACCTCTCGAGGCTCTGTCGTCCATGGCCTAGTGGGAACTCATTAGAGAGTAGCACTGATAGGACCCGGGGATTTTTGTGAGCTCTGTGAGTGTGGTAGCGGCAGTAAAGACACATCAGGCATACTGAATGCCTGGTGTGCTTCAGACACCCTGCTAATGCCAGAAATGCCACAGACAGCAAAACAGTCCTCTTAGTTCATGACTACACCAGTTTCCTTGCTGTTGTTGTTCTGGGAGAAAGCCTTTGCAAACTTCGGAATGGTCCTGAAATGGTCTCAAAGTCTTGCAGGAGGTATCCTGAGGACTTGTTCCCTTCTAAAAGTAAAAGTAGACCAGTTGGCCTGGATGGGATCAGCAGAAATAAGCCAAGAGATTTCCAGTAAATACATGGCTGGGGAATTTGGGTAAGCTCCAAGCCCAAAAAGCCTCTGTCAGAGTCATGTGAAGAAAGCAGGGATTGTAACTATGAATGTTGGAGCCTAATCAATAAACCTCATCTAGACAGAGGTGTTTAAGGAAAAGACGATCTGACTGGAGCTTAACAACAGGATATTATAATGGAGATCCAGAATTTGTTCGTGTTAATCCACTACTGCCAACGAAAACAGAGAGTCAAACCACTTAGAGGAATATAAGCCACTGGGAGACAAGAGTGACTTTTTTCCTGGCCCATATGAGGTCTTTCTTAAAACAATCTCACTCTCTTTATTTCTAATTATAATCTTCTGATTAATATTTTGATTCTGGTATCAGAAATTGGAGTCTGGATTTCAAACAAGTTATTAAATGTCTTATTTATACACCTGTCATTTATAAATGTGATTCACATAAGACAACCGCAGAGAAGTTGAATGGTCAACTTATAAAAGATCTTACAAGATGGTAATATCTAGGCACAGTCATTTCCCAGGATCTGGTCCATAGATCTGGAAGAACTGGAGAGGCGAAGAATCTAAATTTTGAAACTAAGGACCAGAAGCTGGGAGAGGGAAATGATGCCCGGTATTACCATCCCAGTGACACTTTTGAGAGCTTTTTCTGTCCCTTTCTGTAATATCTTTGTGACTTTGCTAATTGCAAAAAGCCCTAAGAGAAAATTCTTTTAAGGTGGGATTACTACTAAATAATAGGCCATGACTGACATTGACTTCCTTCTTAGCCACTTTAGCGTTCTAGAATATTGTGAGGCTTCTGTCCCAGAACCTGCAGGTAGAATGCAGCCCTTGGACATTATGCTGGTTGATTTGTACAACATCTTCTTTTTTACCATGGTCTTTCTTCCTTAAGAATTGGCTTTCCACATCCTTGAATTTGCAATCAGAAAATTGAATCTATCGCCATGGAGCCAAAGGCAGAGTTATCTGTGTTGATCTGCAAAACCTCTGAATGATGTTTTTCTTGTAGCCTCCTGACCTTATTGGAAGCCCGCTGTTTAGAGGCAGTGTTTATGTTAGAAACAACCGCTTTGATATCTCTGGCAGGGAGTGAAGCTCTTACTGGCTACAGTCTTCCCTTGGGTGCCCACAATGAGTAATTTAAGTGGCATTTTGGGGGACATGCATTCTAGATTTCAATGTTGATGTTCAGTGACTACAACATAAGAGAAAGGCTTACAGCAGGCTATGGATTCCATTTCAGAGGTATAACTGGTGGAACTTATCCACAATATGCTTTTTATTTTTATTTTTTTTTTATTTTTTATGTATTTATTTATTTTTTTGATGTAAAGTTCGATAATTCATTAGTTGCGTATAACACCCAGTGCACCATGCAATACGTGCCCTCCTTACTACCCATCACCGGTCTATCCCATTCCCCCACCCCCCTCCTCTCTGAAGCCCTCAGTTTGTTTCTCAGAGTCCAGTCAAGCAGAGAAAGACAATTATCATATGGTTTCTCTCATCTATGGAACATAAGAACTAGGAAGATCAGTAGGAGAAGAAAGGGATAAAGAAAGGGAGAGTAATCAGAAGGGGGAATGAAGCACAATATGCTTTTTAAAAAATATTTTGTAATTGTGCTAAAAAACATAAAACATGACGTTGACCATCTTATTCATTTTTAATTACACAGTTAAGGGGTGTTAAGTATATTCACACTTTTGTGCAATGGATCTCTAGAGCTTGCAAATCTGAAACTCTGTATCCATTGAACAAATCCCCATTTCCCCGCTCCCCCAGCCCCCGGCCACCTCCATCCCACATTACGCTTCTGTGTATTTGACTCTTTAGACACCTTGTAGAAGCAGAATCCTACAGCCTTCGTCTCTTCGTGCCTGGCGAACGATATGCTTTTGATCATGGCAACACTTCCTCACCCCAGTTCCTCAGCCGTGCGTTCCTTTAGCTGAGAAGCGGCAAAAGTTGTTATTTTGTCATCATGGTCACAGTGAACGTGCACTTTGGGGCTGTTCCATGCGCTAACAACTTCACGTTCAGCATCTCGGTTGGTCCTCACAACAGCCCTTAGCGGTGGATACTCTGACTACCTCCATGTTACAGATGACACAGGGCTGTAAGACTGGAAAGGTTGAGTCACCGGCCCAGGGTCACGCAGGTAGCAGGTGTCATTCCTGGCATCCACAGCCAGCTGGTCAGACCTCTCAGCCTGCACTCCTTGTCAGTAGACCACACTACTTCTCAGCAATGTCTGTCATTTGCCAGGGATACAATGATCTTCTCTTCCATATTTCTATGTTATCTCCTTGAGACAGAATAGATGTTGCTCAGATGAGTACCCTTGTTATGCTAACACCCAATTTTGCAGAATCTTCAAAGCAGTCGTCGTAAGACAAGGTTTACCCACATTTTTTCAAGGAAGCTTAATACGGTTAGTGGAACAAACGCCCCAGATTCTCCATGCACCCGAGCTCGTCTGTATCTGCAGTGGATAGTTTCTGGGCTCCTGGCAGCTTCTCTCAGTTGTTCTGAGTGAGACTGTCTCTGTCTCCCAAACCATGCCAGCTTGCCCAACCAGCATGCAGGGCAGCTGGGAACACTGGGGATGTACCGGCAGGGATGAGAGTAAGGGGATAAAGGCCCTAGCTGTGCTGGGCATTACTCCTCCCCTGCATTCCTTCCTCCTAGCGTTTCTGCCTCTCCCGCTGCCCTCATTTGCACCTCCTGGGATGACTCAGTAATGACCTCCAAGTTCTTGTCTGGAGTGTGCTAGGGAACCCAAACCAAGACATTTAGCAGACACTTAGCAAACCATGCCAGCTACTGCCCAGTTTGTGGTTTTGCTGTTGCTGTTTTTAAAAGAATTGCATCCTCAGACCAGTTGTCCGTTGGAATATCAAGGAATGCGCAGCGTTGACCGTGCGGCATTGGGCCAATAGGACTGAGCTAGGAAGTGCAGAATTCACAAGGAACTGG
The DNA here is from genome assembly GCF_017311325.1 of Ursus maritimus. Lineage (NCBI taxonomy): Eukaryota > Metazoa > Chordata > Mammalia > Carnivora > Ursidae > Ursus > Ursus maritimus. The sequence continues at coordinate 23,041,904 of NW_024425564.1, forward strand.
CCAGCCTCGTACAACAGGCTCTAGTACACAGAACAGACACTGGATCATTTTAAACAACAGACAGCACAAACGAAATTGGAACTGAAGCCTATGTGTCATTGTTGGCTCTTTACAGCATAAATGAAATGCAAGCTGAGCACATCTAAAAGGCATATCATTTCCTCTCTCTCTGAGTAAGCCACCTGTGGGTCTCTGTTTATTGGTACTAAGAGCACCATAAGCGGTGATACAATGGGTCTCCGTGTATTTTCTATGTACACTACTGCTGAGCTAGACCCAGTATTTAAGGGAAAATAAAACAGTAAATGCATGGTACAAATAGATTTTATTAAAGAAACATTTCTCTCCATCAAAAGGGAAATAACCACATTGAACTCATTAGGAAATGGTGAAAACATTATTTTATCGCAGTCCTGAGCCGCTGCTTCTAGTCTCAAGGATTAATTGAAAGTCAATCAATCTTAAACAATCAAGCAAGTACCCTGTTGAACATCACCTTTAAAAAGCCATCATATGCAGGTCACCCTACGGAAACATGGCATCCAAGACTTATATGAGAAAGAAGGTGCTTTCAGGGTTCAGGTATGTAACCTATGCTGAACCCATGAAGTCTGGCTCAAGAAACTCCCAAACAAATTATCAACTGCTCAAATCAAATACAATAAAGTGATTCCAGAAGGAAATTTAGTGCTTTCATTTTCTCAAAATAAGTTGGTTTCAAGGGGAAAAGATGAACAATGGAACAAAGACAAGTAAAATATGGGATGATGCCAATTGTTGTTGTTTTTTTTTTTAAGAGTCAAAACTAGATAGAAAATGACCACAGTGTCAATTTCACTGAGAAATTTCCCTGAATCTCCTCCTGCCGTGACCACCGTCAAAAAAGAATTATGGAAGAAGAATAGGATTACTCAAAAGGTAAAGTCAAAATGACTGATTCTCTTCCCTTCCATGATAACAATCACTTAAACAACAATGGAACAAAAAACAACGCTGAGAAAGAAGAGAGGAGTTTCTTAATTTAGTTTGAAATGTTTCCATCGGAATGAAGTCAGAAGCACTCGCTTTGTTTATCGACAGTCTTATCTATCTCTAGGTGTGTCAGTCTTATCTATTTTTAAAATAGAAGGTTATTGAGCATAAGGATTGTGATTTACTAATATGCAACACAGTGAAATTTGGTGTATAAATCTAGAAACCATTTTCTCTGCCCTGATCTGTAGCGTTGACTAATTCTACCCTCTAATAAGCAACGCTGAGTCATTACTGAAATGCGCGTGTTTGGGAATGTGGATGTTCTGAACACATCCCAACTCGAAGGGGCACCACCTGTACGCTTGGACAATACTCTGAGGTGTCACCTACCACTGAGCGAGTAAGGCAGTAAGGCAGAGAAGGGGTCCAGGAGAACTTTACCCTGGATAGCCATCAGGGAAGAAACCATCATATATATATATAAGGCCAGTTTTGTCAACCTTTGAGTATTGGCATTCTAAATCCTTGACCTTTATTTGAAAAAAATATAATGTGACACCATTTGAGTGTTTAAGGTAATGAATGCAGGAAATATTGAAAGTGAAAAATGGGAATTAAGCTTTTTCTCCGTGAGCTTACACTTCAACAGAGAAGCCATATTATACATTTTTTATGGAAAGTAGTAGAGAGAGAGAGAGGAAGTTAAATAATCTGGAGGTTAGAGTCAAAGTACAAAAGAGAAAAGGATCTAGAATGACTCCTGGATTTCTGGCCCAAGGTACTGTGTAGCCATCTGCTGAGATGGGAATAGAAATGCCCCACAGGAACAAGGATTCAGTGAAATAGGAACAAGGATTAGTGAACCATTTATGAGTTGCTATCAATGATTATGAAGATGGTGTGGAATATGTGGCTTTAAAATGTCCCTAAAATTGACATGTTAAAAGAAATCATTGAGGGGCACCTAGGTGGCTCAGTCATCTAAACATCTGCCTTCCGCTCAGGTCATGATCCCGGGGTCCTGGGATCGAATCCCACATCAGGTCCCTGCTCAGCAGGGAGTCTGCTTCTCCCTCTCCCTCTACTGTTCCCCTCATTCATGCTCTCTCTCTCTCAAATAAATAAATAACATCTTTAAAACAAAAAAGTCATTGATGTTAGCATGCGTTTTTGGCAATTGGCTTCTTGTTCTAAAATGCAGTGAAATCTTTCATACACCACACACACGCACACACATTCCCACATGACTCCTGTCCAAAAGTCACAGTATGCGTAGTTCAGAATGGGGATCTGTTTGTCCCCTTAGAGCACAGAGCAGCTGTTCTAACTTCCCTTCTTCGCGGAATGTGGTCATCTTGTCTGTGGTCAAAGGACCATCTATTTACTGCCTCTGACCACCTTTAAGCTGTCGCTGGGGCTAAAGCAACCACTTATCTCCTGGGCACTCTACTGAGTTATTTTTTTTGCTTGACCAGTTCCTTGGCGGATCTTTGTTTCTTGGCCTTTACACGAACACAGAAACAAATACAAATTGGCCTCTTTTCAACATCTCCATCAACCACAGGGCTCCACGGGACCCGCGGCGGCCACGGTGCCCTCCCCTCTGCTCAGTGAGTTGAGAGCTGGGAGCCACGAGTGGTCAGCCCCTGCCTTCTTGCCCCTGGGGAGTGGGCTGGGCAGTTTTGTCCTGACCAGTCCCAATTCCAGTCACTTCAGAAGTCTGAAGTCGTCAGCTGTCTTGACTTCTGAGAAACAGGCTAAAGGCAAGCCTGTTCAAATATAAAAGTTATTTTTTTTTTACCTTAGCTCCTGCCAAGAAGTTCTTGAAACGATGATTTTCATGCCATAACAAATCTGAAAAAAATAGCAAATAGATCTTACACTCGCTTCCTATTATGAAGGGGTTGGGATGCTGTGTTCAGAAGGCTGTGTTCTGAAGGCAAAGAAAAACCCTAGAAGGTTTTGGATAGAAGATGACAGCCTGCCTTTTTCTCATGCTCCTCTTCCCCGAGATAAAAGATGTTAGCTTAGGAGATTCCAGCCTGAGATGGAAGCACTACGCTCCGGCCTCCCTTGTTCCTCCAAAGTGGCTTCATTGCGCCCATGGTTTCCGTAGGAGTCAAGAGGATGACCACTGAGGACAGTAAGACTGCCCCATGTAGTTTTGTTGCCGTTGCTGTTTTTCATTTCGTCTGTACCAGATTGTTCGCTGATATAATATGATCATCCACTTCTCTGGGTTCTCCCCCATTTCTCTACTTCTGGTATGCCTTCCTCCCTCCTAGTGGACACGTGATATCTTATGCCTTTGCCATTCTGGCCCTTTGGAAAGCATTCTGACTTCCCTCATCTCCATGGTTATACCAATGATTAGATACCTTCATTCTCATTCCTGGCATACAGCATGGTGGTTATTGTACGCGACCGTCGCGTGGACTTGCTGTATTTATCCCCAGAAACTAGCAAGGAACCTGATGCTTCTTAGACTCAGTAAGCATTTGTGGGATGCGATGGAACTCTTTGGATTAAATAAGGGTAACCTGGCTGATATTTTTCTTTCTTCAAGCACTTCAGCCCCCTTGGGGTAAAGCAATATTACCAGCATTATTGGACCAGAGATGGTAGACAATGAAATATCAGAGAAACATACTCCAACTCCCCAAATTTCAACATTTGTACCCCCCCTCCAAGAATACCAAATGATAGGTAGTAAAAAGAGAAAACCAAAGGAAGTATCCAGGATTTACACAAAGCAAATATCAGGAAAAGATATAAGTTAAGTAAGGATGGGGAAAAAAAGAGAATTATCTGTATGCTACCATTTTTTCCAGTTCATCCTACTTTTTCCAGAATCTGCCCCCCCCCTTTTTTGTATGGGGTTCTTTCTTCTGCCTATCACAGGACAACTCTTGGTTAGGCCTGTTCCTCTCTCTGCTGTCAGACACACCTGTCTTGGCCAAGTAATTAGTTTGGTTCCTGTATAGCTGTTCCCCTGCCTCCCATTTCCCAGTCTCTGATGGTCTTTTTCTGCATGTCCTTAAATTGCATTTTCTCTCATTTGCTCTCTGTGACTTTGTCAATTTCCTCTGTTCTTTTGAAGTGTTATTTTCTGTATGATAATTGGCCTTCTTTATTTCAAACTGACTAATTGGGGAACTCCGTATTTCCTATACATCATTTTGAATACAGAGTTCAAACATCATTATAGCAGAGCCTACCAATTACTTTATACATGCTGCTTAAGAAATAATGCACTTGCTGGGGGGCCTGGGTAGAGCAGTCAATTAAGCATCTGGCTCTTGGTTTGGGCTAGGTCATGATCTCGGAGTCTTGGGATCCAGCCCCACATCAGGCTCCATGCTGAGCATAGAGTCTGCTTGAGATTGTCTCCCTTTCCCTCTGGCCTCCTGCTCCTGCTCTCTCTCTCTAAAATAAATTTAAAAGAGAAAGGAGAAAGAAAGAAAGAAAGAAAGAAAGAAAGAAAGAAAGAAAGAAAGAAAGGAAGGAAGGAGGGAAGGAGGGAAGGAAGAAAGAAAAGAAGAGAAGAGAAGAGAAAAGAAGAGAAGAGAAGAGAAGAGAAGAGAAGAGAAGAGAAGAGAAGAGAAAAGAAAAGAAAAGAAGAGAAGAGAAGAGAAGAGGAGAGAAGAGAAGAGAAGAGAAGAGAAGAGAAGAGAAGAGAAGAGAAGAGAAGAGAAGAGAAGAGAAGAGAAGAGAAGAGAAGAGAAGAGAAGAGAAGAGAAGAGAAGAGAAGAGAAGAGAAGAGAAGAGAAGAGAAGAGAAGAGAAGAGAAGAGAAGAGAAGAGAAGAGAAGAGAAGAGAAGAGAAGAGAAGAGAAGAGAAGAGAAGAGAAGAGAAGAGAAGAGAAGAGAAGAGAAGAGAAGAGAAAAGAAAAGAAGAGAAGAGAAGAGAAAAGAAAAAAAGGAGGCAAAAGTAGCCAATATTAAAACTGGATTTTGCTGTGCACTCATGCGAAAAAAAAATTTCAAGAGCACAGAAATTAAAGACAAATACAAAAGAGGGAGAAGAAAGCAAGCCCTTGCCAAAAAATAAAAGTAAATATGCGTGAGGTGACGATGATGTGTGAATTAACTCGACGAGGGGCACCCTTTCGCACTGTATCTGTATACCAAATTATCACATGTACACTTTAAATGTCTTCAATTTTATTTGTCAATTTTACCTCAGTAAAGCTAAGGGAAAATAATGCAAATTAGTCAAGTAATTTTTAATTTTAAGAGCACTTAGTACTCCTTATGTTTTAATGAACAATTATAAGTAATTTTAATCCTTTTTTTTCTAATTTTGCGTTCACATTTTTACATTATTTAGTTTAATGAAAGCTCTAAAATTGATTGAGTCCCACAAAACCTGTATCTCACCCCTGGATCCAGACTTAGAGAATTCCTTTTGAGTATAAGCAATTTATTTTTCATATTCAAAATCTTTATCTGGAACTTATTTTAGATTACGGGATGGGGTGAGAAATTTGCCCTTTTCCCCCCCAAAATGGTTAGCCAATTGTTTTAAAACCATTTTTAAATAATATGTTTTGTTTTCCTATTGCTAATAAAGATCATCTCAGCATATATTAAATCTTTATGCTTGGAACTCTAGGATTTTTATCCTGTTTTACCGTTCTATTTCAGTTCCACTTTTAACTATTATATTTTGTTAATGTATTTTGAAAAACATGAGAGAAAAATCTCTCCTCAGGTTTAGTTTCCAAAATGTTCATGGTTTTTGCAGTTTGTTTATTTTTGTTGTTGAACTTTGATATCATTCAGTCATGTGTTATAAAAAGAAGCCCACTAGAATTCTGATAAATCTGTATGTAACTCCACAAAACCCAGTGACAATATTGAGTCTTCTAATCTGACAACATCACTTCTTTGTAGTCGCCCTTGGAAAATGTTGTAAATGTTTTCCTACGGAGCCTCTGCATTTCTTTTTTTTTTTTAAGATTTTATTTATTCGACAGAGATAGAGACAGCCAGCGAGAGAGGGAACACAAGCAGGGGGAGTGGGAGAGGAAGAAGCAGGCTCATAGCGGAGGAGCCTGATGCGGGGCTCGATCCCATGACGCCGGGATCACGCCCTGAGCCGAAGGCAGATGCTCAACCGCTGTGCCACCCAGGCGCCCCGGAGCCTCTGCATTTCTAATTCAGTATATGTCTAGGTAATTCATACTTGCACTTGCTGTTGTGAAGGGTTCTCTGCTTGGTTATCATTGGTTATTATTGGAAAACTGTTTTATAGTGAATAGGTCTGTGTCGTGCGTTTCACAAATGGCCATTTTACTAAGGTTTCTTATTTATTGGTGTAATTTTTCAACTGCAACCTGGTATCCACTTGATACTTTCTTTCATCTGAGTACTTCACAGCTTACTGAGATTTTCTCATTATATTGGCTAAGATTCCAACATCACAAAATAGGAGATAACTGTTTGTATCAGTATTTATGACTTTATAGGAATACCTCCGAAAGAGAGAGAGAGAGAGAGGGAAGGAGGGAGGAAGGGAGACATAGAAAGACCCATCTAAGTATCTACATATTTATTTGCATTTGTATTTGTGTATGTGTGAAGAAAAATATATGTATATGTGAAACATTCAAGGACTATTCTTTCTACTTTCTTTAAATACATTATCGAACATGGATGCTGAACTAAAGTGGGTATTTTTGGAGGACATCTATTGACATGATTTTTTAATCATTTGTATCTATTACGTTCATAGATTTCTTGCTACATGATCCTTGGTTCCAAGAATAAACCCTACTATAGTAGTAATTTGTTGTTCTTTAATACATCTAGATGGATGATATTTTATTTAGGATTTTTTCTCCTCTATAATCATAAGTGAAATTTAGCTGTAGTTTTCTTTCATTGTGATAATTTTATCAGGTTTTGGTATAAGGTTAAAATAAACTGGGAAGATTTCCATCTTTCTTTATGCTCTGGGACATTTTAAATTGCAAAAGAACTCTATAATTTCAGAGTTTAAAATAACATCCATAAAATCATCTGGTTTTGGCAAATTTGGGGGGATAATTATCTTTTTCAATTTTATTCACGATGGATCTTCTGCACATTGAGCCAATTTTGGTTATTTATATATCCCAGGCTGACAATCTATTTCTTTATGATAGTCTAACTCAGTCGCATCAGGTTTCATAGAGAAGTGGCTCCCAATGGTTTATCCTTGCACCCTATCAAGTAAATATGCCTGAGGAAGCACCCCGATATACTTATTTACTAATTTCACATATTTACCATTTACTATATTCATGGGTTACATTCATTATAAAACCAACTTGGTAATAGAAAAAAACGTAAGGATAAGATAAAGATGAAATAAACTATTTTAAAGTCATTTTTCATTTTTGTAGCCCAATAAAAAGTTTTTTTAGTAAAAATAACCTTTTTGCGCCTCTAAAACAGTTTTTTTCCTGTTTTATTGAGATTTAATTGACATATGACACTGTATTAAATTTGTGTACGCTGTGTTGATTTGACATACACATTGCAAAATGATTAGCTAATACCTTCATCACATCACATAATTATCATTTGTTTTTGGTGGTGAGAACATTTAAGATCTATTCAGTAGGAGCTATCAAGTATGTAATACCGTATTATTAGCTATCATCACCCTGCTGTATATTGGATCCCCAGAAATCATTCATCTTATAACTGGAAGTTTATACTCTTTGATCAACATCTCCCCATTTCTCCCACCCCCTGACCTGAAATAGTCTTAATATTTTAGTAAGAATCATGTGATTAAATAGGCTTTTTTTCTACATTTTAATCTTCATGTTATACATTGTGATACAGAGATCAAAGACCTTTTTCTAAATTCAATTTGCTTTGATTTTTTAAAGATTTATTTATTATGGAATTTGGTAACTATCAACATTTTAAAAATAAAACGTAAATCACATTATATCCAGGGGCATCCCAATGCCGTAACAATTTGATACCTACCACCATCCATTTTTTAAAATATATGAATCACATTTTATTTAACAATGGGAAACTGTGTTCCGTCCCTTTTTTCCTTGGATTTATATTTCTATTCTGTTTCCACTACTCCCTCCCCCGGAGAATTTGTTTTAATATATGTTTATTTTTGAAACTCTACGTTTATCGCCATTATTTTCTACAATAAAAATATGCACATAAATTGAAAGTTTAATTTTATAATTACCTGTGAAGGACAGAAGGCTCTAAGTGTTAATTGCCTCTTGGGTAGAACCATCATTGCAATTGTTAGGAGTACATGATTGGTCAAAACAACTTAACTATATTACAAATTTCCATAAATAATCATGAAACAATTTTTTTTAATCATTGGGGAAAAAACGCTTAACGACATGAATAAGGTTGGGTTGTTTTGCTGTATTAAAGATAAATATTGCTTATGGCTTGAATGAGACAGGGCCCACGGTTCTATTTATATATTTCATGTTTCTAGATGTAAGCCCCGAGAAACCTTGCTCGTATAAATAGATAGGAATAGAAGTTTTATTTTAGCAATGCTGTTCAATTTGTTTAACCACTTCTGGATCATATGCCAAAAAGTCACCCACTGATGAAATTACTTTTAATAATCTATCTTTTGACAATTCTAATTCATTCTTCAATTTTGTTGAAAGCCAAGAATGGATGTGTTACCCGGTCATTATAGTTCATTCACTTAGGCTTTATTGAGATCTACCAAATGATTATTATATGAGTCAGCCTTTGCTGTGTAACCAACAAAATCTCAGTGGCATATAACAAAAAGTGGTTATTTCTGTCCCTGGCAAGTATGTAGGTCAACTGGGGCAATTCTGGTCTATTCTGTGTGTTGCCTTTCCAGGTCTAGAATGAAGGCACAGTAAGCATGTTCTCCTCACGTGTGCACATTAATAACTGGGCGCAGAGTTGGAACATTGCCCCTCTGCCCACATTCCATTGGCCAAAGAAAGTCAGATGACCAAGCCCAGTGTCATTGGGGTGGGATGGATAGACTTCTCATGGATGACATATGGGGTGGGGGAGTGAATGTTTACTGACCAATGTAATCTACCATGCCTGTTCTTTTTGTTGTTGCTTTTTGTTTAGGATTTAGTTTTTTCTTAGTGGCAACATGTTCAAAACAATATATTAGAAAGTAATGGTAGATTAAGAAAGGCATAAGGGAGGCTTCCGAGACACTAGTCATGCTCTGTTTTTCACTTGGGTGGTAAAAAATAACGGTTTAACGGGTGGTAATTCATTAAACTGTACACTCGTGATCCGTACACTTTTTCTGTAGGTATGTTATGCTTCAAATAAGAGTTTATTTTTGAATGAGGAGTTGAGAAAATTCTTTTTCATTTCAGAACCTTTTTCAATACAGTATTTTTATAAAGATTCTTTTTACCGTGTGACAACCTTTAAATATGTATTTTATTAATATCTCTAGAACTATAGATTTAGGGCATTCAACTTGTGGAAAATATCTGTTCTGAAACTTACTTAGCAAAGCTATCCCTTGTTTTCAAATCTATCAAGTGAATCAGATTTAGATTTATTTTGCATCAGAAAAACACTCGCCGCATTTTTCAGTTTAAATAAATATGCTAATATTTATTTCAAGGAATGTTTATTTTTAAAAAACACTGCAAAGTAAAATATGGGATGTTTTTTGTAATGTGGTTTACTAATAGTGATTAAGATTAAAATTGGGTGGATTCAATACGATAAATTCATCCACTTTATAAGTTAAAAAACAAGAATAAATCTATACATTTTTTAATATATTAATATCTAGTAGTACAGTGTAGTGTATAGCTAACTCGATGTTATTATGAAAGGAGAAATATAGTAAAATCATGGTATCTATTAAATGTCATACACATGCGTGTATTTAGACTTTGACGTTGGTTTTTAGAATAATTAACTAAAAATCATGTATAAAGATCTAAAAATAGCTTTATTAATTTTGTTCACACTATAAACATTTCTACATTTCATGAAAGAAGATTTTATATACTGCTAAAAGTTATTTTAGAAGCTATCTTATTAATTTGAAATTTTGATGAAGTAGAAAAAAGTAAAAAAACTTGACGATGAAATAAATATTTTAAAGATATGACTTGATATAATAAGCCTTAACAAATTATTGAGTACCATATACCAAATACAAACAAAATTTTTTTTGAACCCCAGTTTCTTTTAAAGCAAATAGTACCGCTGATCTGCACCTGTTCTTAGAATATGCTTTTTTTTCTAGTCAGTGAGTCTTGGGGATGAGTGTTGAGAATAGCCAAAGAAAATTGCTTACCTGTAAGCAAATGAAAGAAAAAAGAAACAGCCATCTCAGCAACAACATGTCTTACCAATGTCCCCTTTCCTTTGCCCCCTCTAACCTTTCCCTCCGAGAGCAATGCACTTTTTGACAACCCTTTTTAGAAGCAAGAGGAGAGACTGTAAAAGATAATATCCATCACTCCCCTCTCCCTGGAAGATCAGATTTCAAAACAATCTCCCATGAGCAAAAGACTCGTTTCTGATACACTGGCTGTACCTTGAAAAAGAAATATGTATGAGAGGGGCGCCTGGGTGGCACAGCGGTTAAGCGTCTGCCTTCGGCTCAGGGCGTGATCCCGGCGTTATGGGATCGAGCCCCACGTCAGGCTCCTCTGCTGGGAGCCTGCTTCTTCCTCTCCTACTCCCCCTGCTTGTGTTCCCTCTCTCGCTGGCTGTCTCTACCTCTGTCGAATAAATAAATAAAATCTTTAAAAAAAAAAAAAAGAAATATGTATGAGAGAGGAAAAAACTAGAAATCCCATAGATTTTTATTGATGGGGGGGGGAATCTTTCAGGGTAGTCTTAATGCTGTTCACTGAACCTGTCCAGACTTTCTACTTTCCATGGTCATGGTAGACTCAGTGAGACCAACAGACTAGTTCTGGCCACTGCGTTGTAACGGAAAATGACGTATGTCCTTTCCAAGCAGGATCACTAAGTTCCACTAGGAGACCTTCCAGAGTTCTCTTTTCTTTCTGCCATGATGATTAGCAAGCTTCGTCCATTGACGACCCGGGTCACAAAGTGAGGATGTGATACAAAGACCCAAACCTCCCCTAGTGGAGAGCACAGCATAAATGAGAAATAAACATCTGTGTTTTAAGCCACTGAGATTTTGAAGTTTCCCAGACCATCCTAACCAATTCAACTTTCTTCTGTAAAGTGGGACAAGGCTATTTTGAAAGGGGAGATAAGAAAAAAGAAACCTACATTACACCAGGGAAGAGGATATAACAGAGTTGTTCTCTGTATATTGTGTCCTTTAAACTATTCACATTGTATCCCCTTTAAAAAGTCTCTACTTAGCCCAGTGTGAAAACTCCTGGTTTAAAAAAAGAAAAAAAAATCTTTTAAATACTTTGCCAAAAGGCAACTGGGGGAAACCTCTGGGGAACACAGAATATATTCATAATAATTCCTCAACTCATTTCAGAGAATTGTAAGGATCCTATTATTTTAAATAATTTAGCCTGAATACCATTTAGCTAAGTATATATTAACCAAATATGTGTCTATACACTGAAAGTGAAGAAAAGCCAAGGACATCAACGTCAACACCACAGCAGGGTGAAACCCTGACCTCCCCTCACCTACCAAAATGACACAGGCCTGACATACAGACTAAGTGAGGGTCCACTCTGAACTATGAGCTTCAGTATTAGGAAAGTTTATTCTCAAAATTTAATTTAAAAAAACATAAAAGTAGATTTTCCATGATTTTACTTGCAGACCACTATGGACCGTTTCTTTGGACGCATCCACATCACTCTAAAAGGTATTCTTCTCAGTTTAGAAGAGTATTCTCTTCTAAAGTCGAATTAAATCTCTTTTAATCTGTGGTTAAATCTTCTTTATTGTTACTAATTATAGGTATTTGTACTTTTGTTCTTATTTTTCTTAATTGACCTTGCCAGGTATTTATCAATTTTGTTGGACTGTGTAAGAAATAATCTCTTGTATCAGTCAATTTTTTATTCTTTTGATTTCTTATTACACTTTTACATTTAATAATTATTTCTGTTCCTTTTTTTAGGTTCCTTTTGTCGTGATATTAGCTTCTGGAGTTAAATACTTATTTTGTTGTTGTTGTTTTATTCTTTGTGGTTTAGTGATGTAAAAAAAAAAAGCATTTAAGATTTCAGTTATAAAATGAATAAATTCTGGGGATCTAAAGTACAATAAAGTGACCAGAGTTGATAATCCAGTACTCCATACTTGAAATCCTGAGAGAGTAAATCATAAGTATTCTTACCAAACACACGCACGCACGCACGCACGCACACACAGACAAAATGGTAACTATGCGAGGTGATGGATAAGTTAATTCGTCTGATTGGGTCATCGTTTCAAATGCATATGCATATCATGTCATAACATTGTATACCTTAAGTATATAGAATTCTTACTGCTCAATGATATCTCAATAAAGCTGGGGGCAGGAAGCATTAAAGACGACTTTTTCTTTTTTAAATATTTAATTAATTAATTTATTTATTTAGAGAGAGAGAGAGAGCACATGAGTACAGCGGGGAGCAGAGGGAGAGAGAGAGAGAGAGAATCTTAAGCAGGCTCCATGCTCAGCACAGAGCCTGATGTGGGGCCCAATCTCATGACCCGGTGTTCATGACCTGAGCCAAAATCAAGAGTCAGATGCCCAACTGAGCCACCCAGGTGCCCCAAGATGACTTATTCTCCTCAGAGTATAGCTTTCGTTGTACCGATGATAAATGTTTTTGTTATGGTCCATGTCTAAATATATCAATAATGTTTAAATCTGCAATTGCATATTTGATTTCTTTTTTATTTTTTTACTCAAACGTCACTTAGAAAAGTGTTTTAATATTTTCACTTAGTTGGGTTTAGAGGAAGAAAGGTTTGGGTTGGTTTTTTTTTTTTTTTTTTTTTTTTTTTTTTTGAATCTTGAGTTCTGCATCCAGCACTGTCACAAAATCTACTTACATCACTTCTGCCTTGGAGAGTTTATCAAGATTATTCTCAATCATTGATTTGGGAAAGAGGTTGTCATGGGTTCTGGATTTGGGATTTAATCTGTAGTTCTTTCTTGCTCGATGTAGGACTAGCACAATTCTTAACAAAAGAAGTTCCATAACCAAGCTTGAATTAGCTGCACTATGATGTATCGAGATCATTCTCAAAGAAAACGTCCATCCTCAAAGAACAAAACTCACAAAACACCATCATTGATGGTACGGGTTCCTCTACTTCTTGGAACAGGACAGGATAGCCCCTGATTTCCTTGAAATCATCACTCTAGTTGAGAAAAACAGCAGTAGAGACGTCATCCCGTGCACACCAGGCCATTTTGTTTTGCCTCAGAGTCAGCGGAGGGTGGGAAAATGGGATAAAGTATTTGATGACCAGTACCAGAAAAGTGATCGTACTAGTTAGCTGTCTCACTCACCCATGGATCGTGACTCCCCTGCTGTGACCAGGGTCAGAGTGGCCTGGGAGATGGTACACGACACATTTCAGCCTACACAGGACAGGAATATTCTCCAAAATAGCTCTGCTACAGGAAATAAAAATACAAGCTCTCCAAGAACACCTGCTCAAAAATTTCTTGAATTAATGATAAAAGTAACTTTTATTTATTTATTGAGTCTATTTTGTACCAATAGGATGGAAGAAGTTGAGGTCCTTCCTTACCTAACATCCAACCTGGGAGAAGGAGTGTTGGCTAAACAAGCCTCTCATTTCCTTCTTAGCAGATCCTTGCAGGGACCTGCTTCACCATGACTGATGTCAGAATTCTGCCATTCTGTGGGTACTAGAAAGGTAGGGGTATTCTCTCTTTCTAAGAGGGGAAGTGTTATTTATATTTATTGAATTATCACTGCTAATTATATTATTAGATCCTGCATCTTCATACTTACATTGTTGTCTGCTTGATGGTACTCCTTGCCTCAACTCAAAGAGTGAGTTGAGAATTTGATTTTAATGGCAACAGTAATAAAAGTTACGTAACAGAGAATGGAGTCAAAGTTATGAAACAGGTAATGGAAAATGGAAATGTTGTGACTTCAGCCCCTTCCAGTTCTCTCCTTCTGAAGTATTAACTCAATGTTAGAAGTTCTGGGGTATGTTCTTCCATATCTCTTTTACAAATATATACAAACAAATGCTGAGATGTTGGGGTTTTATGGGATCATCCTACATATATTAATGCCACAATTTTCTTTGAAGGAGAATTTTTCTAGTGTTCTTTATGTGTATATTTTATGCAACACTATTTACATATAAAAATTATGACTTCACGGGGCGCCTGGGTGGCACAGCGGTTAAGCGTCTGCCTTCAGCTCAGGGGGTGATCCCGGCATTCTGGGATCGAACCCCGCATCGGGCTCCTCCACTGGGAGACTGCTTCTTCCTCTCCCACTCCCCCTGCTTGTGTTCCCTCTCTCGCTGCCTGTCTCTATCTCTGTCAAATAAATAAATAAAATCTTAAAAAAAAAATTATGACTTTACAAGTTTTATTGTATCAGTATAAAAGAATCTATTTGGGTCCCACCCTATGCTTATTATCATAAATTGATATTTTTTAGCAGTTTTATCGAGACATAATTACATATAAAATTCACATTTTAAGTGTATGATTTAATGAGTTCTACAAAGTTTTGTAGCTGTCACCAACATCTGACTTTTCAATATTTTCATCATACTAAAAAGAAACTTCATGCTAATAATTCCCCATTGCCAGCCCCAGCTTTAAGCAACAGCTAATGTAGTTTCTGCCTCTAATTAGTTGTCTGGTTTTTTGGGACATTTCATATAGATGGAATCGTACAATATGTATGGCTCCTTGTACAATATGTATGGCTCCTTTCGCTGAGCACAATGTTTTTGAGTTTAACCATATTGCAGCCTTTACTGTATTTTGTGCCTTTTTTATTGACAAATAGTATTCTTTAAATTGATCTTTGCATATAATATAGTGACCCATTTCTTTATTTTCACATTTAATGAATTGTGTTCTTGTAAACAAAAAGATCACCTTTTATCTCTTATCCAATTTGAAAATCTTTGGGTTTTTCTTAACAAAATAGTTTAATCCATTCACATTTTTATTTTGATATAGTCACTTGTTTCTGTCATCGTGTTTTACGCTTTCTGCTTTATATCTGATATTTACTGGTTTTTTTCTAGAATTTTCCTGTTGAACAACTTTCCCTTTTTTGTGTGTGTTTTGGTTTTTTTCCTGCTAAATATTGGGAAAGTATGTGACCTACTTCAGTTTTATGAGAAGTTTACTTAAGATGAATTTGTATTTTTCTATGTTCTTGGGTTACATTGTAACTTTTTGCTCGTACTTTCTGTGGGTTTTTGTTTGTTTTTTAGTCAATGTTTTAATCAAGGTTTAATCATCATAAAATGATGAATATTCCCTCTTATTCTATTCAAAAGTTTGGTAAAAACTAGTGTCCTTTTGTTTTTAAGTTATTGAGAATTTTCCTTATGGGAAGGCTTTGATTATGGGTTCAATTTCTTTATTAGAAAAAGGACTATATAGGGGTGGCTGGGTGGCTCAGTCGTTGAGCGTCTGCCTTTGGCTGAGGTCATGATCCCAGGGTCCTGGGATCGAGCCCTGCATCGGGAAGCCTGCTTCTCCTTCTCCCACTCCCCTTGCTCGTGCTCCCTCTGTCACTGTGTCTCTCTGTCAAATAAATAAAAAAACTTAAAAAGAAGAAAGAAAGAAAGAAAGAAAGAAAGAAAGAAAGAAAGAAAGAAAGAAAGAAAGAAAGAAAGAAAGAAAAGAAAAGGGACTATACAGATATGTTACTTCTCCTTGTGTATGTTTTATATTTTCTGTAAGAATTTGGCCACTTCATCTACATTTTCAAAAGTGTTGGGGTAATGCTTTTCTCTTTTTTTTTAAGATTTATTTATTTTTTGGGAGGAGGAGCAGAGGGAGAGAGAGAGAATCTTGAGCAGACTCCCCACTGAGCGTGGAGCCTGAGGTGGGGCTCAATCCCACAACCCTGAGATCATGACCTGAACCAAAATCAAGAGTCAGACCTTAAGACTGAGATGCCCTGGGGTAATGCTTCTCTTAATGTTCTCATAATCATTGTCATTTCTCAGAATTGAATTATTTTATCTTTTTGTGTGTGTGTAACTCTTGACATTGGTTGATTCTGCTCTCTCTTTTATTACTGATCAAAGACCATTTAGTTTCATTGATTTTCTTTATAGTGTGTTTGTTTTCTATTATTAATATCTGCTCTACTTTTTCTTTTGTTATTTCACTCTAATTTTATTTTTAGCAAAAGGTTAAATTCGATATAAAAAAGATCTGAAAATAAGGGCCCAGTGACATTAGAGAATAAACAATGCATTTGCATTTTTTTTAAAGCAATTATACTGGCAACTCCAGGGATAGGCTCTTGGGATGGGGTGAAAGAGTGGCATTGGAACAGTGAGGACAGAGACAAGAACACCTTCAAAGGAATTCTGTGGAGCCTGTGGAGCCATGGGATCAAGGGATGGGCTGCTTGCTGTGCTTTTCCCCCTTTCTCCTTCTCCCTCCCCCCAAATCAGGCCAGTTTGCTGTGAGCTCATCTCTTATAGTGTATCTCCATTTGAAAAGCCTCAGAGGAGGAAGCCTCTATTCAGCAATTTGAACCTTTGGATTTCTACAATGCCCTTTAGGGTCTGGGCTCTTAGGGAACTGTTATGAAATCCTGAAGGTGAGGAATGATGACTGGTCCAGTGTTACAAAGGTCATACTGGGATCCAGGGGCTTTTATTGACCCTTGAGACAAGTCCCAACCCAAATCTGTTTTGGAAGGAAGATTTGTCTTTCCTCATCATTCATTCACAAGCCGTCTGGTCCAGCTGGGGCAGAGTAGGGAATATGGATAGAGTTTGGGGTCACCTAGACATGTTTTATGTATTTCCCTGAGAGTAGGTTCTTGTCCTTCCACCAAAGGTTAAGCAAAACAAGCTTGCTTAAGGCAAGATTCTTTAAATGGCAGATCTTCCAAACCTAGAGTGGGTCAACTGAGTGTCTTCTTCACTGGAGAAAGGAAAAGTTACAGCTCAGAATTGTCTTTGTGTTTGCCCAAGTACCAAAAAATCTTCATGACTTCTATGACTTTATCACCACCCAACTACACCCCCTCTTGTTATTGTTATTGTTTTAGTTTAACTTACTATTCATTAGTCTAACTTGTTAAGCTGAGTGTTCAGCTTACTGATTTCAGCCAGTATTATTTCTAATCAACTTATTTTAAGCCATAAAGTTTTGGGTTTTTGTTTTTGCTTTTGTTTTTAGAGAAGGAAAGAGTGTGTGAATGGGGCGGGGGGGTGGAGTAGGGGGAAGGGGCAGAGGGAGAGGGAGAGAATCTTAAGCAGATTCCATGCCCAGCATGGAACCCAACCAACACAGGGCTCAATCTCACTACACTGAGATCATGACCTGAGCCGAAATCAAGAGTCAGATGCTCAACCAACTGAGCCACCAGGTGCCCCAAGATCTTTCTAAATATAGCATCAGCTGTATCCCACAAGTTTGATGCACAGTATTTAATTGTAAGTTTCTAATCTTCATTGTGATGGTTTTTTTGATCCATATGTTATTAGATTTGTATTCCTTAATTTCTTAATTTCCAAACAGATGAAAGATAAATAGAATCTTTTCAGGTTGTTACATGTAATGGCACTGAGTCAGAGAAAATTCACTGCATAATTTCAAGCCAAATGTCTCAAGTTTTACTCTCTGGCCTGCTCAATTGTCCAGTTTTGTGAATGTTCCACATGAGATTGAAACAAATGTGTGGTCTGCGATCGTCGGATCCCGTGTTTCATATGTACTCATCAGAACTAGTTTTTCAGTTGTATTGCTCAAATTTTCTATATTCTTGTTATCTTTTAATCTGGTCTATCAGATATTGAGAGACATGCAAAAATCTCTGCATATGATGAGAGATTTGCCTGTTTTTGGGTTCTAGTTCTGCCAGTTTTCCCTTACATATTTTGGGACAGTATTAGGTACATGTAAATTGACATTCCTTTGATCCTCCTTATTAATTGGAATGTTATTATTAAAGTGTACCACTTTGTCTCTAATAAAAAGACTGGATTTTGCCTTTAAGTTTCACTTGACCAATATTGTTCTGGGGACAACTAGCTTTTTGGGTTCACAGTTGACGTGTTGTATCTTTCTCCATTATCTTACTTTCAACCTCATGTTTCGAATGTGTTTCATCTAAGCAGCTGTGAGTTACATTTTTATTCAGTCTAACACCTTTATCTTTAAATTGGGTCATTTGATCCATCTCACTTGATGTAATTACTAATATATTCTTTCAAATCTACCACCTTACTGAGTGCTTTCTTAGTTGCCCATCTACTTTATGCTCCTTTCTACCTTCCACTTTTTTTTTTTCTTACTTATTTAGGCTGATTATTCTTATTCTTTGATTTCTCCTCTATTAGTCTAGAAGTAATACACTCATTTATTATTCTTTTAGTGATTAACCTAGAGAATAGAGCAGGCATTACCAAAGTCTAGTACTAACTTATAACTTTTATTCTCTTTCAGGAAATTGCAAGAACATTAGAACACTTTAATTCTATTTGCCCCATTCTCAGACTCTTCCTTTTTTATTACAACCTGCTTTTATTTGAATGGATGTGATATATTCTTGGATCACATTCTTGGATTTGAGAATACAGATCAGAGATTTTTTATTTTTTTTTAAAGATTTTATTTATTTATTTATTTGACACAAAGACAGCCAGTGAGAGAGACAGCCAGTGAGAGAGAGACAAGCTGGGGGAGTGGGAGAGGAAGAAGCAGGCTCCCAGCAGAGGAACCTGTTGTGGGGCTCGATCCCAGAACGCCGGGATCACGCCCTGAGCTGAAGGCAGACGCTTAACGACTGAGCCACCCAGGCACCCCAGATCAGAGATTTTTTAAATAGCCTTTTGTTTCTTGCAGTAAATAAAGAAGTTGGTGAGAAAAAAGAATTTATTATCTCAAATTCATCTCCTTTTCTGAACTTCCAAGTCTTTTCCTATGTCTGTATTTTTACTGTTCCTTATTAGCTCTTCCCTACCAAGGAATGTATTTGTCCAATATTGGTAATCTAGACGCATTTTGTTGGAAGCTTGGTAAGTTGTATAAAAATTGGAAGCAATTATTTCTGTCATTGAATGTATGCCCTTTTTCTATATGACTTTGCAATTTTTCCTATTAAGATTTGGGGTCTATTTTCTTACTCCTCAATTTAGGTTGGCCTTTTGATTTGCTCTGACAAGCAAAATATGGCAGTCATGTCCCTAATCCAAACCAAGGCTTCATGAAGTCTTGTGCATTTTGGTTCTTTCTCTTAAATTTGGCAGAACCACCAAATAGAGATCCAGCTAGCCTGCTGGAGGATGATAGACCATGTGAGGAGGTAAGGCATCCTAGCTGAGGCCATCCTAGACCAACCAGCTCCCATCCGAACAGCAGCTGACCATACACACAAGTGAACCCAGACAAGACCAGAAGAATTGCATAGATAAGCCCACCAAGCTGACAACCTGCGGAATCGTGGGCTAAATAAATAATTATTTTAAGCTACTACATTTTGGGGTGGTTCGTGATGCATCAAAAGCTAATTGACATAAATTCCTATTCAAAACTTTAAGACTCAGAAGAAAGGAAGAAAGAAAAAGTTGCGATTTTCTCATGTTTTACTCTGGTGGCTGAAGAGGTCTAGCAAACTGTGGGATAGGGACATAGCCATATGGATGGGAGATTCCACCAACCGGCTAACGCTGCACAATGCTAGCTGATCAATAAGTCTTGGCGGGCCTTATTGTCAACTAGTAGTAATAAAGTGATAATCAGGAGAAAGTTGATGGGCCAGTAGACCGTTTTTATAGCTTTGTGGCCACTGCTCAAAGATCAGAGAAAGCCCACAGCCCTCTATGTAAACATCCATAGTTAAAGTCACTGGAAGGTGTATATGGAAATAAAACTGGATCCAGGAACTAGTAAACCATTCCACAGAGGTTACACCTCTGCAGTGACCTGAAAGATCACATGAGACCAGAGACTTTTAGAGACTTATTTCAAGCCAGCAGCAAGAGAAATGGCCAATGCCGAATCCTGTTTGGATAGTAGGTGGCCTTGGGGCATCCCAAGAGAAAATAACGTTCTATTGATAAGGATGACACACACAGTTTTGTATAGTCATTACCATGACAACTTTTCTAATAGCAGATAATACTTTATACGAATCTGTTTGATATGACTAAGGGAATGCAAGAACCCAACAAAAAGAACAAAATAATATGGGAAACTTCCAGATGGTGATTCTTTGTACTGTAAGCACCTTAACCCTGAGTTATCCCCACAATGCCACGCAGCAGAAAAGTCTGACAAAGATTTGTAGGCACTCCTCCAACAAATTGTATGGATGTCTAAGATTGGGAGTCATTTTAAGAATCATCATAATAACTCAGATACAGTCTTTCCTCAAGAAATAAGTAGATAGTAGGGAGTGAGGCAAGTATTTTAATGATGGTAATATGCCCTCAGAAGTGATGGATACCATTTGAAAGTGTGAATTCCACAGGAATTCAATGGAAAGTAGGATCAGTCAATGCTTCATCCAAGGGGCATCATCTGATCTTCAAGGGAAAACAGAATTTGCATTGAAGTGACTCCAGTGAGAAGTGGGAAGAGCTGAGGTCTATCCCAGTATTGGGACACCAGCCCAGACATTGAAGAGGGAACGTTAGGTCAGAATTAACAGATCTTGGATTTGGGAGGCAACAAGAAGTTTGACAACACCAAGCTGGCTGTGGAAAACTAGCTGTGTGACCCAAGAAAGTCATTAGGTCTTGGTTTCCACTGTTTCACCTGTGAAATCCATCTGTTAAAGTCAATGATCTCTAAGGTTTTGCCAGTTCTAAAGTTCTGCTTGGCTTGGAAAGAAAAACTGTAGTATTTTAAATCATTAAAGAGAATTATGGTCATAGTTTCAGTTGTACAGCCTTTTGTTGGTCATATCCTTGATTTATTTAACATCAAGTCCTTGTTTGCGGATGCAATAGCTAATTATAACACTAAGACTATGGGAAAATATGATTTGCCATCCAATAAAATGTCTTGACAGGAGCTCTAGGAAGGCCGTGTGGTAAATAAAACAGAAACTTTATGCATTAATTATGTATACAATGGAAATTTAGAAAATGTATTTTGGAATTGAATTGTTAAATGCGTCTATGAAATAAGGATTAGAGGCTGTAGGAAGCTATGCTTCTAAATAGTAAAATAAATAAATAAATAAATAAACAAATAAATAAATATTTTAAAAATACCTTACGTGTAAAAATGACAGAAAGAATAGGAGAAAGAAATGAAATTTTTGTTGAAATTTGATCATGCTGTAAAAGGAAGCTTCAGAACCTGTTCATCATCTTTAGTTCGCCTGAAATAAGAAAAAAAATCAGAAAGAAGTGAAGCGTAGAAGTTACACTGAATAAAACTGAGGTCCATTTGCATACATAATGATTTAAGAGCCAACCCTCACTGCAGCAGTCTATAAAATCATAAAAATATATTCAAACATTATTTTCAGTATATATAATTTTAAATCTTTAAAAAGTATTTTAATGGTATTTCTAATACTTCTAAAAGTATAATTGAAATCTACATTGAAATTTAAGGGCAAACCTTTCATGATTTAGTTAAAGTAGTGATCATCACCAAGATTACCCTTCTAGACCATCTCTAGATCTGTAAGATGTTATGAAGTTCATATGTATATTAAAATAAAGGGTGATATAATTTTACATGTCCTTTGACTCCTTCCTGGACTCTGCCCTTCTTTTAATAGACTGGGGAGTCTGTTAGTAAGGAATCTCAAGTTAATGTGTTGTCATTTTCCATAACACGTAGGTTATTGATTTTCCTTCACTCACTGTCACCGACCTGTATCCTGTAAGTGAGCAAAAGAGCTCTGACATCAGATGGAGGATAGGAGTAATAGGAAATCCCTAATAATCAGAAATTCTACGCTCATAAAAATGGGTTGATTAACCTGTACTAGGTTGGAGGGTAAATTCCTAGACTAGATAACCTAGCATTTCATTCAGACACAAGTAAAACATGACACAAAGGAGCTGGACTCATTTTTTTTTTTTTTAGAAAATCAGACATATAGTTTTCCTATCCTAAAGCATATTTGTGTCTGCCGGCAGACAAGTACAGGTAATTGCCTCCAGGTGTTTGCCTGCAGGAAGTCATTGAAATTCAGCGCTAGTAATGGCTGTTTCCTCAGCAGCAAAAACTAACCTGCAGGAACCTCAGAGGCACAGGTATATTTTAGGACAGCAATGCCAGCCGGCTGAAAGGCCATAAACCCAGAAGGCCCGGTTTAACAGGGAACAGACTAACGAAAATAAGAATCAGGGCATACTTTTTAACTATTAACAACAATTTAAGATTTAAGAAATTTGTTCTTGGCTTTTAAAAAGTCTCAAAATTTGTGGGGATTTTTTAAAGTTTGCTCACTTATGGTAACTGCCTAGCAGATCTCCCACCCCATCCCCCACAGAGGAAATGTGAACTACAAGAATAACTGCACTTTTCTTTAAGTCCTGTTTTTAAGGAAGCTCATGTTCAAAAACAATTCATTATTAAACAACAATCTGGATCTTTTTTCCTCACTGTGAATAGACACCCTAGGGTGTTTTATTAAAGGGGGCAAGTTAACTATCAGCATTTAACTCACCTCCTCTGCTCAAATGAAAATCGTATTTGTTTATTTTTCAAAAGGCACAAACCAACCAAGACAAAATAAACAAAAATGACAGACAACAGTTACAAAAATTTGGAAGCTTGGAGCAGACCTGGGAAAGCTAAATTCTAAGCCAGCTGCAGAGAAAGCTGAGAAGTAGGCTAATCTTTGGGAAAACTTTCAAATAATGATCCAGGAATGGACATCATTGATACCTCTGGAAGTTGCAAGTGGAGTGTTTTAAAAAGGAGCTGGACCTCCAGATCCCCTCCTCTACTCCTTGCAACGGGCCAACTATACATTCCAGCAAATGACTTAAGAGATGTATTTCCTGCAGACAGACACATGGAGGGAACAGTACTAAAAGCAGGGTGGGAGGTAAGCCTACATAATGAGTGCTAAGATTCCCAGTATTTTTTGCCCTTTCCATTTAGGAACACTGGTAGACACACACACACACACACACACACACACACACACACACACACACTTCTGAGCCAGTAATTGGAAGTCTTTATGGAATTTAGCCAGCCTAAGAGAAAAGATCTGGAAATAATGACCTGGGGTTCCCTAAATAAAAGCAAATAGAAGACGATAAGAAAAACAGACATGTCCCAGAGGTCCAACATCTGTAGGATAGGAGTTTCATAAAGAGACAACTGAGAAAAGAGACAAGGGGAAATCATCAAAGAAATAACTCATTACTCTCCCAAGCATAAGGACAAAAAAACAAACCCAACACCAAGATAATAATAAATCTACACTAAGATACACCATTGTGAAATTTCAGAACTTTGGAGATAAAGTGAATATACCATGAACTTTCTAGAAAGAAGAGACTTCATAAGAAGAATTGAGATTCAGAACAGCATGAAGTGTCTCAATAGTAATGCTGGAAGCTAGGAGACAATGAATTAGTGCCTTCAAAATTCTGAGGATAAATTACTTTCATCTTAGAATTCTTCTCTACCACAAAGTATAAATTAAGTGTAAGGTAGAATAAAGACTTTCTCAAGTATTTTGAGTCCCGAGTTTTTTGTTTTCCATGAAATTTTTCTTAGGAAGACTCTGGAGAATGAATACCACCCAAACAAGTGTGTAAACCAGGAGAAAATACGGGGTCTAGGAAATGGTGCCCCACTTGAGAAATAGGAGACAGCAATCCCCAGAATGATGGGAAAGGGATCCCCATGGAAACAGTGATATGGCACACTACAGGGTGACTCTTCAGAGTGCAAGTCAAAACAGTCTAGGAGAGAGCTATTCCATAAAACCAAATTAATTCTATATTGAATGAGTTTGAATGCACTAACATGGCATTTACCCATCTTAGACTGAATTAAGAAGTACATGGGAAGCCAAGCAAATATAAAAACTAGGTAATTACTTTCACCAGGGTAATGAAGAAAAAGAAAAGGCATTATATGGCTTAGCTGTGAATGGTGTTCATAGTACTGCATGTGGTTATGGTGATAATGTACGTGTAAACACTGTTGATCCAAGCAAAATTATAACCTACATGGGGCACATGGGGGGATGGCATTGTAACTGTTGGCGCTGCAGGATAGAAGGAGTGGGGATGAGAGAGACATAACGCCTCTTGTTTCAGAGTTAGAAGTCAAAGATAATGTCTACATTGAAGTCAAAAATTGCCAACATGCTTATGTTATATATATATTTACTAATGCAACTATTAAGGAATTGGTTGAAAGAATTGAAAATATTTGTGTCTAAAGAGTAGGAAAAACAGAGATAGTAGGAAACAGCTTTTGTTCACAACATGCATTATAACTGCCTGACTTTTTACACTCAATGAAAACTTTACATTCATTTTTTAAGAAAGAAAAAAGTTCAGGTTAAAACATGTATTCCTAAAGTCTGAGTAAATCATTTCAGGAGGTATGGCTAGGGTGGATCGCTCATCTAACAAAGATCATACTGTCTACTTCTTCATTCGTTCATATAATCATGCTGTGAATGAACATTTATTAAGGGACTAGCTTGTGCAAGACACCATGGGAGACGCCATGGGGAAAGTAAACAGGAAGGACTACATGATTTTCTTCCTCATGTTGTTGGCAAACAAGAAATATATGTGAAACACATTTTTACATGTTTATAAGAATAGATGACAAAAAGACTAGTGTGGAGATAAAGGAACACCGTATCACAGTACAAAAGAAACAGGATCACGATTTGCCTGTTAGATGTGGCAAATTGAATTGAGCATGGAAGGAAGAGGTAGACCAGAAAGTTAGTACTCACATGAGCAAAATCATGAAGAAAGGACATGTTTTAGCAAGTTTTCAGGGTTACAAATCATTCAATATGATGGAAGACAAGGAATGACAATGTGAATTCCCAGAGAGCAGCAATCTTGGGCGCCATATTTGTCACTGTGCTCTCAACAGCCTAGAACGTTGCCTGGCACATGATAAAGACTCAAAAACATTTGCCTGATGCATGGCTTGATAAGGTTGGAAAGCTAAGTTAGGAGCTGGTAACAGGTGGTCTTGATGCCATGTTGAGGAACTTAAGAGTTTAGACTGTAAGTAATAAGAAAATATTTGAGGAGAGGATTATCATGGGTCTAATTTTAATAGCTGAATTCAGGATAGATTGTAAACATGAGAGATGTCAGTTTAATTAGCAAGAAATGGAAAATAAAGATCTGATTTCTATCCACTAGCCACTGAAGTAGAAAGGAAGAAACATAGAGCAGTTATTACAGAAGCAAGCCATGATTTTATAGAAATATACCAAGTTAGCTATCAGGAATTCTGAGTTTAAATCAGTTTCTCTGTCATTTACTGCATGAGAAGTCATAGAAACTCTTTAATGAATATTAGCTTCCTTATTAGTAAAATTAGGAATTAAAAAAAATCCTTCACCTATTGTTGAAAGGGTACGAGGTACCTTTTAAGGATACGTAAATGCATGAAGGCAGTATAAATTGAAGACAAGAAGAGAAAACCTCTAGATGAGGGATAAAACACAGCTGAGAATGAACCTAAAAATCCACTGTGATTCACCAAATTACAAGAGAGCATGTTATATGAAGAGCTAGACAAGTAAGAGTTGTATTTAACCTACACCATTTCTGATGTGCTGGAAGCTTGAAAGATATTGCCAGGGATACAAAGAAAGGGCATTACATGGACGCACAGGCAATAGGTGTAGATAAAGCTTTTAAGTTTAGAGGTCAAGAGGAACTGGAAACAAGATATTCACTAGGCTTAGAAAATGAAGCTTTTTTTTGCATATAGGAGATATTTGAACAGATTTGTAATAGGAGAAAGAAGAGTCTATGGAATAGGAGGAAGAAAAAGGAGAGGGGAAGCAGATGGGTTAAGAAATGCAGGAGATCAAAGGATGTACAGTCAATGTGGAAGCACGCCGGCCTTACGTGGAGAATAGATTCTGCTTCCCCGGGAAGAGGAGAGCAGAAGGGCAGAAGGTGCGATGTCAGGAGTAAGGGGCATCTGGTTTTAATAGTCCTAACTTTCTCCACAAGCTAGTCAAGGACTTGTGCTAAAAGCAAGGTAAGTGGATGGGTTGGGGGAGGAGTTAGGAGTTTAAAAGGAGCAGGCAAGTGTCCAGTCCCAGAGGGCAGGGCTATAGACCCAACTATGCGAAGGACCATCAGCTGTAGATATAAGGAAGCTCACTGAGACCAAAGAAACATACTAACATATTGCAACTACAGTTTATAGAACGTATTATGCTTCTTGGACGCTTGATCTTTGAAATACATGATGTCACTCGTCTTCATAGGAAATCACCATATTACAGAATAAGAAAATGGAAGGTAAGAAAGAAATAACTTGCCCAAATGACAGGGCTAGTAGGTTCTTGTCTCATATTATAAACATATCAATCGTGTTGGGTCATTAGTGGGAGGAAATCATTCTGTTTAACTTATGAAATGGGTACTCTTTCTTGGATAATTCCTCGGTCAGCAAGCAAATTGAAGCTTCACAAGTCGGAGGTAAAGTCAAGATAGCCCAAGATACTGTTTGGGTCAGTATTATACAACGTGTGTGTTTGCAGTGTATGAACACAAATTTCTAACAATTGGATAGGGNAAGAAATTTTTAAAGAGACCATCTAATACTAATTAGGTGTTAAATATACTGTAGTTAGAATTTCATGGTGGCACAAAAATCGTCCTGTCGTCTTTTCTAGCTTCCAGTGCTTCCGTAGTTAGTCATATCCCGAGGACAGGAGATGTTTGAAAGCAGGGGTACTTAGTGTTGACTTACTCATAATTGAAATACCACCAAATTAGAGTAAAAGAAGATGCTTTTACTGTAAAATGCTTAAGGTTCAAAAGACTTGCTCCCCCAAAGAGAGGAATTTTCTCTGAAGCAGGAGGCCTTTCTGAATCTCAGTGGAGAGTAAAAAGTGAAAAACTGGATAAAATAACAAGACAGAGGAAAGTAGAGTACTCGATCTTTAGAGACATTGGAAGGAAAAGGAGAATGGGATAAAGGCAACAGTTTTATAAAAGGCACATATACAACATTAACTAGAACCTGCAGCTTTCAAAGAAATTAATAGATTTTATTTTTTTAATTTTTTTAAAGATTTTATTTATTTATTTACTTGAGAGAGAGAGCGAGCACAGGAGCAAGGGCAGAGGGAGAGGAGGAAGCAGACTCTCTGCTGAGCAGGGAGCCCGATGACGGGCTCAATCCCAGGCCCCTGAGATCATGACCTGAGGCAAAGGCAGACGCTTAACCGACTGAGCCACCCAGGTGCCCCTAGATTTTATTTTTTAAGAGCAGTTTTAGGTTTAGCAGAGAAGGGCTTCTCCTTGCATTGATGTGGTACGTCCGTGACAATTGATGGACTGATGTTGATATGTTATTATTAATTAAAGCCCATAGTTTACATGAGTGTTCACTCCTCGGGTCTTACAGTTCTATGGGACCCGCGGCTTTTTTTTTTTTTTTAAGATTTATTTATTTATTTATTCGACAGAGGTAGAGACAGCCAGCGAGAGAGGGAACACAAGCAGGGGGAGTGGGAGAGGAAGAAGCAGGCTCATAGCGGAGGAGCCTGATGTGGGGCTCGATCCCAGAACGCCGGGATCACGCCCTGAGCCGAAGGCAGACGCTTAACCGCTGTGCCACCCAGGCGCCCCCAGGGACCCGCAGCTTTTAATCTACTATTTTTAGTTATCTCACCTATAAAATAGTTTTGATTTAATAATATTTAAATTGAGGAAAACTCTCAAAGGATCAAATGAACATTTAGATTTTGGATTTGTGGTACTGCTTCTAGCCAGAACTTCAAAAGAGTCATAGGAAAGAACTTTTGTTTAGGAAACAAAGCAAAACACACATTTTTTTTCTGTTTTTGTACTACCTTTTGAAAAATTTCCAATCAGTACTCTCTATTTATATCTCAATATTCTCTAAGAGAAGTAATATAAGAAGACATCGTTTTAATTTTAATTTTTACTGAAATACAGTAAGGTTGGGGGAAATTATCACATAATTCTTACATATAACAAAATTCTATAGTACAGAAGGAAGGGGCTAAATGCACCGATCAATTTTGTTTTCAAATCAATATTCTGTGGTGAATGCAACCACATCTTGCATGTTATCTCAGATTGAAAAGAGCCTAGAATATATAATCAAAGTATTGTAACTGGAGATTATTGAAGGTTTGTCTATATCGAAATAGTATGCGATTTGGACAATGCCATCTCAAGGTCATAATGAAAAAGAATAAAGGAGCCCATAGTAAGAAAATGGATTAAAGAAAATCTAAAAAAGTGAGGTCCATGACTGAAATTTATATTAACACAAAGTACCTGATTAGAAAATTCACCAGTCTTTGAAGTAGAACCAATCAAATCATAGATTCTTTAAAAAAATAAAAGATTTTATTTATTCATTTGAGAAGGAGAGAGCCAGAGAGAGCATGAACACGGGGGAGAGGGAGAAGCAGGCACTCGCTGAGCAGGGAGCCTGACGCAGGGCTTGATCCCAGGACCCTGGGATCATGACCTGAGCCAAAGGCAGACGCTTAACCAACTGAGCCACTCAGTCACCCCCAAATCATAGATTCTTTACTTTAGAATAGACTGTAGTGAGCTGGTCCCACAGAGTTAACAAATAGAAACTAAAACTCAGTGAGATGTCGGTGTTAGTGATAAAAGGCACCACTAAACTGGTTTTCACCAAAAGGAAAAAAAAATCTTCATACAACAAATATGGATAACATCCACAGTGGGTTATTAATTGATTAATAAAGGAGACTAAAGAGAGGGCTATATAGAATAATAAGATAGAGTTTCTGTTCTAAACAATGTAGACCAGAAGATAGAAACCTGGAAAAGGTAAAACAATGATAGCATTTAGAGTTGCAGGGGTGGTAACCTCTCGGACTGAGAGTATGCCAATTTCCTGTGAGCCTGTTCAACCACTTCATGAAATGTTCACAGAAAAGGGACAATTTAGCGAGATCTTAGAGAACTGGTAGGGTCCGGATGAGCAAAGAGGAAGAAGGCAGGCATTCTCTGTAATGGCAATGCTAGAGACACGGAAACTTTTTGCAGAAACAGCGAGTGGAACCATTTAGCTGAAACGTGAAGACGTTCTTTGGAGAAGCAGCTGAGAGCAAGGCTGGAAGTGTGCGTTTGGGTCACCCTGTGGTTTGAAAGCAGCTAGAGAATATGGACTTCATCTTGTAGTTAGCAATAAGCTGCTTGCTTTCTTCAGCAAGGGAGTTACATGCTCAAAGCATTATTTTTAGGAGATAATTAGGGTGGTGTGCCTGATTAAGAGAAGTGAGGAATGTTTGGACTCCAGCCCTATCTTTTCCGAGTTGATGCATTGGTGGACAACTGTGTTCTCTCTCCAGACACCCTCCAATGTTAATATTGGCAACACTGAAGTACCACTGGATTAATCTGCTACCGAGCAGCTTTTTATTAAATATAATATGGAGTGTACTTGCTTTTCCTCTCTGGCAATCTTTTGAAGAAGGGTGAGGAAAATATTTTTAAACCTATCACATTGACCTTTACATCTTAGCGTAATATTAATGAAATCCCAAATCTTCTAACTGTGGAAGCAAAAAGCAAGGAGTTGATGTTGGGAAAACAGGAGGTTGTTGGTTAGAAAAAATTTGAGGGAACTAGAAAAATGTGGTTGGAAACGATGTCAAAATTGCGGGTTACGGGTGGTTGTAAAGAGCTAATCTGTTTTTAGTTAGAGAATCTATATTCAAAACACCAGGTGTCGGGGCAATACAAACTAGAAGAAAAAGGACAGGTATCCAATTCACAGACTTCATAGAACCTAAAAATCATATCGTTCTGGGTTTAAGAATAAGCCATTCACTTCAAATTCAGAAGCAAAGAAGAGAAAGAAAATCTAGCAGTAGAATGGGGAATAGTTACAAGTACGGGAATAAATGCTGGCTTGAAAAGATCCAGTTACAATGTGAGGGAAGACAGAAATGAGGTATAATGAAGATTTATGGGAGATTAATATAAAGGAGATATTGCACATAGATGAAGGATAAACAGGAAGAGCTATTTTGATATTTTATAGAAGCAGATACATTCCGATTACTTAATAAGCACTCTTGCTCTTCTGTAAAGTATCCCTAGAAAATAGGTTATGATTATCAACCCATTGTACAGATGAGGATACTATAAAACGCTCCTTAGTGTTTTAGCACATTAATCTTCTCTTGCTAATTAGCAATGTATTTGAGTTTTAATTTGGCTGTGATAAGAAACATGAGCGTTTCTTTCTTTCTTTCTTTCTTTCTTTCTTTCTTTCTTTCTTTCTTTCTCTCTCTCTCTCTCTCTCTCTTTCTTTCTCTCTCTCTCTCTCTCTCTCTCTCTCTCTAGGATCTTTAGTTTGACCCAAAAGAATGATTCCTTTGACTTAGCCATCACACAACTGGTCAGTATTTCATCATGGCATCTCAACACTGTCATATATTTTAGATTACCAGAAAAATCAAGCAAATTTCCTCAAGGAAATCTTCGTAGCAAGAAATCCATACTATGAAATCACTTGCTAATATTTCTGCAGCACCCTAGAATTTTTTATTTAAGTACTGCCCAAAGTCATTCAGGCTTTCTTTGAATTTGTGAGAACAGACACAAAACATTTTCTTGTGATTTAGTGCCGAATAACAGCTTGGCCTTTTGGGAATATGAATCATAGACCACTTTCATAAAGCAACTTATGTTTGAAAACTATTTTGAATAATAATTGGTTTGGGACAATGTTTTTCGGTTTTAAATAAGAAAATAAAAGATTTCTGAATAAGAAATGTCATTAGAGATTTGAGTGAAAAAAAGTTGCGTGGATTTGTTTTAGTGGTATCAGAACGGATATAAGATCATCAGTTGCTCAGAATCTATGCTTAAAAGAAATGGTTATTGGCGCACCTGGGTGGCGCAGTCGTTAAGCGTCTGCCTTCGGCTCAGGGCGTGATCCCGGCGTTATGGGATCGAGCCCCACATCGGGCTCCTCCGCTATGAGCCTGCTTCTTCCTCTGCCACTCCCCCTGCTTGTGTTCCCTCTCTCGCTGGCTGTCCCTGTCAAATAAATAAATAAAATCTTTAAAAAAAAACATTCCTTTCCCCAAACTGTAGGGTCCTAGAAACTATGCTTTTAGAATAAGACAAATAAGAGAAGAGCTACTGTTAGAGGAACGTCTGATTTACCTTTCTGGTAATCGTTTTATTTTGTTCCAGAGGGGTGGACTATGGAACTTTCTGAGAGAACATGGTTACGAAACTGTTGTGTGATTAGAGCTCAGGAGGGAGGGACTGTTTTGACTCTCTTGTTACTATGTGAGCGCTGGAATTTTGCAACCAGAAGGCTCCACAACAGTTGGGAACGACAGTTGTATGAGTAGCAAGCAGAAGACAAATGTGTGTGTCCTGTTACTCCTGCTCTGAGCACTACATACCATGACTGTGCCAAGACAAGATTTCCTGCTTGCATCAATATTTTTTATAATTATCAAACCTCCTGTGCGTAATCCATTAATAGCAAAAAAAAAAAAAATCTTGTAAATAATATCTACGCCGTCTTTAGGTTAGACAACCATCTGGTTAGCCGATCTTCACTATGCATACACACACACATATACAGCCTTATTTAGATGCCTTATTATAATCCTTGTTACATATCCAATTATCTACTATAAATCGAGCTCTACCTCCTCTTGCAGAAATTAAAATAGCTGAAATTTAAAAAGCACTCAAAACATGTTAAAGTTTGCCACGAGCTGTTATTGTCCTGTTATTAGTGGCTTACTCTTGTCTTTCTTTCACTTGCTTATGTCTTACTTGTTTATGAACAGCAGTTTCATTTTCCTTAGTCTCTATACATTTCATTCTATTGCTCTTTATCCAGTTTACCCCAATTTGCACTTTGGCTCTAGATTCCTGGGTTCCTTTGCATTGACACCCATAGACATTTTGGCATAATAAGACACACCATGAAATCAAGATCCCAATAAACTCAAAATCATAAATTAAACCGTGAGCTCTTGCAAACAGAAAATTACATGAAACCATGTAGAATAGTACAGCACTGAGTTTAGGGAAGGAAAAAATGATGGGTTGTAGGGTTGTTTACCAGAAGCAATTTAGTTGAACAATTTCATTCAACGAACAGCAGCCAGAGAGAACTTCTTAGAGCCCAACAACGTATTTAAAAAGCCAGGAGAGACTATGGACTCCGGGAAACAACCTGAGAGTTTTAGAGGGGAAGGGGATGGCGGGATGGGTTAGCCCGGTGATGGGTCTTAAGGAGGGCACGTATTGCATGGAGCACTGGGTGTTATACGCAAACAATGAATCATGGAACACTACATCAAAAACTAATGAGGTACTGTATGGTGACTAATGTAACATAATAATAAAAAATAATAATAAAAAATAAAATAAATATATAATAAAATAATAAATAAAATAATAAATAAATAATAAAAATAAATAAATAAAATTAAAAAAATAAAGAGCTTAAAAGGAAAAAAATAAAAGAAAATAAAATAAAAAGCCAGGAGCTGGTGAGTTTGGGACCTGGTTCGGGTCTGGGGTAACAGAGACATTAGTGCGGGATGCAAACATTGGGAGTCAAGCTGTGTTTGGAGAAAGAGGGCACTTGTCAGCCGGGGGTGGAGTTGTGGGGTTGGCAGTTTATTCACAGAAAGGAAAGGGAAGGATACCCAAGGAGAAGGACTGGGGTGCAGAATGAAGGAAGGGTTGACTGGTTATTACGTATAACCAGTGATTTATAAGGGAAATGTGAAATACTTGTAATGCTCTGTTGAATCCTGTCCTGGAAACTGGTTTACACACTTAGTGTCCCCCTCTGCTGATGCTGGAATTTCATAATTACAGATATGACCCCTATTAAAACGAAAAAATGCTCGAGATGATATATATTATATATAATAAACATTTAATGTGAAAATAAATATATATATATATATATATTCACACACACACATACTTAAACCCGAATTACGAAATACACGGAGAAAAATACAAAGTGTATTTTTGTGGTAGGCCCCACCTGCTCGCCTGGACCCTACAGTGCTGTAGATGAGCGAACAAAGGGAAGACTCCGTGGGAGGCAGGGTGGTCTGGAGGTTCAGGATGTGATCTTTGCTGCAGACGGCGAGGGTCCTTGTGAGGCCACGTGTGGTTGTACCTTGGGCATGTTATTTAACCTCTCGGAGCCCGAGTTCCTTTGTCACTAACATATGGATAATGGTCCTTGTACAGCAGGTTATTGTCATTTTCAGTAAACTACTTTGGAACATTTTAGATTTACAGAACACAGGCAAAGATTGTACAGAGAGCTGCCATGCACCCTCACCCATTTCCCCCCCAGTGTTAACATTTTACATGACCTCGATCTGTTTGTCAGAAATGAGAGTACATGGACTCTTAATGCTAGACCTTCTTTGGAGGCCATCAGGTTTTTCCACTGATATCCTCTCGCTATCCCAGGATTCCATCGTGGGCACCACGTTACATCTAGTTATCCCGTCTCCTCCCATCTCTAGAGACTCCTTTCAAGATTTGAAAGGTAATAAACGTTTAAGCACACTTGGCAGAGTGCAGGAAATGCAATAAGGAATTGGCCAACATTTATGTGGGCTGCAGTTACAAAGAGGTGACAGGCACCAAGTGCTTCAGAAATACCAACTTATGGGACACCTGTGGGGCTCGGTTTTGTGGCCGACTCTTGATTTCTGCTCAGGAATGATCTCATGGGTCATGAGACTGAGCCCCCGCTGGTTGGGCTCTGTGTTCGGTGAGGAGTCTGCTGGGAGATTCTCTCTTCCTCGGCCCCTCTGCACTCTCTCTCTCTCTCAAATAAATAAATCTAAAGAAAAAAAGAAATACCAACTCATCATTCTCATAATAATTCTCTGATGATGCCAATTACATTCACTTTACAGAAGAGTAAACTGAGGCACAAGAAAGTCAAATAAATTGCCCAAGATCGTGCTTCTGGCAGAGCCAGGATGCATCTAGGCGTCTAAGTACCAGGTTATCTTTCTCTGTGAAAAGTTTAATACATGTTGTTATTAGTAGTAGATTCTGGAACTGGTGAATTCTTTCCAGGGCAGTAGAGGTATTACTAAGAAATTGTTCCCCAGCCCCCATTTCTCACTAAGAATATACCTGATTTTTAACCCTCTTGAATTCCACAATTATAGCAACCCAGAAAGAAAACTGCATTAGCCAGGAGCACTCAGTGAATAGCTTTTCCTATAGATTGCTTTTTTTTAAACCCTTGCTCTGCCATATTTTTTTCAATTTTAGAGACACACGCACACTTACCTTTCTTTCTTTCTATCTCTCCCTCCCTCCTTCCCTTCCTACCTTTCAATATAAAAGTGCTTATGCCACGAAATCTCAATCAAAACGGTACTGAAGGACAAACATTTTTTAGAAATCCAAGGATGAAGATTAAGAGTCAGCAAAGGACATGGAGTGGCTGGTGGGTGAGAATCAGGGGAGGATACTCAAGGAGAAGGACTGGAGTGCAGAATGAAGGAAGGGTTGACTGAGGGTCTCCAGTTAAGCTCTGCCAGGAGCCACCTTGACCATGTCGTACAGACACGTGGCCACTTTATATTTCCATTCCCCCGTCTACAAAATAAGCCGATCCCTTTTACCTGTATTATAGGGTTTCGAGTTCAGAAATACAAACATTCCAAGTTGTTTGAATGAAAATGCAAGAGTAAGAAAACAGTAACGTTGGCATGAAAACCTTGGTAACCAAACTGAAAGATGAGCTGGACTCAGCCTACGACAAAGCTGTTAGTTTGGGACCATCTTGAGAGCAGGTCCTGCAACCAATAAAGCAAGATCTGAAAGTAACTAGTGGGATTGCACTCGGGTGAAAAGGAGTTATGGTTTTCTCGTTCATTTGTTCAACAAACACTTGTTGTGACACTGTTCCAGGTGCTCAGCATTCAGTGGGGAACAAATCAAGCCCCCTTCACTCAGGGCTCTCATATTCTACTCAAGGAGTGAGAGATAACAGACAAGGAAATCAACAAGATAATTCCAGAATGCTGGATATGATAAAGGAAATGAAGAGAGCGATGAGATGGAGAGTATGGGGTTGGGAAAGGGGTATCTACAATTTAGATAGGCTAAGACAGAGAATGCTTAATTTATATAAGCTCAGCCTGTGAACACAATGGGGAGGATGAGACCCTTAAATCCTTGGGCAAACGATAAAACGGCTTTGTTTACAAGGCAGTAAATGTGTATACCAAAACAGCTTTCAATGGGAGGTTTGAAACTATTTTACTAGAAATGTTAAAAAGGAGAGTACACAAGGATGTTTTAAGAGTTATTTAGGAGTCATTCTGTCTGGAAAGAGGAGAGGAGCATGAAGGCCTTTGGCCCTCTGCGGCTATGATCAAATCAAGCATGCCCCAGTCGGGTCTCCCCTGGTATGGAGAAGGCTGCAGTCTACTTCAGAGCTTTTCCAATTCCCGTTTTTCCCCGGGGCAGGGCAGCGGCATTAGTAAAATAGTAGTGAGAGTTGTAATAGTAGCTAACATGCATTGAGCCCTTTGTTAGTTCCAGGCTTTACATCCAGTATTTCACTCAATCCTGCCTTCACTCCTCCGAGGAAGGTATTAGAACTTAAAGAGATGAGAGCAACATTTCCCACAGTCACCGGTGTCCTCTCCGACTGGAACGCAGGCATGAACCCAAGCTCACGTTATTTATTTCATCTTCAAGCACCTGACCAGACGGTTTCCTAGGTCTAGATGAATTCATTCTGCATTTCCATGTCTGCTGTGGACTGAATTGTGCCTCCCCGCACACTCCGGATTCACACGTGAAAGCCCTACCCTCAATGTGACTGTATTTGGAAATAGGGTCTTTGGGAGATAATTAAGTTAAATGAAGTCATAAGAGTGGGGCCCTGATCTCATAGGATTAGGGTCCTTCTGAGATACTAGAACATTCACTGGCTTTCTCCATGCACACACTCGGAAGAAATGCTGCGTGAGGATGCAGGGCAGAGGCGGCTGGCCAGCAAGGAGCCAGGAAGAGAGCTTCCACCAGGCACCAAATCAGGTGACCCTTGATCTCGGACTTTTAGCTTCCAGATCTGTGAGGAAATAGACTTCTAAGGTTTGAGTGGCCCAATCTATAGTACTCTGTCGAGCAGTCCCAGCCGACTAATACAATGTCTTAGATTATTGCACTTGCTTGTTTCCAGACCGTTAGATCAGGGATAAAGATGGACTCTTTTGATCACAGATAAGGTAGAATGCCAGTGCATTTTTACCTAGCGCTCCCCAGTGTGCCGCTCGTGGACACTGTTTATGAAGAATGGTTTTAGGAACTGCAAATCTCACTTCCATCAGCCATTTCTAGTCTTCCTTCTCCCCTTTAACAGATAGTACACCAAATAATACTCCATACACTCTTCTATTAGTTGACATTGACCTGGGTGCTTTTAAATGAAGTTAGAAACCAGGTTTCTTGTGAGAGCGTATCCTGCAAGGTTAATAGTATTGGCATAAATGTAAATGAAATCATCCTTCTTAAAAGTAGACTTGGTTAAAATTAGTCATTTTCTCTTCTCCCTTTCAACCATCATACCATCCGGACTTCCCCATTTTCATCACACAGTCTACCGGCTTCAAGTCAAAACTTGAAAATACGGACTTTAAAAAAAAAAATTTCTCCTTCTTCTTTCTCCACAGATGTAGAGCATGATAGAGCTATTGTAATGTTTTTCACAAAATACAATCTGCAAGCTTTAAGCATCTCAATATTCTCTGGGCTCCAAGCATGTATCAACCACTTACTAGCTCTGTGGCTATAGGTAGATTATTTGGCAATTCCAAGTCTCTCTTTCTTCATCTGTAGTATGGGTTTATAGTGGGGATTAAATGAGTTTACACAGGAAAGCCTGGCAAGTCATAAATTCTCAAAGACTGTCAGTTACTAGCACCAGCACTCTTGGGATTAACTCTGGCAGCTGACACAAGTACTATTATTATTACTATCGCTGCTGATATAAGTCTAGTATAGCAATTTCTGTCCGTACAAATACTACTTTCTACTTCTGCTGGTAAAAAATACTACGGTGACAGATCCTAAATCCATCAATGACAATAATTTTTCTTAAAAAGATCAGTCTCAGTCCAGATGTCTTCAAAGAACTACCAACTGTAGTATCATGTCCAAATTCCTTCCTAATGATGCCAGAGAAGGCTTTCCCCGGTTGTCTGTTGTCTCCCCATTCTGTCTTCATAGCTCATTACTAGGACAGCCCAGGTATATGTCATAGTTATTAATAGCTTCCCTTTCCCTCTCAAGTGTCCTGGTTAGGATGCTACATTTACAGGGCCACCCTACTTGTTTCACATTTGCTGTGACTTTCGGCTCTAGCCAGCAACACCATCACACACAGTTCACTTGCTCTCACCTTCAAGCTATTCCTCTTGCCTGGAATGCTGTTCTCATACCATTGCCAAATTACGAACTTTCTCTCCTTCAAAACCCTACTCAGAACTCACCTTCAGGATGGAACTTTCTCTGATAATCCTCCCCTCCACCCAATCCAGAAAGCTCTCAGCAAGCATGTAAATAACTCTGTATAACTTTAATTGGCTCTGTTTATAAGCTTCTTCTTGTATCTTTTTTTTCCCCTCTAGGTATTTTTTTCAATGTGTTTATCCTGTCTCCATTAATTTGTAAACTCCCAGAGGGCAAGGCTTGAACACAGGTTGGTGTTGGCTTTATAAAGTGGATGAACAGTTAGGGCTGAATGGCAGACAGGGCAAACCTTCTTGATTACTAATCTGTTAAAAAAAAAAAAAAGAAATAAAGAAAAGTAACCCCAAACCATCCTTTGTTGATGCTTTATTTGTGATGGACTGAGACTGCTAAACTAACGTGAAAATAGATCCAGTTTCTGCTAGTGTCCAGTTAACTAAGATCAAATCAACAGTTACAACCTTTCCATAATGTGAGGAGGAGGGCGCGGGCATATTGTGATCTATATAAGAATGGGCATGAAAGGCATGTTATTAGGGAGATTCTTTTCTGCAAAAGTATATCCTTGTCACTTCAAGGCTGCAGGTCCATCTCAGAAGGGAAATAGTATTTACTTCCAAAACAGATCTAAAGAGCAAACAAAGCCTCAGAAAACACACAATACCACCTTGTTCTAAGTTTATGCTAAGAGGGGTGGGGAAATGAATCTAATTTCGAAGGCCTTTTTTGTGTGTGTGTCTAACAGATAATACCACAAGTTCCAGCTCTCCAGGATCACTAGGTTGGTGGATTGTTCATTTCGGTCCAGGTAACAAAGGATAGCCCGGGGCAAATGGTCCTTTCTCACTGCGGGGGGGTGGGGGGGAAGAAGTGGAAATCCTTTACCGTGACCACCTGCTTCCCTCTCTTCAAACCAGCACACAAAGTGCCAAATATCTGTGCATCGTTCTCGGCACACAGCCCACGGTATAAACCAGCGTAGGCGGTGCGCTAGATAACATCAAAGCCCCAGGCAGGGGCCAGAAAAGGGGGGGGG